>NC_030850.1:28761300-28781820 GCF_000208745.1 Theobroma cacao | reverse complement strand
GAATTTCCCTTTGAATTTTCTTGTTTCTCTTTGGTTTTTCTTTTTTTTTCTTCCTTTCCTCTCTATTTCCTCTCTTGTTTTTCCTTATGGCCGGCCAGCACTTAAATTTGGGTTTAAATGGCTGATTTTTCATTAAAATAATATTATATCATTAAAAAAATGCCACGTGTCGCTTTCCCATTGGCCCATTTTAAAATTTCATCCATTTGTTTCCAAATTTTTCACCATACACTTTGTCTCATATATTCATAGCTTAGATAAAATTCCCAGACTCATCCAAAGTCTCGGTGGAATAATTTTTGAAATTTACACTTTTACTCCCGTAAAAGTCAAAACTTACATTTTTGCCCCAAAAATTGAAAAATTACCTATAGACGTATTTTTCATCCCTTATACTCATACCATTCTCCAATTGTTAAATTTGATCTAAATCCTCTCAAAATCTCAAATTTTGTCCGTAGGTGGCAAAAATTAGATTTTGCCCCTACACTCCAAAAATCACCAGAATAAAACTTTTTCACTTCCTATCATTAAGTTATACTCCAAATAGTTAATCTTGGTAAAAATTTTCACTCCATGATCAAATTATTATCTAGGTGGCAAAATGACGATTTTGCCATTGAATATCAAAATTTCTAATTTTACCCCAAATGAACCCTCGAATTCCGAACAATCATTTTTAGTCATTCCTGGACTATAAAATATTAAATTTCATCATACAATTCCTATTTGAACTAGTTCGAGGTTAAATCAATTTAGGTGTATCGTTAGGTACAATATCAGGTTTCGTCTATTCTTAGGTGCTTTTCTAGCGTAATAACATGCTACTCAATGCATGTATGTCATGACATGTATTTATAGGGTCGGGTTTTACAGAAGAGCTTTCTTTAATGAAAGATCTTTTAGACACAATGTTTTCAACATTTATGCAACTATATTCATTATTAGGGACTAAGCATAATTTATATAAATTATCAACTAGCTTAAACTCTCTAATGACTTTAGAATTTAAAAGCAAGTCAACTTTTCCGTCACCAATGCCAAAATAATAACCATGTTTATCTATAATAAAAACTAAAATCAAATTTCCCTTAAATGTACATGAAAAAACATTTTCTAAAACAAGTTCAAAACCAGACTCTAAATTTAAACCTATGGTTCCTACATGACTAACGTCTACTTCAACATTGTTTCCAACTCTAAGCTTGGCTTTTCTCTCACTTGGCTTCCATTTGCTTTTCAACCCTTGCAATGTAACAACAACATGAACAATTACACCACTATCAAGCCACCACGAATTTGGTGGTGCACTAATAAAATAGGATTCAAAACAAACTAGAGCTAGTGACTTACCTTCTTGTTTATTCTTTTTCTCTAACCAAGACTTATACCTGGCGCACTTATGTTTCATGTGACCTTTTTTCTTGTAGGAAAAACACCTAACCTCTTTCCTTACGACAGCTTTAGGACCTCCTACCCCTTTAGTCTGACCATTACCATGCCCTTTGTTGTCCTACTTAGGAGCATTTCTAGGTTTCCTAAAATTTTTTCGATAGTAAAGTTTGGAATTGGTGGTAAGCAATGCACTTTCACACTTAAAAATAAGGTCATTAACACTCCAAACCTCATTTACAGCATTATAAGTAGTTTTGATTTAGGTAAACTCAATAGGTAAGGAATTAAGAGCATGCAAACACATCTGATTTGCTCTATCCCATTTAGTAAAGAACTCTTTTTCCTCAATAGTGCTCTTGTCACTAAGTGCATAAGTTGATCCACACACAAGGCTATGTCTATTTCATTCATAACCAAGGTAAAAGACAAGTCTTCACTTCATTTCTTAAAGTTAGACCCATTAAAAGTCTCAATAATAGCTTGATTATTATTCATAGTAAAGGTTACTATTCAAGACAAAAAAAATGCAACTATTAGTTAATTGGGCAATAATGAAATAATTAGCAACAGTCCACAACGTGTTAAAAGAAAATAATCAAAGAGTCTAGATACAACATCACAGATTCCCTTTTGGGCAGAGAATATGACATGTTAATAAGCACTCTTCATATAAAGTGAATATAAGAATATTATAGTTTTTGAAAAGCCTATCCCTTTTGGGCACACAAATCTTCTAAACCGATATATTCTCAACCATGATGCTTCATGTCTTACTATAAATTGTCCTAAAAAATAACATTTTTTTGGGCAGATGATTGTATACAGTAATTTAAAAAATCATCTCGTAACCTTTTGCTTCAAAAAATAATCCATTAATTTCAGTAAATGAGCCACTTTGGTAGCTAAACACTTGCATCAATTAATGAAAAAAAAATCTTAAATTGAGAATTAATTGTTTGCCCAAGTTCCTTAATTTGCATACTCAACCCAATGTATGCGATGGACCGTTCTTGCTGAGATACTAAGCTTGGGTGTATCTCATTTAGTCCCAAATAGTATTCGTTGTAATAAAACTTAGAGTCTTGAATTTTTTTTAAAAATTAAATACAATATATTCTCTAAATTATGTATACAATTTCAACTTGAGAGTATACAAATTTAAAGACTAATATAAGAAGAGTACATATAGCCATTCAACTCAAATATATGCATATTATTTTTCTATCACATGCATTCTAGAAATATCTCATAAAAAATATTCAGAATAACTAATTAAATGCACATAAATATTAAACATACATTAAAAATTCAGAAAAATAGTATAACATGTAAACTTGGGCAAATGGAGATGAATTGCTAAAAAATATTTCTAAAATCATAGGCCTAATGGGCCCTACACGTCTCACACCCCACGCTTGAGAGTGGGCTTCACTGCCTAATATAATTTTCTATTTCTTCAACTTCTAATTGGGTCAAATTCGACCCATTTGGGTCTTTATCCTTATTTCTCTCTAATTTTTGGCTTTTCAAGTATTTTTTATGAAATCCTTCCAAATCTTAATTGGGACTTTGTTTTATAATGCCCATGTATTAAAACTCATCAAAAACTACAAAACCAAGATCAATTAATCAATAATATTAATCTCCAAAACTATTCTTAACCTATTTTAAGTTTTCTTCAAAATTGGTCATAGTACACTTATATTTTATGTAATAAAACTTAGTTATCAACTCTATAACATATGTGAATTGATTTTAAAAGTTCAAATATAAAATATAAGTGATTAATCAAGAACTAGATTTTGGGTTTTATATTCAAACCCAAAACTTACTATCTAATTTATATCTCTACAGTATGAGTTAAGAAAAAAAAAAGTTTATAAAAATTAAGCTATGCATTGTAAGAAATAAAAGCCCTAGTTTTATGTCCAAAAACAATAACCGAAAAATAAATTTCCAACAATCAAAACCAAGTATGCCCTAACATATAATTTTACAAAATAAATTCATTAAATTCTTAAATTTTGTTAGGTTCTAATTTCACACAAGTAGCTCTGATACTACATGTAAGTTAAATTCTTAGGTGTGAATATTAGAATACTAAAAGCATCAATTATTTATTGTATACCTGTTTGATTCATAGAAGTAGCCATTACTCACAGCGAAAAAACAAAGAATTCCTAATTAAGGCTAGATTTTCCTCTTCGCACTTCTTTATTATTTGTAGGGACTCTCAATGGGCAGATACTATTAAGTTAAAAGGGAAGAGGGGACCTAACCATATATATATAATAAACAAAACCCTAATACAAGCCTCCCCGTTGAAGGCGTACTGAGTCAAGGTCTACACAATCGTCAAACCACACTAACTTAATTAGACGTACGAAGCTCATTATTAACTGATCACTTTAATATTAATTGGGCTCTCATGTTTTGTCTCAGAATAGGACTAAATTATCAATTTGTTTTATTCAACCAAAATTACCAATAAATATAAGTCCACATAATAAAAAATTCTAACAAAAATAACAAGTGATATAAAATGACAAGTGAGATATAAATTAATAATAGTTGAATAACTATTAGTCATTAAAATTTATTTGACTTGAATTTTTCTGAATAGTTTAAAGATTTTTTTAAATATTATACCTGATATATATTTGTCCTTTTCTTATTTAGGTTAAAAAATCGGTACTAAAGAAACAAAGAAGAAAAAAAAAATCAGTTTTGAGGGATGCACAACTTTAAAAGTAATTTACTTCAAAGATACAAAATAAAGTCTCTAAGCAACATTAGTGAAAGTGATTTAATTGAAACATATTTTATATACTCAGTGGAAAACATGTCGTTTTTTGAACTTTTAGTGAACAAATATAGAATGTATTGTTTGGCTATGAGGATTTATATACAGCTTTTAAAGCCAGTTTTGAAAAAAAAAAATTATATATAGAATGTATTGTTTTCATCAGTGATTAAACACAATTTTTTTATATATAAATATACATAACTTTTCACATGATGTACAAACATAGTTTTTTGTAATTTTTATATTAATTTAATTTATGAAACTATATAATTTGTCACCAATTGGTCCACCAAAATAATTTCCAAAAAGAATTTGCTTTCTAAGTTGATTAAGAAAATTCATCAGTATTCTAAACTACTACCAACACTTTAATCTGTTAAGTAATCTACTATACTATTAAATTTCTTAATATATATAAAACATAATGTAATTTATAACATTTCAATATCAATTTTCAAATTAGCAGTATAAGTAGCATCAAAATCACGTTTCGTTATAGTTTTATTTCTTCGCCTTTGTATTATCTGAGTAATTGAGATATAAATGTTAATCAAATAGAATAAAAGTTATGTTTTTTTTTTTAATGTGAAGCTTACAAATAAAATTGGAACACACAATCTATTATTATAATAATCTCAAATTAAAATTTAACTAATATGAAATCGACATAAAAAAATGAATCGCTTAAATAAAAATAATAAGAGATAAGTTACTTTATATAAGATTTTAAATTGAACAAGTCAAATAAAAAAAATATAAAGCATAATCTTATTAAAAAAAAGGGCTATAAAATTCAACGAACCTCTTAAAATGAGTTCAAAATTCAACTCTAAATTCTTTTCACAAAATACGATCAAGGATATCCTTAAAATTTAATCAAATCCCCTTTGCATCCTTTGTGAACATGTGTCACCACCACATTCAGTTGTAGTTAACTTGTATTAATAGGATAGATTTGTGAAAAGATACATGTATTTGCTAAAGTATATATGCATCGGACTAATTATACTATCTTCTTACTAAGTGTGATTGGATAAAACAAATTTAAGAAATTATAAATAGCCGTGCATTTGGGCATTTTACCCCAATTGCCACTAGCCAAACGGCACCCACCGAAGAATCTTGCATCGCCTCATCTGATTGCGAGAACCTTGTTTCTGCGTTATGCTCAATGATGACATCTGACCCGGAAAGAAAAAGGGGTTTAGACTACAAAACTGATTTAACTGGGCAAGGACAAGGAAACCATTTACCCATAAGACACAAGGGTTGCAAGTTTGAACCTTGGACTCCCCAACAATACCGACTCCAGATCATCTCAACAAACGCTTTTTTTTTTTTTTTTGGTTGTGTGTGCGTGCGCCTAAAGACAAAGGAGGGAGAATTAGTCAAAGACAACCTAGCGTGAACATCGCTGCTCCAGGAAACAGAAAAGCAGCGCGCGCCGATTTTGATATTTTAAGCTTTAACTTGTGATTTAGAGTGTGGTCTTGTTATTTACTTTTTGCAATAAGGATGTGGTGGTAGATTCTCTAGTGGAATTTTGAAGGCATTCTTACCGGTTTTAGGTTTTACTTTTACCAAATGTGATGCAAGTTTGAAATGAAACGTCTTTGGACAGTGGAGACTAGTTATGAATGTCTTTTGGGTTTTATATTCAAATTGAGATAGTTTTGACAACTTAGATAATGAGTGGTCATGTTTTTCATGTTTACAATATAAATATAATACTACTTTTTGACTATCTAGATATTTATAATTTTTTTTTTCCAAATTTGGGATTTGAGACAAAAAGAGTTTTGAAGTTAACAATAATTGAATCGAAGTTAAGTGCTTTAATTATCTTTTTTGTTAATGAAAATTTGAATTTGTGAAATTGTGTTAGTTGAGCTCTGACATTTTCGATTCTTGGTTTGCTCGTTCCATTGACTTTCTCTCCATTAATTAAGTTTCATGGGCCTTGCATACGAAAAAGGTTTTATGGGCCAAACTTTGGACTAGCTTTGTTATGAACAAATGGGTACAAGACTTCTGATCTTTTTCAATCAAACAACTAGTAGGAGTAAGATTCAATTCGTCCCTTAGATGGGTCATTGCCAATGATATACCGAATCCACCCAAATAGGAATTTTCATCCTTGGCCCATGGGTGGGAAATGTTTTCAAATCTTATTCCGATAATTGATAAAAAAAAAATTACTACGCAAAAATGCTAAAAATGTTCCTACAGTTTTTCCAAATTTTTATAAATTTTTTCTTTTTGTTGTACTTAATTAAATCTTTACAACATGCTTGGTTCACTAAAAAAAAATAGAATAAAAATAGAAAAGCCATTTCAAAGGAATAGAAGCAAGAAATAATAACTATTACATAGATTGGTTCATCGGAATGACATAGGATAGAAATTGCTATTATTACTTATTCAATTGTTTAGTTGATAGGAATAATTGTAAGAATAGTTAAAGAATAGTAGATAAATGATAAAAACATCATTTATTAAAATTTAAAGATTTTTTAATTAAAAAACAAAAATACTATGATGAGAAAAAAATATTCTTTATTAAAATTAAAGAATTTATTTTGTTAAAAGATAAAAATATTCTAAGTAATAAAATCAAAATAACTTTTACTATAATTAAATAATATTTTAACCAAAATACAAACATATTTTTATTATAATTAAATAATATTTAATATTAAAAAATATATATTCTTCATTAAATTTAAATAATATTTTTTATTACATTTATTATATTCAAATAATAATATTAAATAATATTCTTTATAATATTTATTATAGTTAAATAATATTAATATATTAGTTAATATTTAAATATTTTCATTTTCTTTTTTTGAAAATGAAGTAAAAAATTTTGTATCTTCTATACTTTAGAGAGAGAAGGAGTGAGGAAGAGAAAGAGAAAAAATAAGTTTAATATTTTTTTATAAAGTAATTTTTAAATTGTAGAAGGGTATATTTGTCTAATCAATTTTTTTTTTTCTTCTCAATAATTTGGAATAGCTATTACCAAAGGAGACCTTGGTAATGGCTATTCAAGCTTCTTTTAGAATGGCTATTTTGAAAAATAGTCATTTCATTGAACCAAATACAACTTTATTTAAAAAAAAAAATAAGAAAAGAATGACTATTCTATTCCTCAAACTAAACATGCCCTTAAAGTATTATTTTTATTTAATTAAAAAGAGATCTTTTGAGAGTTGACTTAGCTAAATGTGCCCTATGTAGAAAGAAGGAGGAATCGATGGACCATCTTTTCTTTGAGTGCATGGAGAGTTGGCGGATTTGGATTGGTATTGCAAGGCAGTGGGGAGTACAGTGGACAATGCATGCAAAAGCCATTAATTTATTTATCGAGTGGAATAACCTTATTAGGGCATGGGACTCAAATATTTGGAGGTTAGCTCTGTTTTGCAGTGATTTGAACTATTTGGTTGATGAGAAACAAGATTTGGGATGGAGAACAATGCCTGGAACTTATTAAGGTTAGAATGGCACGGTGGGTAAAGGCGAAATGGCCCCACTTGTACGATAGGCTGAAAAATGTTCTCAGTTGCCCATTAGAGGTTAAGAAAAGTCATGAACGAAAAAGGATAGTTGAAAACTTCAAATGGGAACCACTGAACGATGGTTTCTTTAAATCAGGTAGTCTGTCTGGACATAAGCAAAGTAGGTATCGACGGAGTCTTGAGGGATAAAGATGGAGTAATCAAAGTAGGTTTTCTAAAGGCATAAGGGTTGTGGATGCCAACGCGGTTGAAGTCCTAGCTATTAAGGAAGCCTTCTAGATCTTTGCTAGATCTAGATGGGTCGACACCTTCAGTCTAGAAGTGGAAAGTGATTTTAGTAATGATGTTCAATGGGTTTTAGACCCCGAAAGAGCATGTCAGAAGTAAAGAAAAGAGATATTAAGCACGGAGAGATGGAAAAGGGCGATTAGAAGGTGGAATGTCTCTAAGATTCCAAGGGATATTAATGAATTGGCGGACAAACTCGCTAAGACAAGGGTGTTAAGAAGTGATGAATTCTTGATGGTATTGGAGTAGGAATAGGGTTGGTAGGGGTTGCAGATGTTGAGCTGAACATGTTTGATTAAGTGGTTCATGCACAACAAGTTCAGGTCGAATGTTTATTTTCTCTCCTTTTCATAATGATGCGTTGTTTCTTTTTTGCAAATGATTTTGTCCTTCTCTAGCTTTGTGTTTGATGATTTGTTTCTCTTGGCAACGGAGGTAAAGTAGTTAGTCCTTAATAAAAAAAAAAGAGATAAAGAAAGAAAAAGAAGGAAAAAAGAAAAAAGAGAAAAATGAGAGAAGAAGAAATAAAGATATATATGTAAAAAAAAAGAAAAAAATAAAAAAGGGGAATTGATGGAGACACTTAGGTCTTGTGTGTTTTGCTTGCTTGGGATCGTTGGCAGGGAAATCTTCAGATCTTTGTGTTGTTTTTGGGAGGTCAAAGAGAGTTGTTGTTCTGTCCATGTCCCTAGCGCGCTATTTTCTCCTTTTGATGTTGTTCTGTGCTTTGGTTTGAGATATTTCAAACATCTTATTTTTTAAAATTAAGTCTTATTCTTTTAAATTAATAAATAATAATCAAATTATAATAAATAAATATAAAATTAAAATAATTCATTAAAATTAAACTAATTATAAAAATAATGAAAAATAATTAAATTATAATTAAAAATTAAAAATTTAACTAATATTTAATAACAAAATTAAAATTAAATAATTTTATAAAATCAAATTATCATGTCTCTTTTGAGCCTGCGTTAGGGTTCCTGGGGTTTTGTTTCTGGTGAGGGTGGGTAAGGGGTCTTGGGATTTGGGCCTCGCTCATTCAGAAACCTTGGTTGGGAGCTCAGATCAGGATGTGAGTGAAAGGGATGGCGTTGTTGGGTCTGGTGGTCCATGTTTTGGGTGTTTGGGGAGACATCTGTGTGTTCCCTTTGGGGCTTGGGAAGGGAATGGATCTCCTTGCTTCAATGGGTGGATCCTTTGGTTGGCGTTGGACTTTAATTTTTGTCCGTTGTTGCTTCTTTGGGTGCTGCTGTTGTTTTTCGTTTCCAGGCCTCTTTCTCCCTTTGTGCCTCCTGAGGCCTTGCGTGGTTTTCTGGGTCGGCTGTCAAGAAAAGGATGGAACAGCAGCGCTTAGGTAGTGACTTGAGTCAGCGGATTTATGTTTTTTTGTTGCCTTTTATAGTTTTCTTTTTGATATGATCTCAATGATGGATTTGTACTTGGCTGGGGATCTTGGGTTTGGTTTGTTCTTTTTGAAGGATCTGTGGATTGTATAAGAGCTGTTCCTTTGACTTTTTTGATTCGCAGGTGATAGTTCGCGGGTAGTGTTGGGTTTTTTTTTCACTGGCAAGCCCTCTTCCTTCTTAAAGGGCACTGCATTGTCGGTACACTAGTGGTTGATATCTTATGTTGCCAATATGTGTTCAGTGGCAGCAATCTTTTGTAATTGTACACTCTCAAGCCCTTACCATCTCTTGATGCCATGAAAAGTCTTTTGCAGATAATGCTAGAGACTTCAAGATGGCATAATGGTAAAGAAGGCTAATAAAATCACTTTTCAAAACAAAATATATTAAAATTCATTATTTTTTCCACTTCAGCATTTGCATGGACATTATCTTTGCCAACTCGATGCCCGCATCAGAAAAATAAAAATTCATGTTAAGTTGATACTTATATTGCATGTAGTATGGGACTTACTAGACATACCACACAATATCCATAAAGCCCTTTTTGCCACATATGTACCTGGTAGATATTGATGTGGTGGTGATAACAATTGTATGATTACAGACAGTGACATGGTAAGGATAACAAATTTTAGGGACATTTATGCAAACTAAAGTTTAATTAAACAGAAATAACAAGGGTTTAAGTGGGAACAATAACAAAAGGGGTACTTATTTGGAAAATTTGGACAAGAGCAACGTCTTTTTTTTAGTATTTTAACCAAAAAGCTAATTTGCATAAAAGCTCTTAATGAAAGAGTTTATCTTTTATGTATTGTCAATATATATCTTCTTCACATTGTCAATGAATTAGAGGTTGCCATGGTGTCGACTTCCCTTACGGTCGACCTTCACATCTCCATTATTTTTCTTACCAAACTCCAAGACCAAAGGGAAAACCCACACCCAACCATCAAACCAAATCTCTACATAAAGTTGCCTCCAATTTCCCAATTTTTCTCTTGAACCAAAAAAAAGGAAAACAGTAAAAGAATCTAGAAAATTTGAAAATTTATCCATGCAAAAATAAATAAAAAATAAAAAATTGAAAAATCAACCATGGATTAAAAGCTTACAGCAACCTAAAGCTCAATAGCTCCCCTTCAGACGAATCCAGTTAAAATTAAAGGGACGAAGTCTCTAAATGTAACAAGAAAAAGGCTGCCTTGAAAGTCTTTGTTGCAGATGAATTTCCCGTCACCATTACTGACAATGACTTTTAAGTACTAAGGGGAAAAGACATCATATCAAGCACGATGTGAGCGTAGCACCCCGTTTGAATAATGATAAATGGAACCCCATCTCAAGTTATACACCTCTTCCCACAACACAAACAAGAACACAAGGGCGGCCTCAGCCCAATCCACGACCAAACCAACCACAAACCAAATATTAACTAAAGAATTTATACTTTTATAGTCTTCGCTCTTCATATTTTCCCTCTCTCACCTTTAAAAAAAATTTGAGATATTTATAACATAATATTTAAAACAAACTCCTGAATTATGTAAAAAAATTCAAATAAATATTTATTCTTTTATTATGTTCAATCAAGTTTTTATATTTTTATTTTAAGTTAAATAAGCTTTTATAACTAATAATTTATTAATTATTATTAATTAAAATATCACTTGTGATTCTATACCATACGATGCTAATATGACATATAACACGTTGCAATAGATGAAAACATGACATGATGATATGGTGTGATAGCATAGTTATGAGGTATTTTTACTCTTCATTTTAATACCATGCCAAATTCACATCGGTATAAAATAATAAGTGATATTTTGATTAATGATAATTAATCATCTGATAGTTATATAAAAGTTTATTTAATCCAAAATAAAAATATAAAAACTTGATTGAATGCTGTAAAAGAATAAAAATTTATTTAAATTTTTAAAAAAATAATTTAAAAACTTTTTCAAATATTATATTGAAATTTATACTTTTTAATCTTTATTAATGTTCTCTTCTTCAATAGAAAGTAATTGTTATTAAAATATTAATTATTATTAATCAAAATATCACTTGTCATTCTATATAATGTAATGCTAGCATGACATGTAACACGTTATAATGAATGATGACATAGTTATATGATATTTTACTCTTCACTTTAATACCACGTCAATGTCACGTAGGTATAAAATGACAAGTGATATTTCGATTAATAACAATTAGTCATCTGTTAGTTATATAAAGATTTATTTGATCCAAAATAAAAATATAAGTACTTACTTGAACGGTATAAAAAATAAAAATTTATTTGATTTTTAAAAAAAATAATTTAAAGTTTTTTTTCAAATATTATACTAATATTTATACTTTTTAATCTTTATTAATATTCTCTTCTTTAATAGAAAGTAAAAGAGTTTTGAAATAATACAACTTCGATTAATAATATACTAATATTATGCCTTCGATTATCATGATGGTTGCTGTTGATTAAGTTGGATTTTGCTGCTTTTGGATAGTTTCAATACGATAACTTGGCTACGCTTTAAAATTGTTTTGTTAAAGTCTGGGAATTTTTTTTTGTTATCCAAGGTTTAAGAGCAAGAAAGTTGAAAAAGATAATCACCAATAATTTTTATTTAATTAAAAGGCTTAAAAATTCAAAATTATTTATAATTATTTTCATCAATTCAAAATTACGAGTAAATTCAAAGTCATTTGCACATATAAAATTTTTTGATGAATAGTTGAAATTGATTTCGATGAACTTAAATCCTTTCATTGTTACTTACGTAACAATAGTTATTATTTATACGGAATGATGTAATACAAAAAAAGTGGGTTATGGATATTTAAAGAAGTTTAAAACCATAGGTATGAGAAAAACGAGGTATTTATAAAATAGGGAAAAAATGGTCAAACCCAACTTTATATAGTTTTAGGTTTCAATGTTGACTTTATAATGTTTGAATGCTAGTTTAGAGAGCGACCCGAGATGCCAATTCAGACCACATGGGTTGTGTCGTCTATCATTCTAGCTAGTGGTAGGATAATGTTTGTTTTGAGTTAGAATAGTACCATCACACATTTCGTAGATTCAAGAGATTTTCGGTTTTAGTGTAATATCGCTTACCTACTCATCCTTTGTCATTTCTCAAACTGCGTATGGGATATATATATATATATATATATATCGTTTTTGTTTTCTTAATCCAATTGCTATATATACAATAAGCAAGTAGCCATCCTTTAAATTTCGTTTTGTATTTCCTTTCTAATGTCAGATTCATAAAAGGGAATGCTTACAAAGTGAGTTACCGGGGGTTGCTAGTTGCTGCCATGTCTCTCTCTCTCACCTTCTGTTTTTGGTTATCTTTTATTTCCTCCTCCCAAAGGCCAAAAGCCCAAATTCAACTCAAATTCACACATCATTTAATCCTTGTTTCATTACATATATAAATGCATGACTCAATAAAAAAGCATATATATATATAATATAATGAGAATGCCTAACCATCACATTACCTCCCAATCATCCATGTACAGGGTTGTTATACCCGATCTCTAAGCTCTACAATCGACCTGTCAATTAATAACCACGTGGTTCTATTTATTCTGTTTTTATTGCGATATCTGCCTTGGTCCTTGTGATAATTCAAACAGCTGGATTTATAATTTTTATTTTTAGTTTTCAGCCTCATAAGAAGACAAAAATCTAATCTAGATAGCTGCAAATGCCGGCAACATCCATGGGATATGTGCAATATGTGCCACATACCAAGATCAATTAAACGATGAAACCCTTGCAGTGAAGGACAGAGAGATTAAAGAAAAATAAATCTTAGAATAAATGATCTTCAGAGTACCTTTAGCTTTTGTCCAAAGATTCTTTGGCAGTGTGGTCCACTTCTGTTTAATTATTACTAGGGCCCAACTGCATCAGCTGATTATGTTATTATGTACCTTAGCTATGACAATATTTTGGTTTTTATTCATTTTTTTAAAAAAAAGTAATGAATATATTAACCAAACAAAATATTATTAGTTGGTTGATTATATGTATAAAAACTTGTTTGGTTGATTAAATTTGTAATACTCACTAATAAGGTAAAATTAGATAATAAAATGAGGATTATGATAAGATCACGTGGTAACTACTAAATGACAGCGGTTGTGAATTATCATTTATATTATATGGTCCATGATATGGCACCAAAGTTCATGAGCTGTAATTGACACATGCTTTATGATTTGGTTCAATCATGAAAACAAAACGACATAAAATTCAAGATGCAATGAACATTATGCCTTTTTTATTTTTCCAAATATAACTCCTTGATTTTTTTTTAAAATATAACTTTATTTTTCTATTATCATTATGTCATTTCAAATCTTTTATTAATTCGATGGAAGACTTTGTTTGGCATGGATAGAGAATTGTATATTTACAAAATCACGTTAATGCTACTCAAAAAGGAATTGGCAACGAGCAGGACTCCAAAAAAATCCTAGTCGTGCACCTATAAACAAACAAAAGAAGACATCCCAGAAGCATTATCCACCGCATCAACACTAAACAGAGCGTGGAGCAGAAACCTAACACTAAACTTATAGCTAAGAGCATGCTTAATTAATTGGATAACTATTAGCATAGTACGATCTAGAATCCATTGTCTTTCGAACAAGTAAACCAAATTGTTAACTACTATTATATAAAGTCAATAACCCATTATTTGGAGATATCCTGGCCATTGCGAAGAACTTGTTTGCCCAACTGATAATGCCAAGAACTTTCTTGAAACCTGAACATTGTTCAACACCGAACCGAATGGACCATGACCGTAACGCGTTCTCGTGAGCCTCGTGCTTTAGAAAATATTCATAAAAAGCACCTATAATATGAAATCGTAATCTTTAGGAGTTTGGACTACCAACTGACTGAGTTCCGTATTATATTAAGCCTCTCTTCCCTAGGCAACAGGCCCGCCCACTCTCCCTTCCTTTCTTTTAATTATTTCTTCCACCTTGACCCTGCTTCACAAGGGCTTGCTAGTTTCAATGGCCATTTCTCTATCCAAAACCTTTCTCTCTATCAACCGCCAGCTTGATCACGTTTTGCCATCTGAAAAATGCTGTCCATTGTCTTTTTCAGGCCAGAAATCTCACCTTGGACGTACCAAAAGTATAGACTTTGCAACAGGGCGGCTTAGAATTCCAAGAGTTTTTTCCAAAGCAAGTGAGTCCTTGTCCTCCACCATCAATGAACTCGAAAAGGAAAGATTAACAAAAGAAGAAGAAGAAGACCTTGCACCTGGTCAACAAGAAGAAAGACGAGTAGCCGATGTATGGAAAGAAATCCACGGCCAAGACGATTGGGTTGGGATGTTAGATCCAATGGACCCTCTTCTACGCTCAGAGCTGATACGATACGGCGAGATGGCACAAGCCTGTTATGATGCTTTCGATTTTGATCCATTTTCCAAATACTGTGGAAGCTGCAGATTCGCGCAACGTCAATTCTTTGACTCCCTAGGCATGGCGCACCATGGCTACCTGGTCTCTAGGTACCTCTTCGCAACATCCAACATTAACCTTCCGAATTTTTTCAAGAAATCTCGGTGGCCTAAAGTGTGGAGTAAGAATGCTAATTGGATTGGATACGTCGCGGTTTCGAACGATGAAATGTCCAAACGTTTAGGCCGTCGTGACATCACCATTGCTTGGAGGGGCACCGTGACACGCCTGGAGTGGATTGCAGATTTAATGGATTTCCTCAAGCCCATTTCTTCTAATAAAATCCCGTGTCCGGATTCAACAGTAAAAGTAGAATCAGGTTTCCTAGATCTCTACACTGACAAGGACGAGAAGTGCCTGTTCTGCAAGTTTTCAGCCAGGGAGCAGATAATAACGGAAGTAAAGAGGTTAGTTGAAATGTACCAAGATGAAGAGATTAGCATAACCATCACTGGTCACAGCTTAGGCAGTGCCCTGGCAATTCTTAGTGCGTACGATATTGTTGAAACGGGTCTAAATGTATTGCAAGATAGCAGAGCTGTGCCCGTGAGCGTCTTCTCCTTTTCCGGTCCTAGGGTTGGTAACGTGAGGTTCAAGGAACGGATCGAAACGCTTGGAGTTAAGGTGTTGAGGGTGGTGAATGTGCATGACATAGTCCCTAAATCGCCAGGATTGTTCTTCAATGAAAACGTGTCACCAGTGTTGATGAAGCTGGCTGAGGGATTGCCGTGGAGTTACTCGCATGTTGGAGTTGAACTGGCATTAGATCATAAAAACTCGCCTTTCCTGGAAGACACTGGGGATCCCACTTGTGCACATAACCTGGAAGCTCACTTGCATTTGCTTGACGGGTTAGTTTCTTATGCTCAAACCATAGTTGAACATGAACCTGGTTACTTAATTGGTGGTCCTGCTTTATACATCTAAGTTTCATTAATTAAGCCGTCACCTAAAAGAATTTTTGGTTAGTTCCCCGGATTGGAAAACAAAGTCATCTACAATGAAAACCTTTAGGAGTCATTTTCGCAATAACTATGATTGAAACGAGTTTCATTTTCAGTTCCATCTCGAATTGAGAGATAAAAATTAGAATAATATAACATGTCATTTTTCCTAGGTGCTTGCTTGGACCCAGCTTGTGATTTGCAAGCATAAGACGTTTAGTATTAAGAGCAGTAGGTAGCTGGAAATTGTTAAAATAGTTAGTAAAGAACTTGAGATGAGATCATCGTCATATATTCATATATAATTCCCACCTTCAGTGGCATTGGACCAAAGTTGCAGTAAATAATCACACCAATAGCCATCAATGGTGGGTATGATTACGCAAACTGGTAGTGGAAGTATTATATAAGATGGGAATGTGATAGGCATGGAAGCAATTTGATGGAAGTGAAGATTTATAAAATAGGAAAGGGGTAGTCTACTAAATACTAAAGCAACTGTTTGGACTTTTACTTGCAGAATTCAGAGGTCTACTTACGCTAGCTCTGACCCAATAGTTCTCTAGGCACAAGTTCAGCAAGTCAAATAAAGTAATGTTATTCACCATTGGGTTTCACATTTGAATGAATTATCTGACCTGAAAAAAAATTAATTGGGGAATTCATCAAGATATTTCTTTAGAAAGAGTCTAATCCAGGGTGATGTTTAATTGAGATGCAGATACCATGGTAAAGGCCATAGATTTGTGCTGGCAAGTGGTAGGGACCCTGCTTTGGTGAACAAGGCCTGTGACTTCTTGAAAGATCATTACTTGGTTCCACCGTATTGGAGGCAAGATGAGAACAAGGGCATGGTGAGGAACAAGGATGGCCGTTGGATGCAGCCTGAAAGGCCGAAATTTGACGATCATACTGAAGATACACTCCACCATCTCAGGCAATTAGGCCTAGCATCGGAGCATTAGAAAGTATAATTAACAAGGCAATAAATTTCTTGTTTACATTATAGTACTGCTAGTGATGGCATTGGTAGATCAAAGCATCAATTTCTGGGCTTTCTGAAGCTAAGTTCGGGCGTCACAGCAACCAATGTTAAGATCAGAAGTTCAGAACTGGAGTGTAGGGTCATCCTCTTGTAATTTAGGCTGTTATAGCTGACAGAATTTATGTAAGGACAAGTACATATGTGGATTCCTTGATACCGTCTCTGCTGGCTACTTAAACTTGGATGAATTGCGAATACTGTTGTATTAGCTCCTCCCACAATCAACCACATTTATAATCTATTTGGAAATTACAGAGCATGCTAAATCAAATGATTAATTGTGTACCTCTAGATAGATTAAAGGCGGAAGTTACTAACTCCATAGACCATAAACGAATTAACATGATTGACTCTAAAATTTTTAATTTTTAATTTTTAATTTAAAAGTAGATAGCCAATAAATTCCAACTTACGTGTACTGGATGTAACAACATTCCTGGTTGTCAAATATAAACAGTTTATGTAATTAAAGCGATTATGCAAAAGTTTTCTGTTCCTAAAGGGATGTAAGGCCATGCATCTAAACTTTGGATGCCTTGTCTCGAACGGCTATTCGCTGGACGTAATGGAGGTTAACAATCAGCATCAACTTGTCAATTAATCAGCGGCTTGCAATTAAATGCCCTCAGTATGATCAACAACAAAAGGTAGTCAGACGCTATCATTCCACTTAAAATCATAAAACGCATCTTCCACAAAACAAACAAGCTGGTCTCTTTCTTGATATACTTTTACTATTCTGGATCTACCTTTAGCTACAAATGTAAAGGATTATAAGTTGTTGAATAATGTTACGGTTTCCCACTTGCATATAAAGAATAGAACTAAAAACAAGTAGTTAACATCACCTAATTTCTTGTGGTTTCAATTTTTTTCACCTTTTTTTTTTATATTATTTTCTCAAGAAACACCATGTAGATATCTTTTTTTTTTTTTCAATTAACAACATGTGAATGACATATGCTCTTGTTAGGATAAAGTAGTTGATCGGTTCAATAAGTTCATGTGATGAAAATTTAGAAATCGACCAAATTAACATAAGTAGAAAGAAGACTGAACTGACCGACTATATAGTATAAATCGACATAATCAAAGTCGATTTGCAAACTTTATTTTTTTCAACAATTAAAAAAATATAATATTTTTAACAACATTTTTTTTAAAAAAAAAAACTTAATCAAAGTATAATTAGTTAACAAAAATAATAATCATATTCCATAACCACAACAGCATAAATTAGTACATCTATATAAATCCCACAATATGCCAACAACTTTATAAATTCTTCAATTTTGAATCTTGATGGACTTCCTATTCGGTGATTTCGAATTTATCAATCATCCAAATCTCATATGAACATCTCCCTAAAGTGTTAAAGAAAAAAAATTAAAATTAATATAAATTAATGTGTTAAAACAACCTAAAGATATTATAAATGAAAATATCTATACTACTTACCATTCAATAACCTAGCTAGAGACTGAAGCAGTCACTAGTTAATACACTTATTTTCCAATCAATGAAGATACTTGATGAAATTTTCAACAAATCAAAAAATATATTAAAAAATAAAATAAAGTAACTTTTAAATAAAAAACTAAAAAAACAAAGAAATAAAAATTGATATGATGAAATGATGGGTATAAACTGTAAATAAAACAATTACTTGAATAAACTTTCTCAAACTCCTTTAAATTAAACTCAATGTCATTTGAATCAAAATGTGATGATCCGTGTAGTTAATCTTGAGCACATATAAGTGCTTGCATGAGCTTAGGAGTCAAAGAACTCTAATACGCATCAGCCACATCCACCGGTACTAAAAGAGAATTTAGAAAAACCTGTTAATATATATAAGAATCGTCAATACATCATGAGCAATATAAAAAAGTATTGGAAAACTTATGATTATTGAGTTTCCACTAAATGAGAACATCAAAGTCATTATGATCAACAACATCATCCATCCTTAATTAATTATTTATCTAATTTGGTTTTCTACTCCCTTCTATTACTTTCCATCCTATACCTCTTATACGCAGAAATAAGAACTTTTGCTTTTGGTTTTGATTCATAATTTCACCTGTAACTTCTTTCATTTGGCTCTCACTACCAAAATTTAAACTTTACTGATGAAGAATTATGTCGGTAAAGTGGTATAATTCTTTGGTGTTCCAAATCATTGATGAAAATGTCGACAGATAAATTCGTTGGCACATGATAGGAAATACCCTCGTTGGTAATGACCACTTCATTGGTGATAGAATAATCTGTTGAAATATTCTTCAACGACATATACCATCGGTCTTTGTGTTGGGAAAATAGTCAATTCGTCGGCTTTGTTGGTCTAGTCAGTGATACAACCAGTGCAATGAAACATTCTATTGGTAAATCATCAATGGAAGTTACTGACAAAATATCTAGCCAATTGAACGTTGACCTTTTCATCAAGCTCCATAAGTAGAAAGTGTGATTCCATCGGTATTTTTAAATTTTTTTAATACCTTAATGATAAAAAAAATTAAAAACTAAATGAATAGAAATACGTCAGAGAAATTATTTTAATTATTACAAATATAAAAAATATTTTTTAATTAATAAAAACATGAATATAAATTGTTTTATTTTTATCACAATCCATTACAAATAAAAAGCAAAATATGTACAAGTATATGAAGAATACAAATGAACTGCTGACCACATGACGCAATTGACGATTTGTTGGATGCTAAACTCGAACTTCATAGTATTAGTACATGGAAACATACCTTCAGCAAAAGCACTCATTTTTAAAGGAAAAGATACAACACGTGTTCTACAAAGAACTTGTTCGGTAGTGTTTGTCTGTTTCCATTCAAAGATTTCAATATCCACAGCTCGTATATCCTATATGGACCTTATCTACCTACCCTAGATTATTTAGCAAATAGAAAATTCAAAACATTAATATATATATTTATTTATATTATATTATATATATATATTTATATACACTGAATCCTTACTTGCTAAATAATCTCGAGCAACGTAGTCAACTCCATTGAATGTACAAGTGATGAAGTGTGTTGTACTCTCTGAAAGGGAACTCGGATATTCCATAAACCTGATTAACGTACCCAATGCCAACAATTCATACATTGCAGTAAATATTGTAATGCCGACAACTCATATATTCTATAGATCTGACAAACTAACTGTCACGACCCAGAACCTTTATCGGACCCATGACAATCGTCACGACGTCTCAATTGACACTCATTACCCGAAATGCCAATCAGAACCCCGCAAGACTTACTTATCAGTTTCTTGCCTTTTTTGTGAGCAATCGTTTTTAAACATTCCATTTTAAACAATTTCCAATAGTTTCCTGCTCAAGTAAATTAAAAGATAAAAATATTTTTAAAAAATTTATAAATAAATATCACTATTCAAAATATTGATTAAAATATAGCATTTTTTATATAAAACAATATTTATAGAAACACGTGTAAGAAATCTTTTGTAACGTACAAGTAAAATAAATTCACAGATACAAAAATTTACAAAGTTATAATGTACAATAATGGTTACAATGACAAGTGGC
>NC_030850.1:28696427-28760378 GCF_000208745.1 Theobroma cacao | reverse complement strand
TAGGTGCCCCGATAACTACTCGTCGGGTACGATTTTCTTGCCTTTATCGAAAGGCTCTCCTCCTAGACACATTGCAAAAATTTACTCAATTCATCACATTAATGCTAAATCACTATATATTTGACTTAAATCCTAGACTAATGCATGGTATGAAATGCAATAGCCAAAAATGGCTTAAACGCGGTATTAACCTATTTTTGGCACTTTACCCGATAAATTACTAACGCGCTCCATTTTAGCTCTAAATCGTCCCATTCTCTCTCCAACATTTCTAACCATTAAATATCAGCCAATATTCCTCTAAAATCACCAAAATCAGCTCACTCTCTTCCTTGAAAAATAAGGCCAAAAATGGGACATTAACTCGATTAATTTTTCACTTTGTTTTTCTATCACATTAAACCATTTTTCATCATTTTCTCTTCATTTCTCTTAGAATAAAAATCAGATTATCATCATTGTACCTCATTGTAAATTCAGCAAAGGGTGGGTATTGTGAAAATTTAATGCTTTCTTACCCAATTTAATTTATAAACACATTTAACTAACTAAAACTACCAATTTAACTAAAAATCAAAACCTAAAAATTTCAAAATCTCTCCCCCAGAATTTCATCCAGCCCTTGATGTCACTTTTAGATCTCTCTCCTCAAACATGCTAAATGGAAACAAAGGCATAGGAAAGGTAAAAATCAAGCTAAAGTCGAAAAATCTTACCGTTAGACGCGTAAACGGGCGAAAAACGCGAATTCCCCTTTGAATTTTCTTGTTTCTCTTTGGTTTTTCTTTTTTTCTTCCTTTCCTCTCTATTTTCTCTCTTGTTCTCCCTTATGGCCAGCCATCACTTAAAATGGGGTTTAAATGGGCTGACTTCTCATTAAAATAATATTAAACCATTAAAAAAATGTCACGTGTCACTTTCCCATTGGCCCATTTTTAAAATTTCATCCATTTGTTTCCAAATTTTCACCATACACTTGTCCCACATATCCATAGCTTAGATAAAATTTTCAGACTTATCCAAAGTCTCGGTAGAGTAATTTTTAAAATTTACACTTTTACCCCTGTAAAAGTGAAAAATTACATTTTTACCCAAAAAAATTGAAAAATTGCCCATAGACATATTTTTCATCCCTTATACTCATACCATTCACCAATTTGTCAAATGTGATCTAAATTCTCTCAAAATCTCAAGTTTTGTCCGCAGGTGGTAAAATTACGATTTTGCCCCTACACTTCAGAAATCACCAGAATTAAACTTTTTCACTTCCTATCATTAAATTATACTCCAAATAGTTAATCTTGGTCAAAACTTTTACTCCATTATCAAATTATTATCTTAGGTGGCAAAATGACGATTTTACCCTTAAACATCAAAATTTTTAATTTTACCCCTAATGAACCCTCGAACTCTGAACAATCATTTTTAGTCATTTTTTGACTATAAAATATTAAATTTCATCATACGATTCCTATTTGAACTAGTTCGAGGTTAAATCAATTCAAGTGTACCGTTAGGTACAATACCGGATTTTACAATTCTACCCCCCTTAAAATAAAATTTTGACCTCAAAATTTCACTTACCAGATTCGAAAAATAGATGCGGGTATTGGCTCCTCATCTGATGCACTACTTCCCATGTCATTTCTTCCATTCGAGTATTCTTCCACAATACTTTCACCATTGGAATGCTCTTGTTCCTCAGCACTCGATCCTTTCAATCTAGAATACGTACCGGCTGCACCTCGAACTTTAAATCTTCATGCAGTTCAATCGGTGGTGTCTATAGAATGTGGGAAGGATCGGGAACATACTTTTTCAACATCGAGACGTGGAAGACATTATGGATCCGATCTAACTCCGGGGGTAATTCAAGTCTGTAAGCCACTGGCCCAATCCTTTCAATAATTCGAAAAGGTCCAATGTATCTCAGATTGAGCTTTTCTCGCTTTGCAAACCGGATCACACCTTTCATTATCCAACAAGATATCATAATTTACCACAATAATATAATCAAATAAAACTTAATACCACAAAGTATTCAGATTACCTTTCCAATGAGAAACCTTAAGAAAAACTCTATCATCGATCTCAAACTCCAAGTCTTTTCTCTGTTTATTTGCATAGCTCTTCTGCCTATCCTGGGCTACCTTTAGCCTCTTTCGTATAACATTGATCTTGTCATTAGTTAGCTCGATCAATTCCACAATCACTAACTTCTTTTCACCCACTTCGTCCCAACAAAGTGGAGTACGACATTTCCTTCCATATAAAGCTTCGTATGGTGCCATACCAATGCTAGACTGGAAACTGTTGTTGTAAGCAAATTCCACTAACGGCAAGTGTCTATCCCAACTTCCAAGAAAATCCATGACACAAGCCCTCAACATATCCTCCATAGTCTGGATAGTCCTCTCTGACTGACCATCAATCTGTGGGTGAAAAGCAGTGCTAAATTTCAATTTGGTTCCGAGAGCTTCTTGAAATTTCAACCAAAATCGAGAAGTGAATCGAGGATCTCGGTCTGACACTATAGAAACGGGAACTCCATGTAGCCTCACAATCTCATCTATATAGAGCTGAGCCAGCTTCTCAATAGAGTATGTACTATAGACAGCTAAAAAGTGAGCGAACTTAGTCAACCGATCTATGATCACCCAAATTGCATCATTTCCCCTCTGTGTCCACGACAGTCCCAAAATAAAATCCATAGTTACATGCTCCCATTTCCACTCGGGAACAGGTAAATATTGAAGTGAACCTACTGGCCTCTAATGCTCCGCCTTAACTTGCTGACATACGAGACACTTTGCTACAAATTCTGCTACGTCTCGCTTCATACCTGGCCACCAATAATTCTCCCTGATAGTCCTATACATCTTGGTGCTTCCAAGATGTAATGCAGAGGTAGATGAATGGGTTTCTTCCATGATCATTTGTCTCAGCTGGTTTCCTTCAGGAACATAAACTCGATCTCTAAACATCAAGACGTTATCCTCTCTAAGTTTGAACTCACTAACTCCCCCATCGGTCAATTTTTGAATTTCTTTCCTTAACTCATCATCAGACCTCTGAATGTCCTTGATCTGATTAAGTAACGAAGGTCGCACAATGAAGTTTGCCAATAAGGATCCATCCTCACCATTTCTCAACTAGACACCAAGAGATTTCATCTCTAATAATGTTGGAAAATAACAACTCTGAAGTGCTGATAAAGACAATGAAGACTTACGACTTAAGGCATCAGCTACAACGTTCGCCTTTCCCGGATGATTGTCTATCACCAAGTCATAATCTTTTATCAACTCCAACCATCGCCTTTGCCTCAAATTAAGCTCCTTTTGGGTGAGCAAATATTTTAAACTCTTGTGATCCGTAAATATCCGACAATGCTCACCATACAAGTAATGCCTCCAGATTTTTAAAGCAAACACCACTGCTGCTAACTCTAAATCGTGGGTAGGGTAATTTGTTTCATGCTTCTTTAGCTGTCTAAAAGCATAAGCCATAACTTTTTCATTCTGCATCAGCACACACCCTAACCCCAACTTAGATGCATCACTGTATACCACCAATCCCTTACCACTCACAGGAAGTGTTAAAACGGGAGTGGAGGTTAACCGGTTCTTTAGCTCCTGAAATCGATTCTCACAAACATCATCCCACTCAAACTTAACTCCTTTACGAGTTAGACGGGTCAAAGGAGCTGCTATTAAGGAAAATCCCTGAACAAACCTCCGATAATAACCGGTTAATCTGAGGAAACTACGAATCTCCGTCACTGTCTTAGGTTGCTCCCATTGTAAAATTGCCTCTATCTTCTTGGGATCAACATATATTCCAGCTCCCGATGCTACGTGTCCCAAGAATACCACTTCATGTAACCAAAACTCACACTTCGAAAACTTTGCATATAACTGTCTTTCCCGCAAAGTCTGTAATACTATACGCAAGTGGTTAGCATGCTCATCATTATCTCTCGAGTAGACCAGGATATCATCAATGAACACAATAACAAACTTGTCCAAGTAAGGGTGGAACACCCTGTTCATGAGATCCATAAAAGCTGCCGGTGCGTTAGTTAACCCGAAAGGCATGACCAAGAACTCATAATGACTGTACCGAGTCCTGAACGCTGTCTTGGGTACATCCTATTCTTTAATCCTCAACTGATGATACCCAGACCTTAGATCAACCTTAGAAAACACTGTAGCTCCCTATAATTGATAGAAAAGATCATCAATCCTCGGTAACAGATACTTGTTCTTAATGGTCATTCTGTTAAGCTATCGGTAATCGATACATAACTGAAGTGTACCGTCTTTCTTTTTCACAAATAAAATCGGTGCTCCCCACGGAGATATACTAGGGCATATAAAACCCTTGTCCACCAACTCTTGCAATTATATTTTTAACTCCTTCAACTTTGCCGGAGCCATTCTATATGGAAGAATAGAGATAGGTGCGGTACCCAGAAGTAGATCAATAGTGAATTCGAACTCACGATCGGGAAGAAGTCCTAGTAATTCATCAGAAAATACATCAGGAAACTCACTACAGGGACATTCTCTAACTTAGGTTCCTCCCTCGATATATCAATCACATGAGCCAAGTATGTCGGATATCCCTTTCGTACCAATTTCAAAGCTTTGAGGGTCGAGATTACACAAAACGGTAATATTCGATGCTCCCCCGTAAATACAACTTCTGCTCCCTCTAAACTCTGGAGAATCACTTCTTTCTTAAAACAATCCACCTTTACTCGATGAGTGGACAACCAATCCATACCCAAGATCAAATCAAAGTCTCGAATCTCTAAAGGGATTGAATCACCCATAAATTCTTCTTCCCCAACTTTAATACCACAGTCTCTATAATACGTATTTCTTACTAACCGCTCGCCTAGAGGAATATGCACTATAATCTCTTCCTCTAATGGTGACAGGTTCTTATCTGAGAATGATGTAAATGATATGCTCATGTATGATCTATCAGAGCCTGAATCTATCAAAACATGTGCATCTCTATTAAACACAATCATAGTACCTGTCACTATGCTAGGTCGAACTCGAGCTTCATCCTCAATCACTGCAAAGACCCTGGTCGAAATCTGGGGCTGCGGTCTAAAAGATGGCTACTCTAGGGTATTACTCCCCATGCCTGACCGTATCACTGGGCTCTGTCTGGACTGTGATCCTGAAGTGTCTCTCCACGGTATACTAGGACGAGTTGGAGGAGTAGAAGTAGCTACTGTACCCCGTCTCAACTGAGGAAAATCTCTCCTGATATGCCCCTGTTGGCCACATTGAAAACACTTCACAGGCTGTCTACATGACCCAACATGAAATCCTTCGCAATTACGGCATCTGTCCAATTCTCCTGAAGTTCTCCCTTGACTACTCATCATTGGCCGATCAAATCTAGAAGATCTCGGCTGTGACTACTGAGATGGAGGTCTAGTGGATGCCACAAACGCTGAGGTAGTACTTCCTGCAGTAGATGTCGAATCTCTGCCTCTCTTTGAAGACTGACCTGGGAACGTAGGCGGATTCCTTCTCTTTGCAAACTCAGCTCGGATCCGTCTATTCTCAATGGCAAGCTTCTCAGCCCGTAAGGCCATCTGCACAACTTCCTTATGTGGCTCCCTACCAGTCACTGTCATCCGTTCCTTGATCTCATTACGGAGCCCTTCCTCGAAATAATTTGTCTGATCCTACTCAGATTTCACCAGATCCGGCACATATAACATCAACTCGTTAAAACGAGTCTCGTACTTCTCTACAGTTAGATTTCCTTGTTTCAAGCTCAAAAATTCTCTTTTCTTTTCTTTCTGATGAAAGTAAGTAAAATACTGACCATCAAATTCTCTGAGGAAGTCAGACCATGTCTGAGGAGTAGTGGAACGGGACTTCACCGAATTCCACCAAGTATGAGCCATCTTCTCTAGTAATCTAGTAGCCACCATTAGCTTCATATCGTCATCTAATCTCAAATCAGAAAGAGTCTCCAAAACTTGATTAACCCAATCCTTAGCTGCGGTTGCATCCAACTCACTAGTAAACGAGACACCACCCAACTGTCTAGCTTCTTTCAACTTCTTAGAAATGGAGACGTCCGGTGTCTGGGGTAGAATAGGAGGTGGTGGTATTGGGGCTGTTACAAGGGAATCAGTGGGTGGAACTGGACCAGCCTGAGCTTGGCCTGCAAGAGTAGCAAGAAAAGTCGCTAATGCCTGAGCTACCTCGAGTGTCATGGCAGGTACGCCAAGAGTAGCAACAGGTGGTGGAGGAGGTACAGAATGTCCGTAGACTCAGCAGTAGGAACTGCTCTAAAAGAAGACGCAACCGACTCCTCTTCTATGGAATCCGATCGACTCTGTTTAGGGCGACCTCTTACCCTACCGGTAGATCTAGTAATAGATGGTAGCTCACGTCGATGAGGCATAATGATCTACAAAAAGAATGGAATTGGTTTAGACTACTAAAGACTCTATATGCAATTACATGCAACTAACTAATCTTAACTAGGCCACACTGACATTGTAAATTATTTTAAAATAACTTTAAATCCAAGAACTTTAAAAATCAAAAACTTCTTTCAAAACCATAAGTTTTTAAACCAAAAGCTCTGAAACTAGTTGAATTGTCACGACCCGGAACCTTCCTCGGGCCAATGACAATCGTCGCGATGTCCCAATTGACACTCATTACCCGAAATGCCAATCAGAACCCCGCAAGGCTTACATATTAGTTTCTTGCCTTTTTTGTGAGTAATCGTTTTTAAACATTCCATTTTAAACAATTTCCAATAGTTTCCTGCTCAAGTAAATCAAAAGACAAAAATATTTTAAAAGGATTTATAGATAAATATCACTATTCAAAATATTGATTAAAATATAATATTTTTTATATAAAACAATATTTATAGAAACACGTGTAAGAAATCTTTTGTAACGTGTAAGTAAAATAAATTCACACATACAAAAATTTACAAAGTTATAATGTACAAAAATGGTTACAATGACAAGTGGCCCAAAATACAGCCAGCGTTGGTGCTAAAAATCTACTGTCTGTGTGGTAGAGATGTCAACTGGAATTATCGATAAAATAAGGTATCTACAAGCTACCACAGGCCTGAAATGTTTGGAAAGGAGGTGGGTGAGATTTTACAATCCCAATGAGTAAACATACATTATCATAAATATCTAAAGGCGAGTAACATGGAGGCAAGTTTAAACAACAATTTATAAACCATTTCATAAGGTTTTTAATTTATTCCATAAACCATAAAATATTTATAATTTACCAAAATAGTTGTTAAGGCTTATGTCTTTTATTAAAAACAAGGCTCAAGCCAAAACTAATCCTCGGGGATACCTTGACCGAGGCATCTAACCGAGTCTGCCAAGGTTGTTAAGATATTCACACGTGAAACACATTTTTATTTTTAAAACAAGCCGTTCCTTAGGGTTGGCAGAGTTACACATTCACGTGGGGGTTCGACGTGAAGTGAGCTCTAATATTACCCCCGGAGTTACCCTCCTCACCTCTACAACCGGAGTAACTATATAACCGAGTTTACCGTGCTCCTCTAATAGGCAGTCTATGGAAACCCGTCACTGCAGTGACTAACCCACCAATTTTAATAAAATTTCGACAGTATAACGTGATTTTTATTTATTTATCCAGCCTGTATAGTAAAAACAGCTTACATAAATTTCTCAATACACTTACAAAATATAGCCACATATACTCATATCTCATAAGCCATTCATAGGAAAATATATAATTTTCAAGACAGTTAACAACATCAAATTACTCAATTTCATAATCAACCCAATATATCTTTATTTGTCACATTTATTTGTAAAACATCAAAAATTCCGTTTTAATCTCGTTTTCATTTCATAAAATACATAAAGAGCATTTAAAAATAAACTCTAGATAATTTACAATAATAATAAGTTTACTCACCGTTTGTACAAACTAAAAGCTTTCTAGATACCTTGATAACTACTCATCGGGTATGATTTTCTTACCTTTACCGGAAGGCTCTCCTCCTAGACACATTGCAAAAATTTACTTAATTCATCACATTAATGCTAAATCACTATATATTTGACTTAAATCCTATACTAATGCATGGTATGAACTGCAATAGCCAAAAACGGCTTAAACGCGGTATTAACTTATTTTTGGTACTTTACCCGATAAATTGCTAACGCGCTCCATTTTAGCTCTAAATCGTCCCATTCTCTCTCCAACATTTCTAACCATTAAATATCAGCCAATATTTCTCTAAAATCACCAAAATCAGCTCACTCTCTTCCTTGGAAAATTCGGCCAAAAATGGGACATTAACTCGGTTAATTTTTCACTTTGTTTTTCTATCACATTAAACCATTTTTCATCATTTTCTCTTCATTTCTCTTAGAATAAAAATCAGATTATCATCATTGTACCTCATTGCAGATTCGGCCAAGGGTGGGTATTGTGAAAATTTAATGCTTTCTTACCCAATTTAATTTATAAACACATTTAACTAACTAAAACTACCAATTTAATTAAAAATCAAAACCTAAAAATTTCAATATCTCTCCCTTAGAATTTCGTCCAGCCCTTGATGTCACTTTTAGATCTCTCTCCTCAAGCATGCTAAATGGAAACAAAGGCATAGGAAAGGTAGAAATCAAGCTAAAGTCGAAAAATCTTGTCGTTAGACGCGCAAACGGGCGAAAAACGCGAATTCCCTTTTGAATTTTCTTGTTTCTCTTTGGTTTTTCTTTTTTTCTTCCTTTCCTCTCTATTTTCTCTCTTGTTCTCCCTTATGGCCGGCCATCACTTAGAATGGGGTTTAAATGGGCTGACTTTTCATTAAAATAATATTAAATCATTTTTAAAAATGCCACGTGTCACTTTTCCATTGGCCCATTTTTAAAATTTCATCCATTTGTTTCCAAATTTTTACCATACACTTGTTCCACATATCCATAGCTTAGATAAAATTTTCAGACTTATCTAAAGTCTCGGTGGAGTAATTTTTGAAATTTACACTTTTACTCCCGTAAAAGTGAAAAATTACATTTTTACCCAAAAAAATTGAAAAATTGCCCATAGACATATTTTTCATCCCTTATACTCATACCATTCTCCAATTTGTCAAATGTGATCTAAATTCTCTCAAAATCTCAAATTTTGTCCGCGGGTGGAAAAATTACNNNNTAACATATTTTTCATCCCTTATATTCATACCATTCTCCAATTTGTCAAATGTGATCTTAAATTCTCACAAAATCTCAAATTTTGTCCACGAGTGATAAAATTTACAATTTTGCCCCTACACTTCAGAAATCACCAGAATTAAACTTTTTCACTTCCTATCATTAAATTATACTCCAAATATTTAATCTTGGTCAAAAATTTCACTCCATTATCAAATTATTATCTTAGGTGGCAAAATGACGAGTTTACCCCTGAACATCAAAATTTTTAATTTTACCCCTAATGAACCCTCGAACTCCGAACAATCATTTTTAGTCATTCCTTGACTATAAAATATTAAATTTTATCCTACGATTCCTATTTGACTTAGTTTGAGGTTAAATCAATTCAAGTGTACCGTTAGATACAATACCGGGTTTTACACTAATCTAAATTAAATTCAATTTGAGGTTGGTTGGTCAAGTCAATGGAATATCCAAATGATAGGTTTCGCTTTACTTCCTGAACAAAATAAATGGCAAATTATTATTAGTCCTTAATTTTCTTATTTGAAGGAAATCAATTTCAACAACAACTTATGCATCACACATTAACATTAATTTTATGCTACTAACAACTCACATGACCCTAGACACATGCATGAATTAAAATGACTAACCAAAAGTCTAAAATGATTTTCAGTAGACATCTGTGGAGAGAAGCTAGTTAGTACCACAGAACACATTAATAAATCAAGAATAAAAAAAGCATTAAAATTAATTGAAAAAATAAAGCATAAAACAAGAAAGGAATATAAACTCACATTATTAACATAGTGACATAATATCTGAAAAGAAAAATCTCACTAAATGTTTATTGAGTATGTTGTAAAGCACATATAATTAATTTATTGTAAAGAGGTCCATGTAGATTTGGTAAGAGATGCTTTAATAGAATATGCATTCAAGAATTGCTTTAATTGGTTCTTTTCCTCAACATAAAGTTTAAAACAATCCCTAATAATGGTCCATTGTGATGATACGTGAAATCTTGAACATGTTAGGGACATGTAATGTCTAAATCATTTACCTTCCACAAATTTAAAAAGCAATTCATATAAAATGGTTATCTCAAGTACCCCTTTCCTAATGGCATCTTAATTAAACTTCCAATTACCTAAAGACCTATCTCTTTTCGATTACAAAACTAATTCCAGTTGACTACAATTTTCACTAGCATAGACCATGCATTACCAACTTTTTTCAAACACCCGTATGATTCTTTAAGGAAATTGTTCCATTTCTTTAGAATCAACATAAAACTTCTTATCCCAATAATTACATCTAGTCTTGTGCTCACTTTTTCCATTGAAAAATTTGGTGAAAGGATCCTACACTCTTTATCATTAGAGGTTGCAGCTTTGTCATTTCTTATTATTTCATCATGCAGTGTAGCTATTGTATCATTAGGTATAAAATTTTTATACTCTTCCATTTGATTTGACATTTGCAATAGCTATATATATATATGAGTTTGTGTGTGTGTGTGTTAATATTACAAGTAATTCCATAAATGCAAGCTAAATTAAGAGTTAGAATGAAAAATGGTCAAAATACCTAGGAAGTCCCTAACTCCCTGTACCTATGCATTTTGTTTAATTTAGTCCCTGTACTCAAAATCATAACATTTTAGTCCCTTAATTTTGAAAATTGCTTCAATTTAGTCCATTCCTCTAACGGTAACCAATTTTACCGTTAAAAGGATGACGTCAGCACTGACATTATCGTTGACGTGGCATCAACGTGATGACATAGCAGTGCCACATGGCATTACTATGATGACATGGCAATGCTGACGTGGCATTGACATGCTGACATGTTAGTGCCACATGGCAAATCAAAATATTTTTTAAAAAAAATTTTGTGCCATGTCATAGGGATTAAATTAAATAAAAATATATAGTACAGAAACTAAATTGAACAAAATTGAGATGTTGAGGGACTAAATTGAAAAAAATATTTGAAAAATGTAAATCTTTAAATAGATGATAGATATACTTATTAAGTTTTTGAATACTTCATGTCTAAATATTTTTTGAGTAATTTGATAATTTGGGATCTAAATAGAATTTAATTAATAAAAAATAGTATTGCATGTCAAATAATATCTTAAAATTATGAGTCTTTCTTTCTTTTTTATTTATTTTGTAAATATATTATTTGATTATTTGATTATTTGATTTTTGTATTTAACTTTATGTGGTTTGTGGATGCTTTTGATCAATGAATAAAAATTTGTCAAATTGTTAGTTGTTGAACCTAATAATTTGCTATGTAAGATCATATTTTATCTAATTTTAATATTTTAGTTTATGTTTATGAGAAATGAGTAATAATTTTTAACATGTTTTTAGATAAATAAGTCATGAACAGATATTTTAAAATACAAGAAATTGTTTCTCAAGATTCAAGTCTTAGGCAACAACAATATAATTTTACTAATGGTACTTAACAATCTTCTAAATAAAGTTGTATTAAATTTTATCTAAGTACTCTCCCAACAAATCTTAGATTAAGGTAAAATTTTTTTTAATTATTATTATTTTAATTATAACACTCTTTAAAAAAATTTATGGATCCGTCTCTATAACAATACAAATATTGTTTGGTGTAGAAAAAGAAAAATGGCCAGAATAAGAAGAAAAGATGGACATAAAGCATGCTTGAACACCCAACATTTGATACAATATGTTGATGGTTGTACCCTAAAGTAGATATGAGCAAATAGGTAGATTGGGTGGTTTAGTTCGTCATATTTATAGGCCATATGGACCACACATTTTTAAGAAATTGATCGAAACTGATCAAATATAAAGGAAGACCAAACCATTAAACATAGAATTGGTATGGTTAGTTCGATTTTGGACTAATAGATGAAAATTTTATCATTTTTTTTGTAAATTACAGTATTAAAACTTATAAATTTCATCCATAATTATATAATATACAACAAATCTAAACATAAAAAAAACATACATTTGTTCCTTCACTCACACTTGACAAAGGCTTGTTTACTTTCCATACACACACAAGTTTGAGTTCTTATATCAACAAAAATTTAAACATATTTTATACTATTAATAAATAATAATAATAATAAATTTTAATATATTTATATTAAACTTTACTAAATAGTGAATAATTATTAATTATAATATCTTTAGATGTTCATAATATATTAAGCATTAATGTATAATATAATATATTTAATATTATTAAATTGTAAGCAAACCAATATTATTTTATTCTCTATTTATAACTTTTTTATTAATTATTAATTAAATTATTATTTTGTAATATATTACTATACTTATTTATAATAAGTATAAGTAATATGTTAATTTTATATAATATATATTTATATGTATTACTTTATTATATATATATATATATATATATGAAATTAATGACACTTATATATTACAATGTTTTATATCTAAGTTTGTATAAATAATAACTAATTATAAACAATATATTATAAAAACTAAAGTGATAACTAAAAAAGTTATTAACTATAATCATATAAATAAAGTTGACATGCGAACATTTAGTTTATTGGTTAGTGCATGATCTCCCTCTCAATAAAAATTGGATTCGAATCCCCCTTCTCCCAAATATATATAAAAAAATCATATAAATAAAATTTATTATAAGTTATAGTAATATTTATGTATAATTAAATATATGTATATATATAATATATTTATACAGTTATATATATTCATAATATATTAAATTATAAAACATTATTAAGGTGTAATAAGTATAACATATTCATATGTAGGATATTTACTATCATATATTATAATGTTAACATAAAAATTATATCATTTAAAATATATAATTTGTAATTTCATATTAATATAGATTTATAAATAAATATATATAGATAATATTAAATTGTTATGATTATGATTTACATACATACATATAATAAACTAATATATTTGAAATACATTATTATTTAAGTTTATTATTAATTTTTTTAATATATAAAAAATATAATAGATATTAATATATAAATATATATATATAATTAGTTGGATTTTTTAAATAAATGGATCTAAAAATTTTAAAACCGCGAATCAATAAAAAATCAATTAAATCAAATATTTTGAATCAATTGATCCAATAAATCAATTAAATTAAATTATTTTACTTAAATTATATTTAATTTAAATAATTAATTAATCTGATTTAATTTTCTCACCCCATAGCCTAAATATAATCTTCTAAGAAACAGCAACAGGTATCAAGACAAGGTGCCCGTGGGCGCTGGGCAGCAAAAGGAATCGTGATACATTACACATATCGGTACTCCAAAGGAAAAAGGGGCAGCCGCCCAACTCCACTCAAGATTGAACAAGGACTATCATGCGTCAGCTGGCGGTGTGGAATTATGCGGCAGTCCACGGCACCCTAGCTAGGGATAGGTAGAATTAGGGATCAATTGGGGAATAATTGAAGAGGCATCATAATCATTTCATAAATCATAATATTGAATATTTAAAAAATATAAAATATGAACTGATTGTTCAGTGGAAAACTTGCATAAGCCGACCCTTAAAATCCTCCTTAACTTCGAAATCTAACAATTAATCCATTGAAACCGAACTAAGTCAGTTCCCATCAGTTATTCAATTGTGACCGGATATTTCCTCTTCCCTAGTTCCCACGAGGATTTAACTTGTTAATTTTGTCTCGTAAAATAGAGTGGTGTTAATTTAAAAAAAATATATCTACATGGACTTGTTAATTGAAAAAAAAAATCATAAAATATCATGTAAAAAAATTAAAACCCAAAAAAAATATGAGTGAAGTTTTAGCTTAAAAAAAAATCACTACTACAATGTTTAAAAAATTAGTGATAATTTTACATCTAATATATGGGTTTAAAAAGAAAATTGATAGTTGTCAATGTGTTGAATTCCGATACATTATTAGCTTTTTACAAAATAATTTAATCTGCGTTTAAACTCTGATTTATGATGATTCCAGAAGACTGGAGTTAGAATTTTATCAGAATAAAATTCTATATTGGAAAAAAAGGGAAAAATAATGAAGGTTGAAATTGTTGCTACAGAAAAAAGGTCGTGGTTAAAACAAAAGCAAGCCTGAAAACTCTGAAACGAGAGCGGCCCACAAAACCAAGCACTGGAAAGTTCAGTTCAAACCGAAAAACCTTGTGGGGCTGTGTCTGAAAGAAAGAAATCCTCCCGTGTCATGGTTCTATGGTCAGGTCGAGCACCGGGACATGAGAACATAAGGCTGTTGATGATGGCTGCTTAAATGGTACATGAGCAAATGGGAGAATGTTTGCAGCTGCTTCAGAGTGAATGTTTATGATGAGCTTCTGGGGGGTCGAAGAAAACCGATCAAGACTATTTGCCTGGAATCTAATTACCACCAAAGTGGATTTCCATCAAGTTTAATAGTGATGGCAATCTGTTCTACCATGAAGACGAAGAACAATTAGAAGTTGATTCATGTCCCATCATTTACTGTCTTCTCTAACCGGCCATCACCAACTGTTTGGATTTCAGTCCTGCCGGTGGCTTCCGGCTGTTGGAAATACTGAAGCAAACTTTGCTCAATGATGGCTTCTTTACACTCGTGTGCAACATTAAATTTTTTGAAACTATCTTGATAATGAAATCTTCATTTATCTGAGTTTTGATACCTTTTGCCAAGTGTTGAAGATCAAATTAATGCAGGAAACTATGTAGCAACCAGAGGATCAGGTTCAGGACAAACCAACTGTCCAATAGCGTTCGATCAATAACTGAAGAAAATGTAGATTTGCTACAAAAGAATGCATTTTAAGATAAATTAGCTATAACAAGTACTCATTTATAGTGTATAAAAGAAAAAGAAAAGAGAGTTGCAAAAAAGTGCATCATTTAGCGCAAAAATGGAGAAATTCTTTCAAACGAGGATCCAATGTCATGGTTCTCAGAATAAAACTCCCTGCCTCCCATGCTTGAAGGTGAAAAGTCACACTACAAATTCACAGCAATATCATTGCCTTTTGAAGACCTCCTGTGGCTTGCATTCATGAGTGCCATCCAAAGGACGCCTTTGCTCCATATGGTCATCATTCATCAAGACTCAATCTGAGATCCATCAACTATACACAAGATGGACTTCCACTAGTACCCAACCTGCCAAATTGCTCGAGATGATTAGACAATGTGAAGAGTTGGCTTAGATAGCAAAAACCCAGAGAGGGAATAAGCAAAGCCAGAATACAACAGTAATTTCACTTGATTTTAAAGTTTACATGGTCAAGCTTCTTTTGCATACACACATAGTTTCTTGCATCACTACACAAAAGTCTGTGTCTAAGATCTCACAACAATAAACCAATTTATCCTAGGACCAAAAAAAGAAACCCAATTTATCCAGCAAGAGGTCAGCAATTATCTAGGATTGCTATCAATATTCTTCAGTACTTCCCATGTTTTCCTCATGTTAGAGAAAAATAACAAGAACTCAAAGCAACCAATCATTTTGCCCAAGTAATAAGAACAGCATATCAAAATGTTGGCACCTTAAATGGAACTCCCACGGTGTCCAGCTAATTAATTACTCTTGCTAAACCCCTGCTGCAGCTTTTGCCTCGAGACCCGTCTTTCCCTGTGTGACATATTAAAAAAGTAATGGCATGCATGTTTGGGCAATATGATGAAGAAAATCGGAATAACATTACTAATTGTGTAAATGAAAAATGATTATTAGTAAGTAGTAATCACAATGCTTCGAAACCCAGGATTGTGAAAACATAAACTCAAAGGAAAAAAACACAAATGAACGTTAAATTTGTCCTAGACAAAAAGTAACAGAATACAGCAACTTGGAAATCTATTTGTTGACAGGATATGTTAACTTGGTCAATAGCTGCATGGAAATTAGGTAACCATTGTTGAAAAACAATTTCTCTTGTATGGTAAAGGAATTGCCAGTTACCAAGTAATCTTGTTGGACTTCAGTGATTTCCAGTTATAAGGGATCAGAGATAATTAAACATATTAGACCACAAGTATTAATGCCAGGGGCTGAAAGACAACAACAAACCTCAGAATCAGGCTTTTGTCGTATCTTCCGAGTAGGAGTCCTCATTGTGACAAACTCCTCAGCTGATGTTGGATGAACACCCACTGTGGCATCAAAGTCTGCTTTGGTCAAGCCAGCTTTCACAGCAACTGCAAATCCCTGGAAAACAACTGCACACATCAGAAAAAACTGCAGAACTTGGGAAGGAAAAATCTCATGGAAAGCAACAATTTAGGTGAAGGCTTGAACCTGCACAATTTCAGCCGAATCTTCTCCACACATGTGCAGACCAAGAACTTTGTTTGTTTCTGCACAGACTACAAGTTTCATGAAAACCCGATCAGGAAGCCCTGAGAGAGTGGCCTTCAATGGCCTGAAGTTTGCTGTGTAGACATCAATATCACCATATTCTTTTATAGCCTGTAAAATCCTCGAACTGTTGAGCACAAGAAACCAATTTCAGCTGTTGCTATTATGCCAAACAGTTTCTCACCTGTTCTTCAGTAAGACCAACTTGTCCAATTGGCGGCTGGGAAAAGACAGCAGAGGGAACAGCCCTACTCCAAAATGCATGGGAAGAAAAAGTCAGAAAAGCAATTGAACACGTAATAAAATCCACTCTTTATATCTCAAAACCACCCAAACATCATATCAAAAAGGAAGAAGACACCATATAACTTGTCATTGATTGGGTATTAAATCTAAATGTTCATTAAAAATATTATGCCTTCTTTCATTTGAATATGACAAGTTATAAGTGGGTCTCAATCCAGGGATCAATATGAATCATAAATAAGTGTTACTTGACAACAACCAAAACTGGGGTCTGGCTCCCCTCCATCATATCTCTACTTGGGAATCTCCAAGGCACTATTAGATGAGTGCCACATGGCATGTTAAAACTTAGAACGAATGTAGATTATCCTGTTTATTATTTTCTTTTCTCATTTCTGTTGTGACTTTTTTTAGAAGATTTCTCTAACCAAACACTTAAATCTTTTAAAGCACTACAAGCCACCCCCAATCATCACCAAGTCACCAAATAAATCCAAAAAACAACCACACTACTCAGTAGCTCAGCCACCCCAAACATAAAATCCAACAAATTTAAACAACAAAAGTACAAAATAATAAAGAACCTGCGCAGTAGGAAGAGAGGGTTACCATAATGGGGCAGCATTGAAAGGTTTTGGAAGGATATGTATTGGAAAAAGAAACATGTAAAAAAAAAATAGAGAAAGGCGAAACAGAAACCTGGCATATGTGACAAGGAAGACAGAGACCTGGAATGGAGGTTTGTTGAAAGAGAAGAAAAATAAAATAATAAAACTGGGATATATGAATCTATGCCATTGAAACTGCATATGCGACATGGCACTCATCCAAGAGTACAGTTGACATTGGCTTTCCAATAGGAATAAGGTGCAAAGGCCTCAAGTCCTCAACTAGTATTTTGTAGAGGCAACAAAAAGAGCCCTAAGCTCTTTCCAATTTTAACTAATCCCTTAAACTTTTTCAATTAATCAACCTCAAGTGTCAAGATTACCTATAATCAGGTTTAGTTGGTTCATTCTGAAACAGTGTTTTTGCTAATGCTCCTCCTTCCATCAAAGCAACAGGAGTCAAATTTATTCTATCTGTCACATCCCCTACAGCCCAAATGGAAGGTACTGTAGTTCGTGAGTATTCATCAACCTAAAGAAACAATGAGGCAAAACATACAAATATTAACTGAAAAAGTACCAGAAATCAGAACATATAGAAAATGAAGCAAAATAAACTCCAAGATAAGAAGAACACTACCTCTATTGCTCCATTCTTGTTCATTTTCACCCCCACTGACTCCAATCCTAAGTTCTGCAATGTAGTTAGAGTTCATGTTAAACCCAACACAACATTCATCAAACCTATCTAGATTTACATAAAAATTGAAGTTGCCTTTAAAAGGAGAGAATCTACATCCTCTACATACAAAACCTTTAAGGTTCCTTAGTCACAATGGGAAGGGAATCATGCAAAGCAAGAAGCTTGATTACATTTCAAGATGAAGGTTATACTATTGTCCTAGTTAATTTTTCTCCTTTCTCTTTTTCCTTTTATGTTCTGTTCCTGAGGTCACAATGGGAAGGGAATCACGCAATGCAAGAAGCTTGATTGCATTTGAAGATGAAGGTTATAATATTCTCCTAATTTATTTTTCTCCTTTTCTTTTTCTTTTTCTTTTTATGTCCTGTTCCTGAGGCCGCAGGTTTATGCTAGTACAATTACACCCATGCTCTGATGTGGTACCATTTTGTTGGTAATTGGTAACCAAAAGGAACTTTACTAAAGAGAGTCACAAAAGTTATTCCAAACCTTTGTATTAGGCCTTCGACCAGTAGCAAACATTATATGTGAAAAGCCTTCAACTGTTCCTTTGTTGGTCTTCAGAGACAGTGAACCATCAGCTGACTTAACAATTGCCTGAGGTGACTCCTCTGTATGAAACTCAATTCCCCTTAGAGACATTTGTTCTCCAACAAAATCTCTGATCTACAAACAGTGTAGGTTTTTCACTAAGACGAACAAATTGCTAAAACAAGTATCATGCAAGTTACTATAATATGATAAAATAAACAAGTAAAGTAGCTAGCAGTTTGCACAATTCTTCACCTCTTCGTCAAAACCCCGTAAAACTTTTTTCTGACGTATAAATATGTGAACCTCACTTGTCAATCCATTGAAAATGCCAGCAAATTCCAAAGCTATGTATCCACCACCAACTATTGCAACTTTCTCTGGTTTTGAGGGCAAATCAAGGGCAGCATCAGAATCTATTGCGTATTCACTTCCTGTAATCTCAGGAATAAATGGACGTCCACCAACTGAAATCAGTATATGTCTCGCAGTGTAAAGTTTTCCATCTACGTCAACAGTGTGTGGATCCACAATCTGCCACACATTTCATCAAAAAGGATTCACAATCAAGAAACATTATAAAAACAAATGCATTCACATGTATTGTAAAGAAACAATGCGGAGAGAGAATCATCCTACCTTTCCACGGCCTTCAATTAATATGACACCAGCATTATTGAGAATGTTCTTGTAAATACCGGTAAGACGCTGTAACTCAGCGTTTTTATTAGCCATCAAGGTGCTCCAATCATGCTTTGGTTCAGCGTCATATTTCCATCCAAAACCATTACTCTCATCAAATTCATGAGAATATTTAGACGCATAAACCATTAGTTTTTTTGGTACACATCCTCTAAGTACGCATCTGCAATTATACACAAATTTGATTACAATTTCAAATAAACACAGACGAAAAACAGTGACATTCATAATGGTCAAACTAAATTTAGTAGGCTTTCTTGAATTAGCTTTAGGCTGCCAAAAGCTCTGGTGATAGACGTTGAGATTAAAACCCATAACTTTAGCCAGTTAAGTTAAGATTGTAATTTTCAAGTTAAAGATTAAAAAAAAAAAAAACCTCAGAACCCAAGAGGCAAAATTGCAGAAAACACACGTATTTCCAGTGGATAATTCAATGTGCAATAAACTCCAAAATCCTAATTTCATAAGGAAAAAAAAAAGAAACAAATTTTTGCACGCAAAATATATAAATTATAGATATATAAAGTCACAAAAAAGGTCTATTTGTACTCTGGAAACTTACGTCCCGCCAACGCCGCCAGTGGTCTCAGAAGAAATGGTCGAAAACGGAAGCTCACAAACAGCAACAGAAGCACCAAACTTGGCTGCGAAACGGGAAGCACGAACGCCACCACTGCCGGCGCCGATTGTAAAGAGGTCGAAGTCATAGTGCCGCGGCGGCTCAGCACCATTCTCGGACTCGGCACGAACGGAGAAGAGGCGGTGGCGGTGCAAGTGGTGATGGTGGAAGCGAGAGATAGAGGGAGAAAGGTGGCGGGAAAAGGAAGAACGGGTCTTGGGTAAAGGAACAGAGACGGGAAGGTTTCGGTAAAGGGTTTGGAGAGTTGGGGAAGAGAGTTTGGGAGCTGTAAAAGAAGTGGTGGCCATGTTTGTTCTTTTCCTATCACCGTCTCTGGCTTTGGTGTAAATATAGCTTATGCTTGTTTGAGATCCTTGGGCTGGTGGGTGGGGTCCGCCCATTAAACATGTATTGGTCGAATTGATTTGCGGTGGAGGCAGCTGTCGCATTTGTGGCCTGCGGAGTTTGATTGTCTTTCTAAGTAAATCTGAAGTCCAACTTCTTTTCAAATTGTTCACCTATTTCAATGGATTCTTTTTCCAATTTAACGAATTAAATAAACAGCTTAGAAGCTTATGAGTTAAGACTTTGCAATGAGTTTACAAGCACACAGTGATATCTTTTAAATTAATTTAACAGAAAAGACATAATATTTTAAATTTTTTTAACTATTTAAAAAATTTAAACAAATATTTATTTTCTTATTACATTTAAATTAATTCTTATATATTTTTTTAAATCCAATCAATTTGTTTGATAATATAGTTTAACGGTTTAATCAATATATTATTTATCATTTTTATATTAACATCTGTTAAACTAGAGAGTGCAAATTATTCCGTGACTATGTCATTATGCCATGTAAACATCTACTATAACATAAATTGTGTTATAAAATGATAACTAGAATTTTAACCAACAATTAATCAATTATTAATTATATAAGAACTTAATTGAATGCAATAAAAAATAAAAATTAAATTAAATTTTCTGACTTGATCAAAAAAAATTTTAAATATTATACCAAACGAAATTGTTTTATCGCAAGGATAATTATCTTAAGCATTGCAAAACTACGAATTACTTACAATCACTCATACTATATTCTATATACCACAATTAAAATTGTTTAAAAAATTGAGGCAAGACTAATTCCAGCAGTCAACATCACAGTGGAGCCACTCAAATTCTTATAAAAACAAAAGAGGTGGGAGATAAGGATGATCACCAAAATTGTCTAAGCAACAATTTCAAGCTTTTGGCATTTCCTCGATAAGTTGATGGTTGAGTTGTTATTCTCGTAGGTGCTGTGTGGGAAGAAGCACGTCAGCCAGGTAAGATTTAACATTAACACCCTCTGCTGCAGCTATTGCAAGCTTTGAAAAGATCATTCCTGCTGCCTTGTGATTTGTGAAGCAGCTACAAACAAATCCAATCAACAAAGCCTCACTTGCTTCCACTTACTGATTTGTAAACTTAAGATTCTTCCTGAACCATTTCTGCTTCCTCCCACCATGAAACGGGGCCCAAACCATCATAGTCTATTGATCCCTGCAATGAAACAAATGGGATAAAAATAACAATAAAAGATGTTGATTATAGAACTGAATCTATTGTACTTTTAGGATATACATAAACCTATAACTATTGACCTCTTATCCGAAGCAGGAAACATAAGGTACAATCTATTCAATGAAGCGGCACGAAAAATAGAGAGGAGGAGGGGGCGAAGGTAAAACCTTCTTTTTGTGGTTCAATGTATGAACTAAACATTTGGCATTGAAGAGTGATTAAAAAATGGGGGAGGAGAGGGAGAGGAAGACTGAAGAGAACTAATCATACTTCATTGCAGTTGAGGGATCAAACGTCCTGCAGAGCAGGATATATTTAATTAGTATTTTAGGTCTGTAACCCATGATCTAAAGTGGAAGAAGTATAAATTATCCTTTTTACATGACAATGAAAATCTTTACATCTTTTGTTATTAAGCAAAAAGTTGATGTTCATGATGGAAAATATACTTTACTATGATTTATGATGAAACAAAACAAAATTATATTAACCAAGATGCAAAACTTCAGAGAGAGAGAGAACACTGCTCTAATGCTACAGATGGACAATATGAAACAAATTTGAAAGATGAACTTACAGTAATCACCATTGGGGCAAATGGCTTTGAATTTTCTGGCTGTTCGAGAGGAATTGAAGGATATATAACACTATGAACTCGAAATTTAATCTGGGATTGAGAGAACCTAAAGTCGGTGAAAACTAAACATCACAAGGTTATGGAAATTTGCAATGCTATAACAAGACATACCTGATCCATCCCATCAATAACAAATCGTGGTTCTTCAGACTGTGCTTCTTCTGCTTCTCCAAAGTCCCATATCCATCTTCCTTGATTTCTGCAATCCTCAAAATAGTAAAGAAGCACATTAGTGTACATAATGATGTAAAGAGAATAATAAATGACATAAGGAAAATCAATAGTGAAAGTTGGTGAGCAAGTTCTACCTCTAGTTACACCAGAGTTGAATAAACAAGTGACTGGCTCTTACCTATTATTAGGGTCAGATTCAAAGCGAGATGGAATTGGCAAAAGATGGACAGGTATGTAAATGTCATCAAAAAATCCAAGTGACACTGCAAATTACAGAACCAAGATAACCATGTGCATAAAATGCAGATATGCAGAAATGGGTTGGTAATACTTATAATTGGTCTAAACAAATGACAATCTTTACCTGGCTACATTTAGCATTGGTCACAATATCTAGACAAGATGTAATTTGACAATCAAAATCACCACATAGCAAAAAGCTAGAGACTATTTAAAGAAATGAGTGAAATATGCATATTCCAAACCATATAGAAAGCCTGCCATTAGCAGCCATAGATATTAGTCGAAGAATCTATCTGACCTTCTACTTACCATCTGTTACTTAATAAGTCAAGATCTAAGAAAGGAGAGGAAACTTCCCTCATGTTACTCCTTATCATCTTTCAACTAAGCTTATGGATTAAGTCCTATACAACTAAATGCAACAAGAAACATAAAATAAGACAATCTGAACACTGCATTGCCTTAACTCACGCTGTAACCTTCTAAATTCATTGATGGGAACAAAGATGTGCTCTATAAACACAGAAAAAACTTAATTTACAAAAGAAAGATATATCTTCTCAACTGACTCATCTTGTCCTGAACTAGCCACAAGTTAGATAATACTGTGTAATTACAATCAGGTTGACTTCCGACTCAACTTGAATTAATTATCCTGTAATCATGAAACCAGAAAGCTAATTTTGGCTCCAACATACAGATGATAATCGGGTACTTATTCTAAAGAAGAAGGAGAACATAAATTTGGATATGCATAGACAGCACAATCAGAACAAGTAGGAGTAATTGTTTTTCAGACTTACAGCGCAAGCCATTAGCGTCAGATTCTTTAAGTTTTGCAACAATAATCTCACCAACAAATGGACGAAACACAATCAGTCTGAACTCCACCTACCACAATAGCAAAACAAGATTTGTCAAAATTCAGACACCGCAGAGAATACAAAAAAAAAAAAACAAATCAATATGTCCTGCTCACAGAAACGTAATGCAAAAAATAGCATAACTTAGAGATGATAAGCAATACCGTATAGGTAGAAGCACCATCCCCGGGATAGATAAAGCCGCCTTTAATTGACCTGATGTCATATACTGAAATGCAAAGTCCCAAGTTTGCAATAACCTACATTACAATTTACAAATATCATTCATCATTATCAAGCATAGTTCACCCAAAATACTTAAGAAAAAACAAAAGACCATACAATTGATAAACATATCGGAAAGACATAATACTACAAACCTTATCCAAGAAAAGGGCTTCCAACTCTATCTTAATAGCCTCATCAAGAGGAAGGTTAAGAAGATGGGGTGGTAATCTCAAAGTGTGCTCGATTAGGCTTAGATAGAACATTTTTTTTTCTGCTGTCTTCAGATTTTTAAAACTCCAAAAATCTGGGAATCAAATAAAAAGCAACTGTCAATGTACAAACACTAGTTTGAGGCATTATTCCGAATACCTAATAGGCAACAAAGTGAAGAAACTCAGGCTGCAAAGACTTGAAAGTACGAAAAACAGAAAAAAGCAAACGCAACGTACAGTTAGGTAAGGTTGGTACAAAGGGTAACTGAGAAGGAAAGGATTCGAAATCGTTCGACAAACAAAGATGAAGCGAAAGTAAGTACTAGTTAGCCATTTGTCCTGCAGTTGAAGTTCAGTCTAGTTATACGACCAAGGGTGAAAGTCGGTCTTTTAAGGTAAGATTCGCCCTCAGTTTTAATATGGGCCAGAAATAAGAGGGGTTTCGGATTGTGGATATTGAGTATTAAATCCACCCGGTTTTTTTTTTTTTTTTGGGAATTAATAGGATAATCTAGTCATTGCAAATTATATTTCATTTATTTGATATTTTTATTTTTTTTCTTTAAAAACGGATAGAAAGCAAAAGGTAAAAGATAAAATGTAACAAGTAAATAATAAAAGTATTAATTAAACGGAACTTTATTTATTCTTGTATAAATTTTTATTTTACTTTTAAAAATAAAAAATATATATACCGTTTATAATTTATTTTACATATAAAATTAATTAAAAATTTAACATTGAAGACCTTGTAATGGACTAATACTCATCCATATTGCTTAACCCATCGCATCCGACCCTAATTTCTTAATTTATCTCTGATAATTTGATTTACATGTAAAATTCATAAATATTAGTGATGAGTCGAGGTTTTTAAATTTATATTTCTACTATTAATATTTGCAATTAAAATTTGAAAATATGTACTACTGGTAGTTGTGACAATTTATTCCTCTTTCTTCCAATACTTTGGTGAGAAATAATTCTTAATTCTAATTAAAACCATTTAATACATACACTCTGTTTTGATAAATGCATTTTAAAGTTATTTAGTGGAAAAATACCAAGAAGTGGCTTCATTTGCAGGTGTGGTGTGAGTTAACCTCGCCCAGTACTCTTGATCTAGAGCCACTTGGCAGGCGAGGTACTAGAGTCGAGGAACTAGTGAAGACGTGTTTGGGGTAGCATCAAGAGATCCAACTCCAGTCATGGCCCATGATTGACTGCCAAGTATTAAACTTTCCATGTTCATGCTAACCAAATCAAGCATCCTTGAAGAAACAATGGAGAAAAACATTGGACATGCAGAAGGTAGTTTTACTACAGGATATATAGGAAAGCCAGAATCTTTGATTTTCTACATTCCTTTCAACATAATATTTGCAATGAACAACACCATTAGGAAATGAAAAGAGGTCTGGCTCAGAGCGACAATCCAGACTCCTCATCCTCTTCAAGGGAGGAAGTGTAGACAATGTAAAGGGCCCAAATCAAGCCGAATACAGCGAACAGGATCCACCCAAGAATGTTGTTGCTCAAACCGAAGGGAAGTCCAGTTCCTTCGGTAGTCATTCTCTCGTCCACCAGAGCCATGGCTGGGCTTGACATGGTGGCTGCACAGGCTGCTGCCAGCAATGATGCACTCATGCCCACGTTTGAGCCTTTCTCCTCTGCAGAAGACTTCTTTTCCATGGAACACATCACTTTCCCCTTCTTTGCCATTGCTGGCAACCCTGGAAGTACAGCAAAAGTTGCAGGTAAGGTCAAAATGCGTATGAACTTTTGCTTTTAGACAAATTAAAAAATGAAGGCAAAATTATGGCTAGAAACTTACCGATGGCAACTGAGGATGCAACCCTTGGTGATGGCTTGTGTGCGAGAGCTGCACGGATGATTGAAGAGGTAGGGGTGCTAGCAGAGATGGTGGCCATTTTCCTTCAATTGGGAGAAATGAGAACAACCAGAGTACAATTATATTTGCTCCAAGAATTTTTACAGGTTAATATCGTTGGTTGGTCCAGAATCTGTCCAAGACACCACACCGATAGGTAGCCCCTCGTTTGCTATCCCGTATCCACACAGACCCAACCAATTTCGTCCACGTGTCACGTCATCCGTCTATAAACAAAAGATTGATCCAGGAGAGTTTTATGGTCATGACAAGAGAGGGATAAATGGGCCGTGACCCTAACTTAAGACTTGGACCCAAATTTAATTATTAATTTCTTGTCTCACAAAGACTGTTATATAACATAACTTCACTAAAATTACAAAATTAGAAAAACATCTTTCAAGGAGCTTGTAATTATAAAAGCAAGCTTAGAAAAAATGAAAGCTTTCCCTTTTCCTTCGTTGACAGAAGCCACTTGGCCCCGTCGCGTTGTGCGAGCTGTCAAGGGACTTTATTAGTCCCAACTATGGTGAAGGTAGCCATTGCCAAGCCTTGAATCCTATTCAGCATAAACCATCCTAAAAGGGAATATGCCCATTATCTCGTGCCGGTTCAGGTAATGGTTAGCCAGGAGGGACGACACAACCGAGATGCAACATCTACATCTTAGCAAAAAGGCCATGAAAGGTATGAATCAAAATACGACCATAGAATCAGGACAAGAGCCTCAACCAACAACCAACAACCAACTGGCATCCTGTAGGTGAAAATGAAAATTCTCCATCTCATGAATAAAAGTTTATATGTTTCCTCTTTCATTTCAAGAATATGTGCTTGAATTCAGAGCAATTGCGCTATCAGTTATGTACAAGCGTATACCTGCAATACAGCATCCCCACAGAAACTTATTACCTTCGGTTATTGCCATAAATTGACTCAACCCCTAAAAGATAATGGCCGGAACATTATGGGAAAAAATGAATTGAAATTTACATGAACGATTGTTAAAGAATCAGATCAATCGTAGCAGTTTCTGGGAGAAGCAACTAGTAATGCGGTATGAATCAAAGAATTCCACTTGTATGCTGTGATCTTCAATTACTCGTGAATATTGCACTGTTGTAAGTAAGGATGATCATACTGCACATGTTTGCTCCAATAGCCTTTGTATTTAGCAATTCCGATTTCCAACCAGGGTTTCATAACTCCATCATAGTGTATAACTGCTGCATGCTCAATATCACCCAGCCCAAGACCTGAGTCATAACCTAGCCCAAGTGCATGCCATCTCTTTTCTAAAGCTACAGTCTGGTTGTAGAAAGTAATCCAACCTAAGGGCAAGCTCCCAGCCTTCCACAATGGCCTCTTAAGTCCCTGTAACAAATCACAAGGCAAACAAGCGTGAGAAACACATAGCATTGATAGCTTGGATACCTACTATAAAAACACAGACACAGCACTGGAAATATCAACCAGCAATGATGTCATTAAAAAAATTGTTATGGACACATCTGGAAGCAAACAATTGGTGTCAAACTTGTGAGGCACAGGGCACAAGTTTCACCCTCATAAAATTTGTTTCCAGAACTTTCAATTGGAAAAAGAAAAATAAAAGCACAATCAAAACATTTTAGAAGAAGATACACAGCGTGCAAAATTCTTCAGATTGAAACTAGTATGAATACACCTAAACTTGAGCAATTATACACCAGCAAGATGATACTGCTTTTTAGGGATGAATAAGTTCCAACTAACCCGAACTGGTTTTTGTTTATCATTCATAGGTCAAACTAATAAATAGCACTTGCTTTAGACAGAAAAAAAAAACCCCTCTTGGGAAATAGTGGAAAATGAGTAAGAAAGATGATTGATATTGAAAATTATGACAGAAAAACTTTAGGTAAAATCTATACGGCTCCAGGTGATAACATATTCCAAACAACAAATATGAGCCAATGCACCTGATAACATTAACCATATTTTCAAAGAACTAATGAACAGCTTCAGAAAATAACAGAATCCAAATAAATCCAGAAGCATTTTAGCATGGAATAAATGCAAATACAAGGAAAGGACAGCAAATACCCATACCAGTTGCAAGTAATTACGGTAGAGCGTGGTTAAATTTAGTCTTCTCCATTCTCGGAGATCAAACATATTCATACCAAATGCCCATGTGCAAACATTGGCATTAAACCTCTTTGCCAAAAATGGGTCTGAAAAGTTCATAAGCATATGCATCGGACGAAATGAAGATTCACTTCCCTGACAAGTCTCCACTGCTGCATTTACTTTCCCCTTCATGTCAACACTCCAAAGTCCAGTTAAATCTCTTTGCACTACCACATCATGATCAAAGAGCACAATCTTTTTCAGTGCTGGGAAGATGTATGGCAGATAGAAGCGAAGATGGTTAAGGGCAGAAGTATATCTTGGATCATTGGACTTTTGTTCCTTCAATATTGCATTATACTTGGTGGGCAACCAATCAAAATTGTCTACACTCTGAATGTGGATTGTAGCTTTTCCAGTAGGATTTAATAAAAACCACATAGAAATTGCTGGAAGGTTGAGAGAATCAGTCACCACATGAAAAACAATTTTCTCTGGCTCCTGCAAAACCAATTTCAATTATCAGGGTATGTTACATCCACTAACAGGTTAACAATGGCCCAACCATGAACTAACTGTAGCTAACTCATCAAAGATAAGGGGAGCAAAGACTAATATCTTTCTAAAGGGAAATTGATAATAGAGGGGCAGTATAAGCTTATGGTAGACAGGAAAAGGTGAAAGAACTTCATGGTAACTTTGGAAAGCTTATGCCAATCACCAAAACTCAAACCATGATTATCCATTATAAATAACAAGGGTATCAGTTACTGTACAGCAATGTAATACCTCATATCATCCTCACATGATTTAACACACACACAGACGCATTTTCTTATATAACTGTTTATCATGACAATTACTTTCAATAAGCAACACCATGTTTTAACATCATAAAATAAGCAGAGTGAAATTTAATGAAAATGATTGAAGAATAAAACAAAGAGTGTAAAAGTGGCGAGGCAGTTTACCTTAGCAGAGGCAATGGTGGAGTTCACAACCACTGCACAAGCCAGAATATTGTCAGAGAAAACTGCATAGTGATAAAGGTCTGGATCATGCAATTTTTGTTGGTTAGGGAACTGTCTTTCCTCAGGTTGAAGGGAAAAATATTCAGCTGTCAGCCGCATGGACAGGCAGTGAAGGCCTTTAGGAGTAGTCCTTCCTGCAAGTTGAAAAAGATATGACTCTTGATTCTTCTGCGCCCGAACCTGTTCTTCAGCATTATAAGCCATGGCACGAAGTTTTGTGGCCATTGCAGAGCAGTCAGGGAATACATGACTCGCTTTGGCCAAAGAAACCCCCATAGATCTCATTTTCTGTGAAGCACTGAAAATTTAACTGTTCTTCAGATATAAGTTCAATGTAGCAATTCAACCCTAAATCTAAGCACATTCACTTAACAGTAATCCTGAATTCAAGTTTATTATTGAATTTAAAATGCATTGGTAAAATTATAATCAAAGCAAAAAAAAAATTTGTTCGTCATTTTACCTCCTTGACAAATCTGAATCTTTGCTGGCTTCACCAACTGCTCGTTCCACCTCTTTGATTCGCGTTCTCAACTCTTTCACCAAGTGAGAGTTACTACCTGGTGGTGAAAAACTTAAGTACGCTTTTGCTCTAATGAGCTGATCTCTCATCTGCTTTACCTTCTCATCTGTTTCTCTGCGTGATTGAGACTGCAGAGGTTGATCATGTCTAACTGTTTCTTGATTGGATTGCTCCTGCAACCAATATATTAGTATTAACTTACAGATATATTAAAACTAACATGACTTACTCTAGCTCTGACCATTCTAGCAAACAACCACCCCCCACCACCTCTTTTAAAAAAATCATATTAGTAAACTTCAGGTTGTGATGGCAATAGTACCTAAGAAATTTGGGGTTAAAAACAAAACCTATAGATTTCCTATTCCCATTCCACTTTCTGGTATTGCTCAAATTCCAGAGATGAGCAATTGCTTCACCGGTTTTTGCATTACAAACACCAGCAGAATCACAAACAAAATTCAGTGGGGAGCAAATTAAAATATCATGCAAAGCGGATCATAACACAAATTGATAGATGGTCAGGTGAAATTTTAAAGGCATGTAAAATTGCAATGCTGGCTCAGTTTTATGTGAACTATTTGGTGTCAGCTAAACAAATCCCCTCCTCTTCATATAGATATCTAAAAGAATAAGAGAGCTACAACTCCAACATCCATTTTCCCTCACAAGATTAAAAGTAGACATCAATGCAACCACCTAGTCTAAATTAGATCAAATTTATAGCACCCCGTCATGTAAATACACACCTTTTCTCTGTAGTTCATTTGTATTTTATTCTGCTGAATTTGATGGCTGTCTTTTTCTTTTCCTTTATCATTAGTTTCTGTAACTAAAAAATAGAGGAACTCAGAGTCACATTTAAATTGATAAACTGAAAGATAAAAGACACTGCTACATACACCCATGTAATACTGACCATTTGCTTCTAACAATTTAGAAGCATCTCGAGCATCCCCAGATTGATCAGAATCACCATTCTCATTATAACTGTGACTAACTACAGAACTAAAATCCTTCTCTTTGAAAACAATTAATTTTGGCCCTTTTAATTCTTCGGCAGCTTCCTAGATAATAAAGCAACAAAGATCAACATGCATAAACGGTCAAAAACCACTTAAGATAAAATGTCCAAAACAAAATAAACTAAATCCATAAAGCTACCTGTTCTATCGCATTAAGTCTTAAATCATCAGTCCTATACTTCTGCACCGAACAAAGCAAAAACCCATTATAAATCTACCAAAAAATAAATAAATAAAACTTCAAGGAAGAGAGATCCATACAATATTGGCCAAATCCTCAATAAACTCCTTCCGGCCTGCCAGGTTCAGAATCACAAATGGAAACAAGCAAGATCAGGCAACATTCGAAAATTCAAACAATATATATATATTAAAATCACAAGATGCCAGACACAGAAAATAGAAAATTTCTCTTTGTGAAAAATGAATATTCGATTTAGCATTTTATTTTAGCTTTAACAAAATATAAACGTATATTTCTGTACCCTAAAATCGAAGTAGTGCAAAGTAACTGTCATTGGCTTGTTGTCAGATCGAGTACTCAATTGACGGTAAAAGCATTTGATTTTTCATAAAAAAAAAATACATTAAAATCTGATTGGAAGAAGATTACCGATAGAAGTAAGGGTTTTGAGTCTCTGAGAGACTAACAAGATTGGAGCGAACACAGAGAAAGAGAGCAAAGAGAGGATCAGAATCCTCTGCCATCGACGATATTTCTTCATCAATCAATAAAAATGGAGAAAAACCTGAACTCGCAACAGAAAAAGAGAAAATGATAAAAAAAAAAAAAAACCCTTCGCCTGTTGAGTTTCCTTGTCCTCTCTCAATCGTTCTCCAAAAAGCACATTTCACAGATTCAAATCGGCGCCGATTCGTTGCTTCGGCTACAAGGAACAGGAGTTCAACAAATGAAAGACTAGGGTTTCTGATGTGTGCGTTTTGCCTCCCTTTCGAGGGAGAGAAATTTAGCTTTGGAGAGAGAGAGAGATAGAGCTTCGTTCACGTTCTGGGACAGGGAAGGAGATGACTTACTTTTCTTTCCCCTTTCCGCTTTAATTTATTTTTTTTTCCCATTTTTCACGTTTCAAAATTTAATGTTTACTGATCTGGAATTCTGGATTTATATACCTTGGCCTTGGGTTAGCATATAAACAGATTTGAATTGCGAGAAAGGCGAAAGAGTGATGGGGATGGTGGTGGCTCATTCATTGGTTAATGATAAGGACGAGGGATATTGGCCGTTAATTTTAGTTGATGAGATGATCTTTTACGTTTATCCCTTAGGTCAGCTATCGCTCATGATTTTGTGGGCTCTTGTCGGCCTGGGTAGTATGTGTGTGTTAATTATGTTAATGTGTCATTGTCGAGCCGAGCCATATACACAATGAAAACAAAATATCATAAATTCTGGAAATTATTTATTCTCTTTTTGCATTAATTTCCTAAAAAAGGAAAATGTATGAAGGTTGATTATTACTAGTACTAGATTTGCGGCGGTCATTTGATTGGTGAATATAAATAAAATTTAATATTAGTATTATTGTTCTTTATGTTGATTATTATGGAATAAGGAGAATGATTATATGAAAAAAGAAAATATCAAATCAATGAATAAATCTAATCGGGTAATTTTATTATTTTAGTTTAATAGTTGAAAATGTTAGTTATTGTTTGTTTCATTTGTGGAGATTCATTTTGAATTTTCATCTATATAATATGAAGTAATCTTCTGTTTTACAACATAAATATTACTTTTTTTTTCCAGCCTCGTATATTGGACTTGAACTTTAAATGTTAAAAGATTAAATTTTGAGCTTTGACTATGTGAGCATAGGTAAATTAATATGATCTTCCAAAATTTTTGCTATTTTCTTTTTGACATAATGTTTAAAATTCTTCCTGAATTATTTAAAAAATCATATAAATTTTTTATTTTTTATTATATTCAATTAAATTTCTATATTTTTATTTTAGATCAAATAAATATTGATTAATTATCTTTAATCAAAATATTATTTGTCATATTATATTCACAATACATTAATATAAAAGATAAAAAATGTCACTTGATCATACTATCATATCACATCGTCATTAATTATAATATGTTAATATATCTCATCATTCTCAATTATTATATTTAGTATATCACATCAACTTCATATGATATAAAACAATAAATGATATTTTTTAATTATAAAGATTTATTTGATTCAAAATTTAAATATAAAAATTAATTTAATTTAAAATAAAATATTAAAACTTAATTTAACGTAATAAAAATATAAAAAAAATATTTAATTTTTTTAAATATTAAACTTTTTTTTTCCTTTTTAGGGCAATATTGCTGTTTGTCCTTTGCAATAATATTTTTGTAACATAAAGGATTGCAGTCTAACGAAAGTGATAGGTAAGTGCCACGTGTATCGACAAAAGGAGTGATTTAAATGAAGTAGGTGTGGTTTACCAATGCATTAATTACGAAAGGTCAACCTCTCTTAGCTTCGGGAAGTAAAATTGTTAAGCAGAGATATCCTATTAAGGAGCCAATGGTGAGTTTGACGTTAATCTCACATCTTTGTCATTTTCTTTGATACTTTGATTTCAGCGTAAACGTGTGCCATTAATAAATATCCCAACATGACAAGTAATTAAGCTTAGGATCTGACATAATCATTAGAGTTGTATTACTTCCATTACTTGTGTATTATATTTTTTTTTAAAAATCATTTAATAGACAGCAAAATGATATAATTATTAAAAGTAAATAAAATACTAAAACTTTCACACTATTACTCAAACCTTAATTTTAATATAATGATTATTACTTACGCAACGTTCATATTTATAAATTTTTACAAAATTTTATTTAATTAATGTGAAATTAAAAGATTTTATTAATTTTTTTAAAGCGTTTGTGGTGACATTCATGTTTTAAAAGAATATAATGTTTGTCAAAACATTGAGAAGACTGGAAGAGGGAAAATAAAAAGGTACATATTAGTTCATAGACTAAATATTCAGACAAATATTGAGTCACTTACGGTGACTTTTAGTTGTAACCATCCTCATCTGCGAGTCTGGTTGGAGGTTTTTTGTTAGTACCTCCTATTTCACGTGAATATCATTTTTGTTTCCTTTTGGGGAAAAAAAGGCAAATTCTATATAGGAAAGTTTTTTGAACTCGTGTCTTTTTTATGGCATTGTTGGGGGTTGGCAATTGGCCATGCACGTGCCTTGGTAGCGGGGCAGCGGCCAGTCTTTAAGGTTTGGCCAACCTCTTGTTTCCTCCGTTGTTGCTTCTCGCCAAGGGTCATGTATCTTTGGTTGCTCAAAATTTTTAAAACTATTTAATTATTATATATTTTTAAATTTTATTTATTTATTATATATATTTTTTAAATAAAATTTTCAAAATAATTTTTATTTAATAATTAACATAAATAAAAATAATAAATTGATTTTATAAGCCTTATTCAATTTTATCTTAATTTTTAAATTTTTTCCACCTCTTTTTCTCTCTTTCTTTTTCTTTTTCTATTTTTTTTTACTTTACCCTCTTTTATGTAACTCAACACGGAAACATACTTTTTTCTTCAAAAAATATTTGGTAAAAAGACCTATCCAATCTTTATACTCTTTAATTTTGCTCAATTTAGTCTTTGCATTCAAAATAAAAGTAATTTTATCCATTAATTTTAGAAATTACATCAATTTAGTTCCTCTCTTTAACGGCATCTAATTTTTTAGTTAAAAAAATGACGTCAGCGCTAACGTGTCACATTTTGATGACGTGACGTTGAGATGATGATGTGGCATGTCACGTGGTATCGAGTGATGAAGTGGCAATGCCACATGGCACTATATGATGATGTGGCAGTGCTGACGTGCTGATATGTCAGTGTCACGTGGCAAATCAAAAAAATCTTTAAAAAAAAAAATCCTGCTACATCATAGAGACTAAATTGTACAAAAATATATAGTATATGGACTAAATTGAACAAAATTAAGACGTTAAGGGACTAAATTAAAAAAATTTTAAAAAATACAAATCTTTAAGTAAATTATTGATATGCTTATTAATAAGCCAAATATTTAAGTATAAAAGATTTATGGTGTTAAAAAATATATATAAATATTTTCTTACTTTACTATTTGATTTTAGAATATGTAAATTAATTTTCTTACTTTCCTATTTAGTCATTTTTTGATCTGTCACATAACATTGATATGTTAGCATGTCAGTTCCACGTTACCACTACCACATCATCAATCGTTGTAGCGTGGCATGCCATATCATCATCTCAACGCCTACGTCATCAAATGTGACACATCAGCGTTGACGTCATCTTTTAATGAAAAAATTGAATGCCGTTAGAGAAATGACTAAATTGACGTAATTTTCAAAATCAAGAGATTAAATTGTTTCAATTTTGCATATGGAGACTAAATTGAACAAATTAAAGAGTAAAGGGACTGGATAGGTATTTTTATTAAAAAGATTTATGAACTTGTGGGCTTTGAGAAAGAAAAATTAGACTACTCACCACAATTGTTTGAAATTAAGAAAAAGTAAAGTCTTTTTATCTTTTTTTTTTTCTATTTATATTATTTTATTATTTATATATTTAATCATTCTATGAAATCTTATATATCATAGTTAACTTCTTATACTTTATGCATTGTAGTTTTATATTTAAATAAAAATAAAAATAAAATATTAGAAATTGACTGCATTAATTTTTTTAAGTTTGATTAAAATATGAATAAATTGAAAATAATTAATAATTTTTTAAAAGAAAAATATGTAAATCGTTTAAAAAATTATTCTACAATTAAGCCATCAAGTTATCCGAACTTAATCTTCCTTCAATGAATCAAGAGCTACTAACTTTTTTTGTCATGAAAGGTAATAGTATTTAACTGACTATTTGTTTTCTGGCCATAAAAATTATTCAAGGTGTTAGGATCCATTTGTTTTGTTGTAAGATATTTTTCAAAAAACGTTTTCAAGACTTATACTTATTTAGAAGACGAAAGATTAATTCCAAATGTAAAACATTTTACGAGTCAACAAGGTTAATTACGGAAAATGTCTTATGCCCAGAACAACAAAAACACTTTTCTACTAAGTTTATGGGTATAAATTTGATAAATATTAATATTTAACTTAAAATATTAAAAATAAAAATATTAATATTTAACTTTAAAAAATTAATTTAAAATATTAATATTTAATTTATACAACACTATTAAATTAATAAAATATTTTTAATGAAACCATTCAATAAAATTAAATATTTTATTTATAAATGGAATAAATCTTACTAATAATTATAATAAAAAATATTTTAATAATCATCATTTGATGAATACACATTTAAATAAGTTTAAATCTTACTAATAATTATAATAAAAAATATTTCAATGATTGTAATTTAATGAACACATATTTATAAGTATAGGTTTTGGATATCTTATACAATTGATGAATATTTATATTTTTGTAATTATAATAAAAAAGCGATAAGATGAAATTTTTTAAAAAAATTAGATTTTATTTTCATTACATATATGTGGTTGAATACTTTGAGAAATATCATTATTAATTTTTTTCATTTTCATTTCCATTCTTAATTTTGATCCCAAATTAATGAAAATTAAATATTAATATTATTTAGTACTCAACTCCTATTTATTATTTTAATACCTAAATAATTTCACTATGATGGAAAATATTTTTCATAAAATGATCTAAACAACAAAAAATATTTTCGAAAATTTATCTAAATAATAAAAAATATAAAATTTTCTTATAAAATATTTGACATAGAAAAAATATGTTTTCAATAAATTATTTTTCAATTACCAAAAGGATATTTGCTTTTTTGTTTTTGAATTGTTGATCCTTCGAGTGAGAAAGTTTTAAGTCGGTCAAAGATACCAAGCAAAAATGGGCGGGATGGGCCTGGGTAGGAAAGTTAACTCAAATAGTTTTTCAGGCCAGGTTGGGGCAAAGTTACTCAAAGCCCGTCCAACCTGACTCCATTTATATGTTCTATTTTTGGGTTGGAACTTCCATTCATTTTTCATTGATAGTAAATTGCACATAAGTAGATTTACTTTGATAATTAATAAGCTATTTTCTATTTTCTTGTCAACATTGATTCCAGCTAAAACCAAGTTTGTGATTTATTTCATGCAAAAACTTATCACCTTCTAGCATAAAATAAAGGTATAATACTTGAATTTTTTTTTAAATTATTAAAAAAAATTAAAATAAGTTCTCATTATTTTATTACATTCAATTAAATTTATATATATTTATTTTAAGTCAAATAAGACTTTATGATTAATAGTTAATTTATTATCATTAATCAATATATTCTTTATCATTTTATACTCATGTAATACAAGTAAAAAATATCATATGGTCATATATTATATTATGTCATAATCTATTATGAAACGTTAGTATGAAATGCTATATTCCTATGATAAGTAACATTTTTACTAATAAAAGTTAGTCAATCATTAATTAGAAAAATTTATTTGATTTAAAAATAAAAATATAAAAATTTAATTAAATACAATAAAAAATAAAAATATTATAAATTTAAATATAATATTTTTAAAAATTAAATTATTTAATAAAAATTTGGTTGAGTATAATATTTTTATTAAATTATTAAATAATTTAATTTTTTAAAAACGTTATATCTAAAATAAATCAAGAACAAGAGACTAGTTGGATAATTCATAGTGTGCGATGAGTGAGTTATCCGAAATCGAATGGCTATAGCGCCAGGGGTAAAGGCCAAGGGTAAGGAGGAAGGTGGCAGACAAAGCAGAAACGCATTTGGTACTTCCTTTCAACGCAATCAAGTTGACGCGCGGCTACATCAGTTTGTATGTTTTTTTGTTTAATTTCAGAATCACGTCGGATTTATGTCTTAACCGGACACTTGTTGTCTACTTGCTTTAGTTTGAAGTTGGTAACTGGTAAGGCATGCATGATCAATGTTTTTCTTTTAGTTGCTTATATCTGTACAAGCAAGTAATTAGTTTTAAGTTTGAATGTATTGATTTTAATTTAGATGATAATGAAGTGATCAATCTTTGTTAATTCAGTCTGAATAATTTAAGTTTTGGAATATAAAATTAGATTGAATTTAAAACAGTTGAAATATCAAAACTCAATTATTAAACGGCGTTCCTACACAACTAATAATGGCGGAAGGGAGAGAGGGAAGAGAAGAAAGCAACGACCGTTAGAGCACGCGCCAAATGGTGACGAGTGAAAATAAGTAAACTAATCTGTTTAAAACCTTTTGGCCTCCATTTTTTAACTCTTCACCCTCACTGTTAGATTTCCACTGTCTCTGTCAGGCTTCACCACCGCCCCATGCAGCGAATCCCTCCCTAATTTCCTCCTTCTCCAATCACTTTCTTCATCCTCTCTTAAACCCTAACACTCCCTTTTCTCTCCTCAAAATTCTATAAAACTTCCCCTACGGCCAACGCTCATCTTTGCTCTGTTCCAAGAGTAATTCTCTGTGGTTTTTCTTTTTGAATGGCTCGAGAAGTGTATTTGGTTCCAGTGGAGACGCAAGTAGCTTCGCTTAAGAAGAAAACGGCGGTTACAACGAGCTGGATTTCAATAGACGCCAAGGGGCAAGGTGTGATTCTTGACGTCGACAAGTATGCTGTAATGCGCCGCGTTCAGATTCATGCCAGAGATCTTCGTATTCTTGATCCCATGTTGTCTTATCCTTCCACCATTTTAGGCAGAGAAAAAGTCATTGTTCTCAATTTGGAAGTAATTTTGATTTGATCTTTTTCATTTTATATTGTTTTGTTTAGATTTTTTTGAAGCTGATTTTTTTTTAATGATTTGATTGCAGCACATCAAAGCAATAATCACAGCAGAAGAGGTTAGTTAATAGAAGTTGAGCACTTAAAAATCAACTTTATATATGCTAATTTGTTTTGTATTATTTGTTTGAAATTAGAAATTGAGGTGGGTTTTGTTTTTGGAGGTGAGACTGGTAAAAGTCCTGTTTTTTTTTTTTTTTGTGCTAGGTATTGCTTAGAGATCCATTTGATGATAATGTAATCCCCATTGTTGCGGAACTTAAAAGGCGATTGCCTCAAGATAATCTCACATGCCAAGGCCAAGGAGAAGAAGAAGAACACCTTGGTCTGCGCAATGACATGGACATTGGGGAAGAAAATGGTACACTAACTTTTGGTTGAAACTCTTTTGAATTTAGAAATAAAAAAATTCTAAAGTGATTGTATTAGTCCATGTCAATACCATTGATATTCTGGTGGTTTTGGTATGTTTCATGTAGAATTTCCATTCGAATTCCGGGCACTAGAAGTTGCATTAGAAGCAATTTGTAGCTTTCTTGATGCACGTACTAGGGAACTGGAGACTGATACTTATCCAGCTTTAGATGAGCTGACCTCCAAGGTAATTGCCCTTTACAATTTTTTGTTTTTAATTTTTGCTTAAGCCATCTAGTTCAGTGGATAAGTTTTGTTTCTGGCATGATTATTTCAAAACATTTCTATTGAAGCTAGAAGTTAGCTTTGATGCAAATAGGAGTCAAATTTTGGCTCTACAATTGTTGCATCCTTTGCTATATATTGATGCCTTCTCACTTCTCAGCACATGTAAACATTTTATTATCTTTTATGCTGTTCTTCGGGAAAGTGATGAAATGACTGAACCCATAATTACAGGCAATTGTAAAAAGTACTTCAATTCCATCAAAAGAACTCCTATGTAATTGCAGAATGAAGTCAGGTTAACTAAATAAATGGATTCATTAGCTACTTATGTATTGCAATAGTTCTGCAGCAAAATTTGACATTCTGGCCACTTTGTTGCCTGTATTATTTTGTTATTGCAAATGCTCCATTGCTTCTGCTGCCAAACTTGACTTGACAATAACACTCGTTACGTACAATTCTAGTACTGTAGCAGTTTGCATCAAAATTATGAGGACATGCAATCTTAAAATATACTTCAATTTCATCAAAAAGATACTCCTATGTAATTGTAGAATGAAGTCATCTTGTAACTTAAATATCAATGGATTCATTAGCTGCTTATGCTTTTGCAATAGCTCTGCAGTAGAATTTGAAATTCTGGCCATTTTATTGCCTGTATTATTTAGTCATTGTAAGCACTCTATTGCTTCTTCTTCCAAACTTGAGTTGACAAGTCAATGACACTCCTGACTTACTATTCTGGTACTTAAGCAGTTGCATCAAAATTATGAGGATTAAATGGGATAAATTCTAGGTAATGAACTATAACAATATCTGATGTTCCTGTTTCGCAAGGTGTGCTTGTGATTTAAATACACGATTGAACTAGTCATCAGAATTTGGCTTTTGTTCGAACGATGATCTTCCTTTATAGTGTTATGATCCATGCCAACTACAGGCATGTAAAGAAGCCATGAATTCAAGCTGCTCTTTGAAGGGTTGTTCAACTTTTTAATGTTGGAGGCATCGTTTCTCTTCTTGCTATGAATTACTTCATGTAATACATGCTTTCTGAAGGTTTTGTTATTGATGAATTCCATGCTGGCATCAGTAAGTAATGAAATATTATTGATGCAGAGAACTGTAAAATGCATTTGATTTTTTGTCTTTTTCTTTTTTTCTATAACCAGATACATAGAGGGCAGAATATTGAAGAAAGATCTTTATAGCATATGATGAAGAAGTCCTTGCTGAGATTTAGTTCTCGAACAGTTGTTCATATATAATAGGGAAATACGACAATCAATATTTTAATTTTTCATTTCTTTTGTCTCTATGATGTTTAATATTTATGACTAGCACAGAGTTTTGGTGATTTTGTTTTCTCGTTTTGCTTGTAAGACGAGTTCAATTACATGCAGATTAGCAGCCGCAACTTGGACCGAGTGCGTAAACTGAAAAGTGCTATGACAAGGCTGACAAATCGGGTTCAAAAGGTATCGTACTATCTGTAGGATTTTAGAACCCCAGCATATAAATGAAATTTCTTCTTCTCTTAGTGGATAAAATCATTTCTTTCTCAGTTTTCTTTTGGCTCAAATGCCAGAATATATTAAGCTGCATACAGATTTTCAGCGACCACATGACTAATTTGGATACATATAATATGTGCAATAACATGCATGAATCTTGAATGCTCTTTTAGGTTATGTATTTTTGGGTTGGTAAATTATTTCATGGTGTTGCTGATTTCAAGGAAAATAAAGTACTTGTAAGCAAACCTGTACATTGAACATTGGTTTGTACTAGTACTGCTTTAGTTCTCTAGAATCTCTGTTTTAGTTCAAAGCTGCCATAAGTTCTTTCCCCGTGGTTTCCTATTCATATCATTTTTCCCCTTCAAAAAATGAACACCAAAATACATGCTTATTTATTGGAGAAAATTGGCTCGTTAAGCAATTGAAGAGGAATTGAATTGGAGGTGTTCAGGGCATATTGCTCTGTTCTATGAGTTGATCCTTCGTAATCTGATTTTCCTATTGGCCTTTCCCTTGGAAGGTCAACCAAATTTGATTGTTTCTAATTGTTCTCATTTCCTCATATGTTAATCTAGATTGCCAGTGATATGAAATACTAAAAAGAGCCACTTGTACTCAAAATATAAAATTAAAAAAAGATTAACTAAGGATCCACAGTAATTTAAACGAACTACTTCATGATAGTAGATAAAAAGCCAAAAAAAAAAAAACAAAATTACTTGTTGGAATAAGAACGTTTCCATTAAATAATTCAAAACAATACTAATTTTCACTAGATGAAGGGAGATGCAATTGTAGGTTTAATGATGATCATGATTTGAAGTATTTCTCCCTGGGATGGAAAAGCCGTTGGGAGGATCACAGGAAGGGGGTTTTGCTGTTAATATTGACTGAAAAGGCTCAAAAGAAAGAAAAAGCAGTAGCTTGCATATGGAATGGCATCGTATTTTTTTCATGACTATATGATTGGTACTGCAGAATCCAGTCATGAAAAATCCCTAGGATTGTTAATACTTTTATATCTTGGTGTTTTAACTATTTCAACCTGAGTTCCTAAGTTCAGTTTTCACAACTTATATCACTGCTAATGCGTTGTAGGCATATATTGCCAAAATTATTTGGCGTTAATGATGAAAAAAAACCAGTAGATTAACTGATCTCTACCCTCAAGTTCAGACTTATTCTTTATGAGCCTTCTGACTTTAGGTAAGGGATGAACTTGAACAACTATTAGATGACGATGATGATATGGCAGACCTTTATTTGTCGAGAAAGTTGGCTGGGGCATCTTCACCTGTCAGCGGTTCTGGTGCTCCTAATTGGTACCTAGCCTCTCCAACTATAGGCTCAAAGATATCAAGAACCAGTCGGGCAAGTGCAGTGACAGTTCAAGAGGACAATGATGTTGAGGAGCTTGAAATGTTGCTTGAGGTTATTAGCGTGATTAATTATAATGGGTTTTTATTCTATAATCCAAAAGATTAAGTTTATTGCTGGATTCTGCAGGCTTACTTTATGCAAATTGAAAGCACACTGAACAAATTGACCACGGTATGTTCCTTACTTTTCACATCAATTTCTGCTTTTATTTTACAATTGATTATTGTTACATAATTATTCTTTTTTCTCATCAGCTGCGTGAGTATATCGATGACACGGAGGATTATATCAATATCCAGGTTATCAGATAATGAATTTTGTACTGAAAACAAAGATAAACAGAGGTGGAAAAATTGCTGGAGGATGTTTTGATAGTTCAGGGATGTATCTGAATGTCCCATTTGCTTAACAATTTTGCTCTCAGAGTGGAACTTGGAAATTTTATTCAGTCATCAAAATTCTCCAAGGCAATTTAACACCTTTCAAGTATCAGGACCTAGTATTTGAGCTTGAATAATCTAAGTGCATTTCTTGTTTGCAGCTTGACAATCATCGAAATCAGCTAATTCAGGTGCTTCTACACAATTAGCCTCCAAAACCTTTTCTCTGGTCTTGTTCACTGGCCTGTCACTCTCCTTGTTTTTTCTAATGTTGGTTTGAAGATAGAGCATTTCATCTGCATGCATCATATTAATGGGTTTTCACTGTATGTGGCAGCTGGAGCTCCTCCTTAGTTCTGGGACTGTTTGTTTGTCTATATATTCTTTGGTTGCTGCAATATTTGGAATGAATATTCCGTATACATGGAAAGAGGGCCATGGATACATGTTTAAATGGGTATGTCTCGTGTGATCACCTCAGTATATGCCAGAAGAAAGCTACTACATTTGCCAAGAAAATTTGACCTATGGGATTTTTTGTTCTCTTTTTCTTCTAAGGCATTGACTTTTGCATAAATGTGTTGAGAATTTTAGTCATGAAAAGGTGGTTTTGAATTCAGGTGGTCATGTTCGCCGGAATTCTCTGCGCTTCGACTTTCACGTCAATAATTTCGTACGCGAGGCACAAGGGTCTTGTTGGTGCGGCATAGAATCAGTTTGGGGGTACTCAGGATACAGCTTTAGATGGCTCTGGCGGCCTTCTGGAGAGTGGAGCATCAGAATTAAACCCGAAAGGGGATTCCTTACCAATTACCATGTGGGTTCAACCTGGATATGATTCAGGTGAACAACTGCATGCTATATTATTATCAATTTATCATGCGTTGTGGACAAAATGGTCCATGAGGGGTCCTCCTATTGTAATTTGTCACTATTTGGCAGAAAAAGTAATATCAATTATCATTATGTTGGCATATATTATCTATAAAAGTAGGTGGCGAAGTAGGTGACAACTCTACCCATATATAAGTTATTCCAAATGTTGTTGATACTCGATGCAAATAGGGTTCTCTTTCGTTGTTTTTTTTTTTTTTGTTTGTTTGTTTTGTTGCTTATCAAGTGTCCTTTCGCATGCCTATCTGGTAGGCCACTTCACAAACTGTTGTGTAGGAAATTGGCAGGCCTAGTGTTGTGTTACACATTCTTGGAGGGAGGGGAGGGTCACGCCACCCATCAATTACTGCTATTATTATTATTGTGAAAGAAATCTCATGTTTCCACGCCTTTGATGACAAATAATTCTGATGATCAAATAATAGCATGGTAGGGTTATTAAAAAGAGTAAGTAGAAGTTGGGGAAGTGCATTTATGATTTATCCTTGTATCTCCCATTTCCATTAGAATTACTCCAAGGATTGAATATGTCATATGTGCATTGCAAGGGACTAAATTCATTGGGCTCCACACGCTATTATGGGAAACTAAAGGCCACCGGCACCAAGCAAAGTTGGAGTAGGCCTTTTTGACTCCAACAAATTTCTAAATAGATTTATGGGACTTCAACCTCTGCTGCTTATCCTTGTTATTAGTGTGAACGGAATAACACTACGGCCTTTTCTTTTCCCCCCTTTTTTTGCCATTTCCCATATAGCTTTGCCTCGTACCAATCTGTCGTGCATGTTAAGTTTCCCATCACAACAGCCCAAGATAGGCTGGTACCACCTTTCACTTTTCTTACAACTTTTTAGATATGAATTTTCGTTCTCATTTTTTTCCATCATCTAAAGCCAAACCTCCACAACCAAATTCTCATTCAATACTGCACGTCTCAATGTCCATTTTTACCATTCTATTATATTTGGAATTTCAAATTTACCACTCTATTTATCTTTTTAGTGCAATTTTATCACCATCTATCCCAATTTTTTTTTATATGTGGATGAAAAAGAAATGTTCCGTTAAGAATTCTAATATATTCCATTAATTCTTACTAATGTAAAAAATATTCTTTTTTAAAAAATTCCAACTAGATAAATTAGTGACATAAATACTTAAAAAACGAATCCCATTAAAATTTTAAACATTTTAAACCATTTTCTATACTTGTACAAAAATATATATTTATAATTTTAAATGTATGTTAAACTTTAAAATTATATTTGTACAAGAAAAACCACATAATTTAAGAAAATATCAAAAAAAGAAAAAAATCTTCCTTTTTTTATCTTCTCCTTTCCTTCTTTGTTTTCGTCCCCAGCCGCCGGCTTGGAAGCACCAGCAATGGAAAGTGGTCATTCAACGACCAAAAGCCTTTGTGGAGGCCAGATCCGGAGGGAAGAGGCCGACTCTGGCCTTTCCAGATCAAATTCAACCCGGCCTGAAGAAGCCAGATCCCGGCTTCTATTGCCGACAACGCTTTGTTTTGATCTCACCGGACCTGGGTCATTTGTTTCTCGTAAAATGTCATGTGAGTATACAGTGGAAAGCATCATTTTCAATAGTAAATTTAACTTGTAATTAGCTATGCAGGGCAACAATAACTAAATAGTCAACGCAACCAAAAAATAAAAAATAATGCGACAAAAAGGAAAAAGAATCTTTAATGTTACCGTGGTTAAATAGAGACATGAAACGTGATTCCTTGAGAATTTCATGCAATGCCGAATTTTAATGTTTTGTTTTATAAAAATAATTGTTATTTAAGATAAAAAGTAAAAAATATGGATTAAAAGTAATTTTGAAGAGATTCACATTTTTTTAGAGTTTTAGGGTTTATTGGTAAATAATTTTGATAACCAATTAAGTGGCAATTTTTTATGTATTTAGATACAACATGTAAAACATCTTAAAGAAGAATATAAGTCAAATCTTTATATATTTTTATTTGAAGTTTCCTTTTAATATAACTTTTATTTTAGTTCCTTAAATTAATTAAAAATTTTATTTACCTATGAATTATAAGAAACTTCATCAACATATTACAATCCTTTCAATTACTATATTTTTTATTGGGGTTATGGATAAATAATTGTTACTATCACATCAAACCATGTAACATTAATAATTGATTTTCTTTCTTATTGGATTCTAAAAGAATATTCTTCTTGAAAATATTTATATACATAATATTAGTATTAATAATATAACTTTAAGATCCTTTTAGAAAATACAATGATTGGATATCTTGAACCCAAACAAACTTATGAAAATTATTTGAATATTTTTTTTTCAATAAAGAATGATAAATCGTTTATGAGTATCCATTTTTAGCATATACATAAACACCATGCCACAATATAGCCTTTAAACTCAACACCACTTATCGACAAACATCAAAATCATACAAATGTTAAATAAAACATATAAATCTTTTAAGTATGAGGATAATAAGTAAATTATAATGGTGATACTATTTAATTCTTAATTATGATAAATTTATATAATGCTTTTTAGTTGGATCTTCTTCGTCGCACAATATATTCACTTGTTTGCTTTAAATTTTACTATTTCAATGACGGATTTTAAAATATTATATCAAGGCTAACAAATATAAATTCCAAACAATTTATAATGTTTATAGCTTAAAACAATTTTGACAAACAACCCATTAAAAAATACTTATTACATTGATATTTGTATTATATAAGTTGTAAATTAATAAAAACACCTATAGAAATATAATACATATGAAACGATGATTAACGTAATAATTTATTTATTTAATAATTAAATAGTAAAATTAATTTTTAGAGACGTGTATCTGATTATTATTATTTTCTTTTTAACCCTTCCTTTTTCGACATGAATTCGTGCATTATATTTTGAAATCTTTATTTTCCAAAACTCTCAAGATGTTTTCTATCTCATATTTATTTGAATTCTAATTAGACAAGTGCTACTACTGTAGTAGTGATAAAATCTTGCTTGAAAAACACGTGGAAATGTGTATCATGGAGGGAGCATTAAAAGGCTTGATGCTCACTGAAGCGGCGTCGTATATGGCCAGATAGAGATGAGAGGGGTACACCCCTTTGTCTAGGGCGCAGCCCTCGTAATAGTCCTTGCCTCGTGGCCCCTTGTCCCATATTGGTGAGGGCGAGTCACCACTCACCACCGCCCAAAATTCCAAGTCCTAATTGGAGCCCTTCACCGTTGAACTTGTCTTAAATATTTAAAAATTTTAGGAGTAGTATTTTTGTTTTTTAATTATTAGTATCAGAAATATGAATAAAATAGGAATAAAGGGGGAAAAAATACATAAAAACAAAGGAACCTCTTGGTTCATGCTCCTTTCGACGACAGCCTCTTTTCTCTTTCCATTGTTTTGTTTAGATTCAGATCATCGACCCTTTTCTCAACACCCCTTCCCCTTTCTTCTTACCTGCCCGAGAAATCCACGTCAAATCACCATTGTCTTATCCCATAATCTCCCCTTCTCCTTAATCTCAACCCCTTTTCTCCTTCCTTTCAGATCAACACATTCCCATCTCGCTCTCGCTCTCTCTCTTATGCACCTATATCTCTTAGCTTTCAGTCCCGTCTCCTATCGACCTCTCTGTTTGTAATCCTTCTTCTTTCTAGTATTTCTGTCATGGGTTTAATGCAGGTTTTTATGAAGATGTGCACGTAAAATTCCTTCGCTTTCTTCTTGTCATTGACATGCAGTGAGAGGATACGTGCGAAGGGGTTGAGATTGAGAGAGAGAGGGCGAAGCTAAACAAGAAACAAAAAAAAGAAATAAAAGAAAGAGAGATGGCGAATCAGGTGGTTAAAGTGAAGAGAGAAGCGATTGCGGCATGCATGACTTGTCCTCTTTGCAATAAGCTTCTAAGAGATGCCACCACCATATCTGAATGTCTTCACACGTGTGAGTCTCCTGAGATTTCTCTCTCCTTTTTCTGTTTCCTTTCAAATTTCGTTCCTTTTTTAGCTCATTACTTGCAAAATTGTTTAAAATTTTTGGTTTTTCTTTGCGTACTGCTCCTCTTCTGATCTGGGTTGCTCTTGGCTTTCCCGTTTTCTTATCTGGGTTTTTCTTGGTTTCGCTTCTTTCCCTCTCCGTTGACTTGCTCACCTAATATTTGCCTTAATAAGATTGCAGTATTGCTGTTTTTTTTCCCGTTTTCCACTGTTTCTTACTAGTTGATGCTAAGGCATTTTGGTAGGATAACGAGATTGATATAAGATTAATGCGTATGGATTAGTTTAATAAAACGAGAGGTGAACGGTTACATTGCTTTTGTTGATGTTTACTTTTGGCAATATAGTTTGAATATTCGGACGCAGATTTTCAATGTATGAATTCTGTTTTATTAGATTGTGAATACGTTAATTATTTTCCACATTGAGCTAAGACTTCTTACTACAATATACTTTACTTCCAATTCGGGGTCTTTTCCAAGATTGGAGCTTTCCTTATTTATTTTTTTGCTACTCCATGACAAGATTCAAACTTTAAGATGATGTTCCAGTTTTCGAAATGGATTGGAACCAATCTCTTTTCCTAGTTACAAAAGAGTTTGAATTCCTTTTCTTCTCAGCTTGTTTCCATTAAAATCTTTTCTACAATTAATTTGCGTGATCGTTATTTCAGTGCCTTGCAAGTCTGTTGAGTCAATAAATAGAAAATTATGATTAATTTGTCTTTTGAATTTTATGTAGTTTGCAGAAAGTGCATATATGATAAGATACAAGAGGAAGAACTAGAATGCTGTCCGATATGCAACACTGATTTGGGTTGTGTCCCTCTGGAGAAATTAAGGTATTCTCTTACATATTATTCTCCTATACCACTTTCTCTCTATCTCTTATATAGTCATAAGTCATACCTCTACCTGATGTTAGTGGCTGCCTTCATGAATCAAATTTTGTTAACATGTAAAGTAATTACTTCTAGTTTTAATCTTGTCAAATGCTCCGAAGGATATGTACTTGTTTCAAGTGGTTACTGGCAAAGTTTAGTGGTTTACTGATTCATTGATGGTTCTAAAGGCAATGCCTTAGGGTTGTTAATCTTTATAAATTAGGGAGTCGTTCCATCCTTTTGAGGTTTGACAGTGGCTTCTACATGCCATACATCTTTTGATTGATGGTACAGATTTTAGATTTAAAGGCATACAAAAGTTTTTGAAGTGGAACTAGTAGAAATTTGGAGGATTATAATTCATCTTATTGGAGTTAATTATTACCAAGTTTTTGGAAGAAGATAGAAAGCACAGATGTCTTCAGAAGCAGCTAATATTACTTAAACTTTCTTCCCTCTTCTGAGGTTCCTTGTTTTCCCTTTTTCCTAGTGATTTGGTTAGTGTTTGTAACTTGGTTAATTTCAGGTCAAATATCTAGGCAGAATCTGGCAGTGTTATGCAAATGTAAGAACTCATTACTTTGTTGCCATTGTGTGTCTCTTGGTGCCAAAATCAAGGTCAAATATGTTGAATTGGAAAAATATGACCTTATACTGGCTGGGTTCATGTTGTTGCACTCTGCTTTTGGCTTTCCTGAATAATTCTTTTGTATCTTTCTGGGTTGAGCATCCACACATATGCATCATGTTGGTTAATTAAAACTTTGGAAAAATTAATGTATATTAAAACACATCTGTGCTTTTGATAATCAGGCCAGACCATAATTTGCAAGATGTGAGGGCCAAAATCTTCCCTCTTAAAAGAAGAAAAGTGAAGGCACCTGAAATTGTGCCCCCAGTTACAGTGCCAACTAGAAGAAAGGAGAGATCACTCTCTTCGTTGGTGGTTAATGCCCCCAAAGTATCCACACAAACTACCATGACCGGAAGGAGAACAAAAGCTGTTGCCAGAAAGTCTGGTGCTTTACGAGGTTCCAGTTTTTCAATAGAGAAGCCTGTAAAAAGAGAGGAAGACTCTATGGAGGATCACCAGGAGAGTGCAAGCTCACTTGAAACACTAAATAAATTCACTCAGAATAAAAGACAGGTATAAGGAAGCAAACATATTTTTTAGGTTTGTGATGACTTTTCTTCTTACAGGGTCCAATATTGTTTAATAGTTTTCGTTTTCTCGAATATCTATTTACTTGAAAGGAATTAATGTTTTAGCTTAGTCTGATAACTTCTGTCATTCTTTCAAATTGAACACAGTGTACTTCTTCTGCTGAACCTAGCCAACATATGAATAAAGAAGCAGAGAACGGTGGAGAATCATGGGATGGAAAATTGGATCTCTGGAAACCTTTGAATTGTTTGGTGGAGGTTGCAAATAGGACCAAGACTTTCAAGTCTAATTCACAAGGCTCTGATTCTAAGTTAGAACCTAGTCGTGTTGCCAGCAGTGAAGCTCAAATGTGCAAAAGCAAACATAGGGAAGACAAATGCAAAACAAAGATTGAGGATGAAAAGAATAGTGCTGGTCCTGCCACTTCAGAAGCTGTAAATCCTAAAAAGTTATGCAGGATCCGTCGAAAAAGGGCTTCTGGATTTGGGGATTCTGGCATTTCTCCACAAGCTGTGCTAGATGCTGCTGGTACAGAGCATGACAGAAGAGTCGGTCCTGTTTGGTTCTCATTAGTGGCCTCTGAGGACCAGTAAGAATTGATTTCAGCCTTCTTTAATGGATTGAAAACAGTGTATCTTAAGATTATTTGATCTTGATCATAAACTAATTCAAATTTTAATGCTTTCAGGGAAGGAGAGGCGCCCCTCCCTCAAATTCCTGCAAATTACTTAAGGATAAAGTAAGTTCCTTTTGGCAATTCTTCTTGCATTAGTCTTACAATAGCTTGCTATATATATTCTTCTTCCTTTATAGCTGAAGGTTGTAAATCTTATCTGTAGCATCAAGTTCATGTTAGCACTCTGATTCTGACCTGTCGTCCATCCTGTTTTTCTGTACCATAAACTTCCTAGCATTTGGTTTGACATACAGAAAGAAGAACAGGATGTGGGTTGTTTTTATTTAGCGACTGTTGAAGGAATCCAATAGATATTATATGCTAGAGTTTGTAAGGTAATAGGTAACTTTGAGTTGTTAAAGGAAATGTGTAATGGACTGTGAGAGCAGATGGAGATGGGTCAAGGGAAAGATACGAATATCATGGCAGTCCTCTGAGTAACTCCTGCACCCAGAGCTTTGTCTGAGGAAGCAGGGGCTGCAGCAGCTGCTGAATTTTCGAGTGATGCATGGGCAACCAAGTAGATCATGGGCTTAACTTACTTCCACCAATTATATATGGAAATGCCCACAGGATTACTTACAACTGTCTGTGCCTTGCTTACAGCATGGATTTAACTAATGGGCTTGATATAGGGAGTACTGCCAAATATTTATGGTGATTGATTCTATTAGACAAACCTAGAGTATAACTAAAAATAAAGCACTGGTAACCAACAACCATTATCAAATATCAATTGTTACCTGTTTAGACAGCCTTTTGGTTAGCCATCTTCAGTAGTGTTTATGTTCATCAATATGTTCAAGAAATCATTTGGCCAGCATGTGGATGGTTAAATAAAGATGTGGTGAGCTTAGGATATAGGCGAAATGTTTTTAAAGTGTGGTAAGGCATGTAATGTTTGGATTAGAATTAATTCAGTTTAAATTGTTTTGTATGAAAAAGGTCTCTTTAGTCATTTCCTATTGTTAATCCAGCTTCTATCCACTGATTTAATTGTGATACTTTTTATCCTTTTTAAATTCGCTCTGTGGAAAAAGGTGTTACGTCGACTTAGTGAATCATTTTATGACATTATGGGCATTTACTCTCAGTTTCTACTTTAATTTTTAAATCATTTGGAAATGCATTTTTTGATATTGTTGCTTAGATTTTAGCTTAAGGTATCAGGTATGTAATTTGTGAAATTAACGTCAAGCAAATCATGCAAGTGAAAAAGGGCACTATAATCATGATTTCTATTTGCAGATAAGTTCTTATACTATCAAGACTTATTATTGACCAATTTACCATTAGATTCCATATTGGAATCCTTAGGCAATCTTAATCAGACTGCAAGTTGAGCACAATATCTATGATCATGCTTAAGAGCCACACAATTTCAATTTTGTGACTTTTGCCAAATAAGCCATGTTAATTTTGACAATATTTTTCTTTAAGCTGTTTAGTCTGTTATCACTAGCTAAATTACTTGTATCAATTTATTTCTGCTGAAGGTGCTTACTCCTGCCTGTTGCTGTGCTTTTTTTGTCTACCATCTACTGCATGGCAAGTTTAGATTTTGGATCAGCCATATGAATTAAGGACCATGTTTTCACCAAGAGTTCTAAATTAAATGATAGTTCTTTGTCAGTATTCACTTAAGATATGGTTCCATAACCAATTTGGTTTAGATGTTTTGTTCATAGTGTTGCTACAAAGACCTTAAAGTTGAACTTATCTCTGACTTATGAAATCTGGAATTATTCATATTAGAGTATTATTTAAAATTGGTTTCATATTAGGAAATAGTTATCATACTTCTTTCATTCTGTTACAGGGATGGAAATATACCTGTTTCTTTTATCCAAAAATACCTTATGAAGAAACTGGATCTCACTGATGAAGCTGAGGTGAGTTAACCTCTCCCTGAATGTTCTCTAATGGTAGGCAGTGAAGAAATTTGGCCAGAAAGAATTTAACTTTCTTTATGGGTTTTAGATGTCTATTTTTCCAATCAAGCTCATTTCTAAAATGTTATGGAGATGCTTTATCTTATGCATGGGTATTTTGAAATCTGGTTAGATAAGATCTCAAGCTTTATTCTCCACTTTGTTGGAAGCATGGCGTATGGGATAGTGATGCATGTTCGCCCAGTCCAGACTCCTCTTATTACCTGAAAAATTTGCAGAACTATATTTTCAAATCTTGACGTGCCAGGAAATGATCTACAGTTTATGTCAGCACCAGAAGTCTATCTTCATTTAACTACTAGAATTACTTTGTTACATGTTGTTGGCACGGAATCATCTTACCAATTGATTGGGGATAAGTTTCTTTTTCTCACAAACTATAAATAATTTAAAGTACAGAAGTATGAGTGCCTCATGTTTCCAACCAAATGGGAAGGGAAAGCACTTGTATGCTTTCATCCCAATCTGTGACAAATAAATTGCAGCAAACTCTAAAATGCTCTCAAAATCTGCTTTGAAATAAGTGAAAAAGAACTAGTGGAAATGAAGTAAATAACCATCTTGTTGGAATCCATGTCTTTCTAGAGCCTGCTTAATTACTATCCTCTTTGATAAATTCAACTGATTTAGCTACATTGTGTTAATTCTGAACAAATTTTCTGAAATCAATTAAGGATTAAAAAATAGGCAGGTAAATTTTGGTAAGCATATTGAGCTGAAATAGTAGTTTAAACTTCTGACGATAGAATAGGCACTGTATCACTATTCACATCCTTTGGTGATTGTTGGTAGTAAACAAGGTATATTGTCTTTAATTTACATTTTGGTGACTATCCTTGTCACTTTTCTTTTGGGCAGGTTGCGATCAAATGTATGGGACAACCCGTGGTTCCCACGTTGCACTTGTATAATTTAGTCGATTTGTGGCTACAAACAGCATCAACATCACAGCGAGTACCCGCATCTGTTGGTTCCTCTGCAAAAGATTTTGTCATGGTGTTAGGGTATGCTCGAAAAATCCCAGATCAATAATGATGCTTTCTTTCATTCTTTGCCCACCACAGCAATAATCTATAAATATGTATCCTTCTTTGAATCTCATTGGTATTTTGATCCGGCATGTATTTTTATAAAAGCATCCATTCACTGAGTTGGTTCTTCTACAATAGTTTCTTTCATTCTCTACCTACAAATAGAGCGGTGTATGCAGCTAAGTACTGAGATTAGCTATCCTGACAGCATTGGCATGGTGTTGGAGTTCATGCTATGCCATTGTGACTGACGTGGTTAATAGCTGCATGTCATTGAACTTGCAAGTCTCAGATTGTATTATCAATATACATTCGCAAATGGTAGATTTTTTTTTTTCATTGTTTGCAGTTAGTTTGATGTAAAATTTTCTCATGTTTCGACCCCGAATAGAACCCTTACCCTTTGCTCTCAATGACCAACTGCCTCAGCAGTAGGCTTTGTTAATGCAAGTGTTATTATCATGTCAAATTTCATACTTGGAGAATGTTTTTGATTAGATTGTGCCCACCTCGGTCTCAAAGACTAATACATGTTAGTGAGACATTCCACGATTCTTTGGCCTGGGACTAAGAACTCAAAAGGCACCATGCGTGCAGATGCAGAGCTCAATGGTATTGGAATCAAAACCATGCATACATCTGTAGGGCATGACATTTCACATTCCAGTCCCAAATTAACAACAAGAAGACTAGCAACTTTCGGGCTCTTTTGACCTATATGATATAAAGCAAGAAAAAGAAACACCAAATGGGAAGGACGAAGGGGAAAGGCCATCCACCCATGTGGATGGGCAGCTGGAACTAATCATGGCACTGCCCATCGACAGGGATCATTCTTGTTTTACGGTTTATTTCAATTCCGATGCACTTCCCTTCCCTCACATACAATACAACACCTATACTAACAGAAAAAGCTAGCTGCTCATGTTTCATTCAGCTTTTACCTCATCCATCACATGTCTATGACTCTGGGTGTTGTTCAAACTACAATCTCCACCCCCTTCAAGTATTGGCTTCAATCAACTCTCCAGTTATCATTCTTCTCCACGTATACACCGACAAATCCAAACTTTATTAAGACAAAGACACGAGCTCAAGCACAATCCTAAACCCAGAAAACAACGTTAATTTTAACCAAGGCAACAACATAATAACAAGTATCAATCAAACTAACTAGAATTTGGATTAACACTTGGAAACTGTTCCTTTCATACACTATAGTATCTGATCAACTAATTCACATTACAAAATTTACAAACGCTTTGAATAAAATTAAAATTAAAAACAAAAAAAATATAAATATAAATATTTATATGTTACTACTAGTGTAGGCAAAGAATCGATTCACCGTCAAATTAGTAATAACTCGGACGGCATTTGGATTTAAACGCGGGAGTACCCAGCTCGCGTGGGGCTGCCCACAACCGAGAACAGCCCACCCTCGCCACCGTCCGATTCACCCGAATACAAATCCTCCGTTCCCCTAAACGCTGCGTGGAGTCCCACGATAAAAGCCCCAATCAAAACGGAAACCACCACGTTCAGCCAAACGTCGGTCAGAACCAGGGCTACGATCGTAATTACGGCGAGGACCACCAAAACGAGGCGGTCGTCGATTGTACGGTTGAGAATGACCAAGGGATCGTCGCGGAAGAAGTAGAGGAAGAACCAGGCGACGAAGACGACCAAGAAGACGATCATGGAGATTGGGTGCCATAGGAGGCTGAGGAAGAGGATTACCAGGACAATCATGGCGTAGTTCACGCGGAAGTAAGTGAGGTTCCGCTTCATGCGGGCGGTGGCGCCGCCGAAGGACATGGGGCGGGCGAAGGATGAGAGGGAGAGACACTCGCGCCATGGGCGGCGCGTGAAGGTGGATTGGGTAGCGCGTGTGAAGAACGCGGTTGTGGGCGGGGATTGCGAGGTCATTGTCGGTGTTAAAGACTCTGATGAGAGAGAAAGAGAGGGAGATTGGCCTCGTGAAGAGAAACTTAGCTGATTTCGAGCTTCGTTGGAATGGAAAGCAAGTAAAGCGAAAGAGAGACTGCTTTGAGGTTTTGCATATGCAGGTTTTTTTTATAGTTTCGACTCTAAGGGATCTCCGAAACGCCGCGTTTTACGTTGAATCTTCAATCAAGTGCTGCTAGTATCTTGTTTGTGTGTTAAATAAGTTCAAAAGGGCATCATGGTATTTAGAAATTATATTATGAGACCATGACCTACTATATATATTTTTTATTTTTAAATAGGTTCGCTATTATATAGTTAGATGTCATAACCTTTATAGATTAAATAAGATCTTATCAATTCAATGTTTTATTTTAAAATGAAATTTGAGTTATTTTTTTTAAGTTAGATTAATTTTGGTGTACTATTTGAAAATTTTTTTGAACTATTTTAAAAAATTTAAATAAAATTTTATTTTCATATTACGATTCAATTAAGTTTATGTACTTTTATTTTGAATAAAATAAATTTTATGATTAACTATTGATAAATTGTCATTGATCAAAATATTATTTTATGTGTACATAGTACTAATATGACATTGATATAGAGAATGAAAAATACCAAATTATCATATTATAATTTATATTAGTATATCTTATCATCATTTATTATGACACGTCGACATATTAAGTGACATAAAATGATAAGTAATAGTAATAATTAATCAATCATTAGTTTTAAAACTTTAATTAACTCATAATAAACGTATACAAATTTAATTACTCGTAATAAAAAAATAAAAATTTATTTAAAATTTTTAAATAATTATTTTTTTAAAATTATGTCATTGGTTTTCTATTTATTAGCTAGAAAGTTGGATCAATTTTAGGAAGACGAGTAGATGATGACTAATCATGGACACAAAAATAATTAAGAGAAGCACTACTAATTAAATAAATAAAAAGAGGGTTCTCATCTTGTCAGCCTTGCCTTTCAATAATATGGCAGTCAGTACCCATCATCGTCAAAATCTTAACATCATTTTGTGATTTTGTTGCCCATAATCAAGATCACCTTATGACATCCCTTTGCTAGGAACCACATGATTAGAGTATCAACGCAACGAAATAACAAAAATTAAAATAAAATAGAAACCATGTCTTTTACCTTTGGATAATCTTGGTAGTTTAATGCAAAGTTAAACACCATTAGGAAAAAAAAGGTTTTTACTTTTCCAAATGATATCGTAATCAAATGGATTCTTTTTGGTGCTGAACAACGTGAACACTTTTTTATGTGAAAGAATCCTAGCCACTGAAACGCTTGGCCTTCAATGTTACACACATGATTGTAACGAATCTTTTTTTAGGAGAGTGCTTTATTCCTCGAGCTTTTGCTAGCAATTAGATAACAATTTGTCCTCTTTTATTTTTTGATTTTCAGCAAAGAATTAATGGAGAAGTTTTTTGAAAAACTTTTTCAAGAATGGTGACACTCAAGAAAGAAACTATTAGTTTTTTTTTTATTTTATTGCTTCAGAAAAAAGTGGTTGTAATGTAATATTTATATCTAAGTTTAAATGTATTATTAGACTTATTAAAATTTACAAAATAAGTCCTTAATATTATAATAATTATAATATTTAACTAATACTTAATTAAACTCTTTTAATTAGATCCTTAGTAGTTAAAACCTAGAATTTGATTTAAGTCTAACTTAAATAATCACATTCTCAATTTAATTCAAACTGTAACTTTTGTGTGTGATCCATTAGGTTCTTAACATATTGGTAATGAAATTAAATTATAATTTTATTAATTAATTAATTTAAATGAATTATATTCAATTTTAAATTAACTAATTCAATTTATAGACCAAGATTAGCATTTAGCAATGCATGATGGCCATCTAATTGTTAGGAGAGTTAAAGGATTCTTTGACAATCTTTTAGTGTTCAGTTTATTAGTGTAATTCATTTCTTCATCATATATCCAAGAGACGATAAGAGCTTGGTGTAGTGCCTACTTTTATTGACCTCTATATTTGTTCTTGCAGTTAGATCATTAACTTTATGGAAACTTATGAAACTCATTTCATAATCTCCTACTCACTTTGGCCAACGATTTGATTAAGCTAATGCCAACTAAGAACTAATGAGATATTTTCCCTTGAATCACTTGGGGCGATGATTTTTATCTTTACCACTCATTTGCCTTCATATGCTTCATACTATATCCAAAAACATATTGTTTTAGCATCCTTGGTTAAGCATTTGTAGGGATAAAATTAAAGTATAGTAGTCCACATACAAGACAACTTGGGTGTTTCAAGTTTAAGGAGTAGTTACACAACTGACACATGAGAAGTATTACATAGACACTTGAGTGAGGTACTAAATGCATTTCTCATGGTGGGTCATGTTCAATGAACTTGCTTTGATGATAAGCACCCACATGCTAGTTCCAAGTATCTCTATACTTTAACTTATGAGAGTAATTGTTTACTTCACAAGTAAGAAACATAGCATGTGCCGATTTTTAAGCATTATTGATGCCTCATCTCAATAATATAATGATCAAGAACTTTTAGGAATAATACTTTGATGCATAAAGATCTCATAATTGTATCATAATACAATTCCTTTGCAAGGCATATATAGTTTCATGAGTTTTATCTACATAAGTATAAAAAGTAATTAAATTACAAACTTATGGATAAAGAACAATCTCATAATTATTATAAATTAATAAAATGTCCCACATGAATAACTCAAATGTAATTCCTATACGATCAGAGATTGACTTGCAGGGCTTATACTAACAATCTCCCATTAGCATTAAAGTCAATCGCTTATCTATTTGATGCCAATGTTCTCAACATGATGATAATGCTTTTGCTGGAACAGTGCTTTAGTGAAAAGATTAGTAATATTATCCTTAGTGGGTATATACTTTACGCAAATGCCTCTTCTTCTAATGATCTTTTTGATCACCTGGTAACACTGCAATACATTCTGATGGGACCTTGGTTTCTTTGCTTGTGTAATGACTCCATTGTTATCACAATACAAAGGTATTGGATCAACAATGCTAGGAACCACATCTAGTTCAGTAATGACCTTCTTAATCCAAATTGCCTCTTTTGCGGCATCAGAGGCAAAAATGTATTTGGCCTTGGATGTAGAATCTGCAGTCATCTCTTGTTTGGAACTTTTCCAACTTACTGCACCTCCATTGAGTGTGAATACATATCCACTTTGCAACTTCCTATCATCTTTGTCAGTTGGAAAGCTCGCATCCGTATAACCCTTAACTTGGAGTTCACCTCCTCTATAGACCAGATATACATCTCTAGTTTTTCGCAAGTACTTCAAGATGTTTTTCACAACTATCTAGTGACCTTCACTAGGATTAGCTTGGTATTTGCTCGTGACACTCAAAGCATAAGATACATCTAATATAGTACCAAGCATCGCATATATGATAGATCCTATTATTGAAGCATATGGGATTTTATCCATGCGATCTCTCTAGTCCTGATTCTTTGGACAAATGTCTTTAGAAAGATTGATGCCTTGTGACATAGGCAAGTGTCTCCTTTTAGACTCCGTCATGATAAACCTTTTTAACACCTTGTCTATATATGTGGATTGGAAAAGACCTAGTAACCTTTTAGATCTATCTTTATAGATCTTTATTCTCAGAATGTAGGTTACTTCTCCCAAATCCTTCATGGAGAATTGTTTGGATAGCCAAATCTTCATAGATTACAACAATGGTATATCATTTCTTATGAGCAATATGTCATAAACTTAGAGAATTAGGAAAATTATGGCGCACTCACTAACTTTCTTGTAGACACATGGTTTTTTTTCATTCTTGATGAAGTCAAAACCTTTTACAGCTTCATCAAAAAGGATGTTCCAACTCTAAGAAGCTTGCTTAAGTCCATTAATGGACTTTTGATGCTTGCACACCTTATTGGCATTAGCATTGGATGTAAAACCCTTAAGTTGTGTCATGTATACTTCCTCTTGTAAGTTTCCATTAAGGAATGTAGTTTTTACATCCATTTTTCATATTTCATAATCTTGGTATACAGCAATTGCAAGCAAAATCCCAATGGATTTAAGCATAGCACTTGGTGAAAAGTTTTCATCAAAGTCAATGTCTTGTCTTTGTTTTTAACCTTTTGCTATCACTCTAGCATTAAAGGTTTGCACCTTGCCATCTACATCAGTCTTTCTCTTAAAGACCTACTTGCACCCAATGGGTTTTATCCCTTCAAGTGGATCCACCAAAGTCTATACTTGGTTGGTATCCATGGTATCCATTTCAAATTTCATGGTTTCTAGCCAATTCTTAGAATCGATGTTCAACATCGCCTCTTTATAAATTGTAGGCTCATCATTTATGGGCAATACGTCCCTTTCCAAGAGAAGTCTATAACTCTCTAAAGCTTGATGATCGTACTAGACCTTTACAATGGTTATGCTTCTCGAGATTGTGGTTGTACATCAAATGTCACAATCTCAAGCTCAAGTTCCAATGGAATGTCAATTTGTGAGCCTCGAACTTCTTTGAGTATAACTTTACTCCCACTAGCCTTTTCAATTAAGAACTCTTTCTTAAAGAAAGTAGCATGTCTTAAGACAAACAACTTTTGCTTAGTAAGATTACAAAAGTAATATCTGTGTGTTTCTTTAGAATATCACATAAATTTATATTGATCTGATCTTGCTCTTAGCTTATCAAATATTGTATGCTTCACATAAGCAGTACATCTCCAAATCCTGACATAAGACAAGTTGGGCTTGTTCTCACTCCATATCTTATACGTTGTCTTATCAATTGATTTGGTAGGAACTTGGTTCAGTGTCACGATTCGGTATTCTCTTTGAGCCTGTGATAACCACCGCGATGATCCGATAGACATTCATTACCCAGAATGCCAACCGAAACCCTGCGAGGCTTTAATATCAGTTTTCTCACCTCCCTTGTGAGCAACAGTTGATAATCTCATATTTTAAAAGATTATAAGCTATTTCCAAACCAAAACAATAAAGAAAATAATTTTCGTCTCATAGGGGTATTTTGATAATTTTTTTCTGAAAATTTTGAAACTAGCTAATAATGTAGTATGCGAGTACAAAACACATATTTCATAATAAAAATAAGTTTAGATGTCTAAAACATTCATTTAAAGTGAAACTATACCTATTTGAATATAATAAAAATATTCAATAAAATATTCTATTTTCTTATAAAACAATATTTATAGAGTTACCGGTAAATAATTTTTATAGCGTAAAAGTTAAATAAATTCATACATACTGTAATACAGATAATCAAGGTATGTAATTTAATTTACAATGACTCGTGGGCCCCCGAATGACTAAAAGTAATGAAGGCTGTGAACCTACAGTTTTTGAAGGATGCAAGTCTAACTGTAGCCCTCAACGAAATGAGCTATTTACCGACTATCCTGAGCTTGAAAGGGGTAGAAAGGAGGGTGATGAGATTATATAATCCTAGTGAGTAAACAAATATTATCAAAAATATCTAAAGCTGAGTAAATGGAGACAGATAAAATAGATTAGTATAAAAATGATTCACAGCATTTCGAACTCATTTTAATAAGATAAAATAGATTCATTTCACCAAAATAAACAAAGAGGCTTATGATTTCCTGAAAAGCTTGGCTCGTGCCAAAATCATTTTCATACTCAATTATCAGGGATACCTTGGTCGAGGGTTATCCTAATCGAGTCCGCCAAGGCTGTTAAAAAGTTATGTACACATAAATCATGTTTTTATTTTGAAAATATAGTCGTTCCTTGGAGTTGGCTGAGTTCACCCTCACGTGGTGGTTTGGCGTGAAGTTAACTCTAAAGTTTTAACCTTAGGAGTTATTCAACCGCGCGTCTCATACTGAGGTATGAATATAATAGGGTTATCGTGCCCCTCTAATAGGTTGGTCCACGGAACCCGTCCACTGCAGCGACCTATTTATAACCCATCAATTCAATAAAATTTAACAGCATGACATGGTAATTATTTTATTTTATAGCCTCTCAAGGCAAATCAACAGTTCATACTTTTTCAGCACATTTACCAAATCAACCATTCATGCCAATATTATCATAAGCCATTCAATTCAAACCATGATTTATAACACAATAATTAGTCTCCAATTACTCCATTTTCAAAACCATCATTCAATTTCAAGACAATTTTATAAAATCATTTCATTTAATCACATTTTTGCTTATAAAACATAAAGATTTACCATTTAAACTCATTTTCCATAAAATCACAAAAACAAATTAAAATTCACTTCAGATAATCAAGATGATGATAAGGTTACTCACTGTAATGGGAATCGAATTTCGAGTACTCCGATTCTTGATCCTCGGGTACTATCTCTTTATTTTTACCAGAATGCTCACCACTTAGACATAATGCACAATAAGCCATTTACTACATTTGTGCTAAATTGTTATAAAACCAATTCAGGCTTTATACTAATGCATGAAATGGAATGCAAATTGTTCGGATTATCGTCTAAACACGGTGTTCTACACAAATTCAATTGTGTACCTAAATAAAATGGTATTGGCCGAATTCGATCTATCACCCGATTAATTGGCCAATACGACTAATTCAACTCCAAATAATTCCATTTTTCTCCCAATACTCCAAATCATCAACTACAAATTAAATAACTTGAAATATGACAAAATCATCCTCACATTTTCTCTTGGAAAATTTGGCCATGGTGGGTGCATCAACACTATAATTTTTCAAGCTTGATTCTCACACCATAAATCACTAATTCCTAACCAAATCACTTGAAATAAAATCAAAATCATCATCAATATTCTACATGGAGAATTCGGCCAATGATGGTTGATGGGAGGAAGTGAATTTTTCTTGTTGGCTTTTCATGCTACACATCACTAACTAACTAAAAACACTAAAATATATTGAAATCTAACCAAATCAAGCATCAAAACTCCTCCCCCCATGTCCAGCCAGCAAGGGTATCCTCATGCAAACTTGATTCTCAACCATGGAAAATGAAAAAGAATGCATAGGAAAGGTAGATCACAAGCTAGAATTGAAAAATCTTACCTTTTGTCACTTGATTCTTTGAATTTTCACACTTTTCCCTTGAATTTTTCCACCTACGATTTTGTTCTTCTTCTTTTCTTCCCTTTTCTTCATTTGGCCGGCCAAGAGAAATGAGTTGGGAGGGTTATGGGCTGATTTTTAAAGCCAAATAATAAATGGATGAAAATTTGACACGTCACCATTCCATTGGCCCATGTGTCATACTTACCCATTAAGCAATCTCTCTCCACCATTTACAATTCCTCAATTATCCATAATAATAATGGGTGAAATTCATGTGCTGGACAAGTATTGGGTGGTGTAAAATTATAATTTTGCCCCTGGATGACAAAATAACTATTTTACCCCTATACTCGAAAAAATGTCAAAATTAAGATTCTTCACTTCTCAAACTCAAATTATACTCCAAATGATCAATCTTAATAAAAAATTTCATCTAACACTCACATCTTAACCTCGGGTGGCAAAATTATCATTTTGCCTTTAGGTCATGAAAATTCCAATTTGACTCTAAATCAGTCCTCGAACTCCGAATCATCATTTTAAGTCATTCTGGGGTTTTAAAATTCTCAATTTCATTTTAAAATCTCTATTTGGACTAGTTCGAGACTTAATTCAACTTAATTGTATCATTTGGTATATTGCCGTCCTTAACGATTTTCGAGGTACCCAAGTAAGCAAAACATGCATTCTTATGTAAGAATGACATAATAAACATATTGTAGAGCTGGGCTTGACATTCAGTGAAATACCCCATACTTTTATATGGTGATAAATAAAGTTGATCGAATGCAAATTGAGGTCAATTAAAATGTTTAAAAGTGATAAAAGACGAAAGGAGTAGTTTAGGATAAAATATTTCGCAAGTGAGAAAATAACAATAAAATAATAATAATTTTATCAGAGGAGAATTTGTGAGATAAAAGGCGATTCGGAAGTCAAGTGAGGCATAATAAGGTATTTTGGGTACCAAGGAGACAAGATAAAATTTTTAGAATAAAATAATATTTTATTAATGAAATAATATTAAAATATTAATATTTAGCCGGATGTCGAAATCAATCATGAAGAAGGATCATATAGTTGATCCAAATGGGGGAGAAGATGACAAGCCCGACTTTATAAAAATATTTGTCATGACATACATGTGATGGATAGCATGTTTGCATGCTAGGAGAGTTTCGAAAAATTTACAAAAGTCGGTATTGTACCTAGAGGTACAACAAAGTTGATTTAAGTCTCGAACTAGATCAAATAGAGAATTTACGATGAAATTAAGAATTTTAAAGTCCCAAAATGGTTTAATATGGTGATTCGGAGTTCGAGGATCAATTTGGAGTTAAATCGAAATTTTTGCTACATAGAGGTAAAATGGTCATTTGCCACTTGGGGATAAAATGGGAATTTTTAAATAAGATTTTTGGTCCCATTTGACTTATTGGAGTATGATTTGAGGTTTAGAAGTGAAAAATTTTAATTTCGGTATAATTTGGAGTATATGGGTAAAATGGTAATTTTACCACCCTAAGGGCAAAACAATAATTTTTCATCACCAGGACATTTTTCCAGCACATGGTCATCCCTTATCTTCATTTTGACGATTGACTAATTGTGTAGTGGGGATAAAAAGGATTAAAATTTTAAAAGTTTTAAAAATAGACCAATAAGAAACTGCCATATGTCAAGCTTAGGATATTTTATTATTTAACTAAAAAAATAGCATAAATCAGCCCATTACTCTCCAAATATTCAGCCAAACAAGGAAGAGAGAGAAAGAGAGGAAGAACAAACCCTAGGTGAGGAATTTCAAGAGAAAAAGTGTGGACAATCAAGGAAAACAAGTGAAAAAGGTAGGATTTTTCAACTTAAGCTTGAAATCTATTTTGCTTAAGCATTTCTC
>NC_030850.1:28685053-28692207 GCF_000208745.1 Theobroma cacao | reverse complement strand
ACAAGGACCTTCATTTGGACTCGAATCGGTAAAAGCTGTAGGTTTCCAGCTTCCGATGCATTTTGGATAGATGTGGGCCCACGTGTCACTGTAAAAGAAATTTTATGCTTTGGTTATTTGCCTTATAGTATATATGAATATAATTATCTTTTACGCTATAAGAATTATGTACCGATAGTTTTATGAAAATTATTTTACAAGAAAATAGTTTATTTTATTGAATATTTTTATTATATTCAAATGGTCAAATTTTCACTTCAAATGAACGTTTTAGATACTTAATTTGTTTTTAAATCATTAAATATATATTTTTTGCTTACCTACTACATTTTTAGCAAGTTTCGAGATTTTTGACAAAAATGACGAAAATGCCCTTGCGAGCCAGAAAACAATATGTTATGTTCTGATTTGGAAATGATTTATAATCCTTCAAATTTTGGTATTTGATAACTATTGCTCACCGGGGAAGTGCGAAAGATGATACGAGAGCCTTGCGAGGTTTCGATCGACATTCGGGGTGAAGAATGTTTGTTGAGGCCTCGCGACGGTTGTCACTGGCTCGATGGGGAGTTCCGGGTCGTGACATTCAGTTTGCGAGCAGTAGTTTCCAAGGCATATCCCTAGAAAGATATAGGAAGATTTGCATGACTTTCATGGATCGAACCATGTCCAACAATGTTTGATTCCTTCTCTCAGACAACCTTTTATGCTATGGAGTCGTTAAAGGAGTCCATTGTGTAAGAATCCCATTCTCTTTTAGATAATCCTGAAACTTTTGGTTAAGATATTCTCATCTTCAATTAGATCTGAGAGTGAGAATAGTCTTCTTAGTTTGTTTTTCAACCTTTGCTCTGTATTCTTTGAACTTGTCAAAGGATTCAGATTTATATTTTATCAAATATACATAACAATAATGAGAATGGTCATTTGTGAAGGTGATGAAGTAGGAATATCCTCCTCTAGAAGTGGTATTCATAAGACCATACATATATCCGAATGTACAAGTCCTAATAACATCCCAACTCTTTCACCCTTCTTGGTGAAAGGCGAATTGGTCATTTTACTAAAGAGACAACACTCACACGTTCCATAAGATTCATAATTAAACGGATTGATATAACCTTGTTTATGTAACTTGGTTAATCGAGTCTCATTGATGTGTCTAGGCCCACAGTGCCAAATGTAGGATAGTTTTGGATCATCTTTCTTTGCTTTCTTGACCTCTATATTGAGTATGGGTTTTTTAGGATTAAGAATATAAAGACTGTTTGAATGTGCCCCTGCAACCATAATGAATCTTTCCCTTTGAGAAAGAACTACTGCCTTTAATGCTAAATTCAAAATCATCAAATACTGCCAAGTATGACACATATATGATATTTTGAGATATGAAAGGAATATATTAGTAGTCTCTTAATTCCAAGATCAAACCAGAAGGTAAAGGTATGGTAACTGTCCTTACAACTGATGCAACAACCTTTGCTCCATTTCTTACTCTTAAGACCACTTTTCCCTTTGTTAATCTTCTACTTGTTTCCAACAACTTCATGTCATTATATAAGTGTGACTCATATCTAGTATCTAATACCCATGATGACAGATCAATGGTAGATAGATTTACTTCAATCATGTACATGGTCAAAGGTGAACCTTCTACAAGTTTCTCATTCTTTGACCTAGTTAAGAAGTCAAGGATATCTTCTTTAATGACATCTATTCTTAATAGATATTTGAGAACGTTTCTCAACTTAATATACCAGTCCAAACATTTTGGCCTAGATTTCATGACGGCATCGAGTATGCTACGCAATGTGATGTGTATTCGCATTTTAACAACCTAGACATTTAAAGAACGTTTATGGGTAATCAGACATTATAATCAATTAAGATGAGATAGTAAATCTTAAATTGATTGCTCCCATTACACTTTTCAAAATGATAAACCTTCATATCACCTTGAGAGATCTCTACAAGTATTCGTTTAGTGGGCTAGGATCCCTATTCATTTTAATCATGACCTTGAGTGGGCTCAACAAACCATGATAGGTGGATTAGGTTGGTAACTGAACTTACCGATTATATCTCCATACAACTCCTAGATCAGTTAGGTGAAAACACATTTTCGAAACATATCATATATGTTTCGCCTAGCTATTGCCTCTAGTTTCTGTAATAATCAAGTTTCTAAGCATTCGAATTTTATGAAACCAGTTGAGTAAAACCTACCAATAACTCAAACATACTCTTGTAAAAATGTGACCTTGAGTATGCTCAACAAGTCTCCAGTTAAAAAAGCCACCAGGGTATCTTCTTATATGGTGAAAGGCAACTTAATCATGCATGGCATATGAATAAATATTTATCGAGGGATTTTACTATTTGTTTTTATTAAAGTCTCATTTTTGCATGCATAGTATTTATTAATTGCATAAAATAAATCTATCTCATGCATACTACTTTGGATGATGATGGACTTTATCTATGCTAATTTCTTTGACACATTGTAGGAAATTAGTTTGGTCAAATCTAGGGGATAACATACAACATATTGTAATCTTCCTTTTAGTATCTCCATGGCGCCTCTAGGTCTTCATCTTTGGATTGTAAAATAACTCTTAAACTAATCCTAATTCTACACTTATATGTAACTAATTATATTTTAGTAAAGAAACCTCATGGTATATTCGGGGGGAGTGAGGTGAGGAAAAAATTTAACAATCCTTGAAAATCAAGGGAAAGGCAAGGTGTGTAGACCCTATTTAATAAATAAATATCATGATAAAATTTAACCATACATCTACAATCATATTAGGCCTAGTCCATAATCATCCACATTCATCCATCCACGTGAACATAAAATTAAAACTATGTTTTATTCTAATTGTTAATCATATGAGGCATTTGAGATTTGTTTGCAACTAATTTCGAGTTCATTTTTAATTCTATGTATGGAAATAGTTTTTCATATATGGAAAGTCTTTACTAATCAGTATTAGTAATAATATCATTCCTTATTAGGATTAGAATTAAAATATTATTAAAAATTAAAACTTTTTTAATTCATAATCTTTAATTGTTTTAACTAATCCTTTTAAATTAAGATTATGTGTCTTCAATTATCTAATTTCATTAGATAATTTAAATATAATATTTAAGATAATATTATCTTTAATTATATTTAAGTGTCATATTCGAATTTTCCTTCTTAAAAGAAAGAAATCAATTCATGATATTTATCTTGTCCATATTTATCACACTTCCTTATTTATAAGAATCAAATTCCTAACTTCATGGATGTGATTAATTAAATTTTGATATCTTTATTTTAAGGAAACAAATTTCCTAATTTAAATATACCAAAATTTATCTTTTTGGAACTTGTCCATAAGATACTATTTAGTGAATTAGTGTTTCTAATTACAACAATTTAGGTCACAAATGTGGACATTAAAATCCCAAAAATTATAACTTTACAAAATTCTGGTAATATTATACCAGTCATGGTTTTGCGGCTTAATGTGGCACTAAATCAAGGAATTTAATTCCCAAATCTTAACCATAGTCAACTAACATATGGTAAAACTTCATAATTTCTAGACTTGATTTAGTTGGCCAAAACCCCAAAAACCGTAACGTATGTCTTTTATGCATAGTTGCAGTTTTTGGGTTGCATATGCAGTATTATGGTGGCATAAATCAAGGGATTAAATCTCTTAATTTTAGTAATCTTTTTAGGCATCTTTTGAACATATTCAAACTTCAAAATTATTCAAAAAGGTATAACAATTTTTTCAAACTCTTTGAAAATGACTTTCTCAGCCAAAACTGTGACTTGAAATTACTGTTGGCAACAGTGGTTTCAGCCATGATTTCATGGCCTTTCTTTCACTATTTGAAGCTGGTAAGCAATAATATTGAAATAGTTTCAATGTAGATCGCTTTCAAATTTTTTCAGAATTTTTAAAGGCTTTTAGGCCTTTGTTAAAAGCTTAAAATCAAACCATATACAAATTTGGACAGAATCAAATTTGTCACCAAATTACATATTGTTTCCCATGAATTCGAATCCTGTTCTTACCAAATTCTTTTTGCATCTCATGCACATATTATTCTTCAAAATTGTGACACTTAAAAAAGATTAGTTACTAAAACAAATAAGTATTAAAATGAAAAATCAAATTTGTGATAAACTACTTTAAAACATAATCGAAATTTAAAACTTATGTGATCTCTTCCAAACACCTCACACCCAATCACAATTGGAATTAAATAATAACTAGACATATCTTTGCATTAAAACAAGCCAGGGGAGGCTCTGATACCATTGATAGGAACGACATGATTAGGGCATCAATGCAATGGAATAACAATACTTGAAACAAATTAGAAACCATGCCTTCTACATTTAGATCACCTAGGTAGTTTAATGCAAAGTTAAACACCGTAAAAAATCAGAAAAAGGTTTTTACCTTTCCAAATGATATTGTAATCAGAAGGATTCCTTTTGGTGCTGAAAAGCATGAACACCTTCTTGTGTGAAAGAATTCCATCCACTTAAACACTTGGCCTCCAATGTTGCACACACGATTGCAACGAATTTTTCTCAAAGAGAGTTTATGCCATGGGCTTGTGCTAGCTGTTGGTCCCAAATAAATGTGTTAGAGGGGGGGGGGGTGAATAACACTTTTTGGCTATTACTAAACTTGATTTCTAATTGGGGGCAAATTGAAGGTCAATGATGAGAAATTTGATGCAAGATGAAGGAATGATTTAAGAAAGAATGAAAATGAAAAATTAAACAGAGCAGACAATATACAAAGATTTATGGTGGTTCAGTCAAAGATCTACATCCACTACCTTGATTGTCTAACCAAGGATTTTTCAAACCAAATCATTATAGACGGTGGAATTCCCAAGCTTCCATCAAGCTTTTACAATGGCTTTTCACAGGCTCAGCCACAACTTTTAACAATGATTTTTTTGAGATCAACCAAAACCCAAAACTAACTTTTCCTAGGTTAAGTTAGAACCTATACACCCAATCAAGTTAACCCAAGCTTGATCAATCCCCTTAGAGTGACACACACACTTTAAGTAATCAAAGAGAATAGAAATAAAAAGGTACCTATGATCACTGACCTGATCTGAATGGTACAAGATGAAGTGCTTAACTTTATTACAAAGATTGAAGTGAAGTGCAAAAAGTATGCAAAAAGTTTTTGCTATTTTTGAGCTCTTTTTGATTTTGGAAGCATCTAATCTTATTCTTAGCTATTGGGAGTGCCTTATATACTTGAAAAACTAGCTCTGATGGGTGTTTGACACTTTCTGACCGTTGGAAGCAGTTTATAGTCAGTTCTAGCCGTTAGTCTGTCTTCTAGCATTCAAATGTAAATTTTCTGACAAAATGCTCTTAGTTGACTAACTATGCTTCTTAGTAGATTAAGTCGTCTCTATCTTCTGATCCTAGTTTTTGGTAGTGAGCTCTTAGTCAACTAACAATATTTCTTAGTCGATTAAGTCATCTCTATCTCTGAACCCAGCTTCTGGCAGTAAGCTCTTAGTCGACTAACAATGCTTCTTAGTCGATTAAGTCGTCTCTGTTTCTGAACTGGCCATATTCTCTTTTGAGTTTTAGTTGACTAACTCCCTTGGTTATCAAACTAAGAGGCTTCTGTTTTGTGGATTAATTGTAGCCCCTTATTCTTATGAGTTTTGATATTTGCTTTTGAGTGATTAATTTATTAATGACATACATTTTTGTCCTGCACACTCAAGTAGTAAAGTTAGACATAAATGAGTGGGAATGTTTTATTATCATCAAAAACTAATGGTGCCAACACTAGCAAGTGGACAATGATTTGTCCTCTTTTATTCTTTGATTTTCAACAAAGAATTAATGGAGAAGTTTTCTGAAAAAATCCTTTCAAGAGTGGAGGCACTCAAGAAAAAAACTAATAGTTTTTTTTTTCTTTTGTTTTGTTGCTTACGAAAGAGTGGCTCTAATGTGATATTTATATCTAGGTTTAATTTATTATTGGACTTATTAAAATTTATAAAATAAGTCCTTAATATTATAACCATTATAATATTTAACTATGCCTAATTAAACTCTTTTAATTAGGTCCTTAGTAGTTAAAACCTAGAATTTGATTTAAGTCTAACTTAAATCATCACATTCTCAATTTAATCCAAATTGCAATCTTTGTGTGTGACCCATTAGGTTCTTAACATGTTGGTAATAAAATTGAATTATAATTTTTTTAATTAATTAATTTAAATGAATCATATTCAATTTTAAATTAACTAATTCAATTCCATAAATCAAGATTAGCATATAGCAATACATCATGGCCATCTAATTATTAAGAGAGTTAAAGGATTCTTTGACAACCTTTTAGTGTACAGTTTATCAGTGTAATCCATTCGCTCATTATATATGTCGGAGATGACAAGAGCTTGTTGTAGTTCCTACTCTTATTGACCTCTTTATTTGTTTTTGCAGTTAGATCATTAGTTTTATAGAAACCTATGAAACTCATTTCATAATGTCTTAATCACCTTGGCCAAGGATTTGATTAAGCTAATGCCAGCCAAGAACTTATGAGATATTTTTCCTTGAATCACTTGAGGTGATGATTCCTATCTTGTACACATATTTGCCTTGATATGCTTCGTACTATACCCATGTTTTGGCATCTATGGTTAGGCACTCATAAGGATGAAATCAAAGTGTAGTAGTCCACATATATGACAACCTAGTGTCCAAAGTCTAAGAGTAGTTATGAAATACCCCATACTTTGATATGGTGATAAATAAAATTGATCGAATGCATATTGAGGTCAATTAAAATGTTTAGAAGTCATAAAAGATGAAAGGAGTAGTTTAGGATAAAATGTTTCGCAAGTGAGAAAATAATAATAAAATAATAATAATTTTATCAGAGGAAAATTTGTGAGATAAAAGGCGATTTGGAAGTCAAGTGAGGCATAATAAGGTATTTTGGGTACCAAGGAGACAAGATAAAATTTTTAGAATAAAATAATATTTTATTAATAAAATATTATTAAAATATTAATATTTAGCCGGATGTCGAAGTCAATCAAGAAGAAAGATCATATGGTTGATCCAAGTGGGGGAGAAGATGACAAGC
>NC_030850.1:28671829-28681983 GCF_000208745.1 Theobroma cacao | reverse complement strand
CGCGGCGGTTGTCACGGGCTCGATGGGGAGTTCCGGGTCGTGACAAGTTACACAATTAACACATGAGAAGTATTGCATACACTTTCAAGTGAAGTACTAAATGCACTTCTCATGGTGGGTCATGTTTAGTGAACACGCTCTTCCATACAAGCATCCACATGCTAGTTTCAAGTATCTTTATACTTCAACTTATGAAAGCGGTTACTTACTTCACAAGTAAGGAACATAGCATGTGTTAATCTTTGAGCGTTATTGATGCCCCGTGTCAATAAGACAATGATCAGGAACTTTTAGGAACAATGTTTTGATGCATAAAAATCTCATAATTGTATCCCAATACAAATCTTTTGCAAGACATATATAGTTCCATGGGCTTTATTTATATAAGTACAAAAAGTAATTAGATCACAAACTTATGGATAAAGAACTACCTCATAATTATTATAAATGAATAAAGTTTCATACATGAATAACTCAAAATGTAATTCCCATATGACTAGAGATTGGCTTGCAAGGCTCAAACTAACAATCTCCTACTAACACTAAAGCCAATTACCTATGTATTTAATGTCAATGTTCTTAACATGATGATTATGCTTTTACTAGAATAGTGCTTTAGTGAGAGGATCAACAATATTATTCTCAGTGGGTATATGCTTTATGCAAATGTCTCATATTCCAATGATCTTCTTGATCACATGGTAATGCTGCAATATATGTTTGGATTTTTGATGAGACCTTGGTTTCTTTGCTTATGTAATGGCCGCATTGTTATCACAATACAAAAGTATTGGATCAATAATGCTAGGAACCACATCTAGTTCAGTAAAGAATTTCTTAATCCAAATTTCCTCTTTTGCTACCTCAGACGCAGAGATGTATTCAGTCTCTGTTGTAGAATCTGCAGTCATCTCTTGAAACTTTTCCAACTCACTGCACCTCCATTGAGTATGAACACATATCCACTTTGCGACTTGCTATCATCTTTTTCTATTTGAAAGCTTGCATCCGTATAACCCCTAACTTGGAGTTCGCCTGCTCCATATATCAAAAATACATCCCTAGTTCTTTGTAAGTACTTTAGAATGTTTTTCACAACTATCTAGTGACCCTTACCAAGATTAGCTTGGTATTTGCTCGTGAGACTCTAAGCATAAGATACATATAATCTAGTACAAAACATCGCATACATGATAGATCTTCTTGTTGAAACATATGGGATTTTATCCATGCACTCTCTCCTCTTAATTCTTTGGACACATGTCCTTAGAGAGATTGATGCCTTGTGACATAGGGAAGGATATCCTCTTGGACTCCATCATGCTAATCCTTTTTAGCACCTTATCTATGTATATAGATTAGGAGAGACCTAGCAACTTTTTAGATCTATCTATGTAGATCTTTATTCTCAAAATGTAGGTTGCTTCTTCTAAATCCTTCGTGAAAAATTGTTTGGATAATCAAATTTTCATAGATTGCAACAATGGTATATCATTTCTTATGAGCAATATGTCATAAACTTAGATAACTAGGAAAATTATGGCACCCTCACTACCCTTCTTATAGACACATGGTTCATCCTCATTCTTGATGAAGTCAAACCCTTTTACAGCTTCATCAAAACGGATGTTCCAACTCCAAGAAGCTTGCTTAAGTCCATAAATGGACTTTTGAAGCTTGCACACCTTATTGGCATTAGAATTGGATGTAAAACCCTTAAGTTGTGTCATGTACACTTTCTCTTGCAAGTTTCCATTAAGGAATGTAGTTTTTACATCAATTTACCATATTTCATAATTTTGTTATGCAACAATTGTAAGTAAAATCCTAATGGATTTAAGCATAGCAATTGGTGAAAAGGTTTCTTCAAAATCAATTCCTTGTCTTTATTTGTAACATTTTGCTACTAGTCTAGCTTTAAAGATTTACAACTTGCCATCTACAACGGTCTTTCTCTTAAAGTCCCATTTGCACCAAATGGGTTTTATCTGTTTAGGTGGATCCACCAAAGTCCATACTTGGTTGGTATTCGTGGTATCCATTTTAGATTTTATGATTTCTAGCCATTTATTTGAATCGATGTTTAATATCGCCTCTTTATAGGTTGTAGGCTCATCATTTATGGGCAATATGTCCCTTTTTAAGAGAAATCCATATCTCTCTGAAGCTTGACATATCCTACTAGACCTTTTGAGTGGTTGTGCCTTTTGAGAATGTGATTGTACATTAGATGTCATAATCTCAGGCTCAAGTTCCAACGAAATGTCAATTTATGGGTTTTGAACTTTTTCGGGTACAACTTTACTCCCATTAGCCCTTTTATCATAGGAAACGTTCTTCAAAAATTATAAAAAAATTATTTTGAGTTATCTCAATATCAAGTAAACCATTATCACCATTTTTTATTTTAAATAGATTATTTTATAAAAATCACATATTTTGACCTCTTCCAAATTTTAAAAAATTTCTGCTTTAATAATGACAGTCAACCAAGGTGGCAACCACAAAAGATAAAATAATATGTGGAAGGGACTATAATCGATAAATAAAATCATGTATAATAGATATTGAAAGCTCAATTAAGAATTTCCCTAACTATCCTATTATATAGGTTAGGGGTTTCACATTCTTCTTCCCTTAGAAAAATTTTTCTTTGAACTTACCAAATTATTCGTCACTTGACCAAATGTGTCATGTTATTATTATAAAGTGGTTTTCTTCAATCAAAGCTCTTCATATTTTATTCTCAAGACATTCTTCTATTCCATACATAATGACATTGAGAGCGTGATGTAACGTGGGCCTTACTATCTTAGTTTGCCCAATCTCAAGGAGACAACATATTTAAAGATCTATCGTTACAAACTTAGTATTCCCATAAAGAGTTTCCTTATGATCTTTCATTCCATAACCAACCTTAATATAGGTACATATGCACTCCTTAAGAAGTTACTAAACTCATCATGACCAAGGTGTCAAATTTCATGATTTGATCATGTTTTCAACTGTTCTTAACATCAACCATTCTTATGCCTTGTGCATATTTATACACCTTTATGTTCGATGATACTACAAGGGTACCATTATTTACATTATTCTATAAACCTTAGGCCATCGTGGCACACATAACTTATCCCATCTGTAATGAACTCATTACAATACGTAGCTTTTGTGGACATTGGTACTCTCTCTATTATCTCGACGTGGGTTTAGCCGCACATGTGCCTAATCTCAAAGTTTTATCACTATGTGGTTCTCACCTCGTTTTTGGCCTTCATAATCATGAAGGATCAACATATCCATAACTATAACATCATTAATGTACAATTTCACTCTATCATATATGTTCGTTTCATGAACTTAATAGTGGGTATCTATCCATCCACATTTCACTAGATAGAGGGAATCAGACTCATCCACACTCACACTTTCAATATGTGGGCTTTTATCATCCATACTAGCTTTCACGCACAGATGGGCTTCTAACATCTTACAATTATTGCCTCACATTTAGTATTCATCTGTCTTCTTAGGCATTTTTCTTTGGACATGCCTCATTTAATCTTCATGCATCCTATTTTATCTTTATGATCTACACCACTTCAACATCATTATGATCATAACATTGTATACTTGGTTAATACTATACCTAACCAAAATTATAACCATTCTTTGCATCCTTGGGTACATATATCAACTATGGAATCACAATCACAATTATGTAATTCATTCACAATGTATTGACTACTCATGGGTGGCCTTAAAGTCTTTTTCTATCTGGCATTTTAAACTTGTTCGACTATGGTCTTATCATTGTTTTTCATACTAGGATTCTGTTGGGTGAGGGCTGATCATGCATCATATATAAATAAAACGCAGAGGAAATAAATTTAAAAATTAAATTTACACCTCACCTTCCTAGGATTTCTTTCATGCCAAATCGAGTACAGAATTAAATTAGAAAATAAAAGTATATGATCATATCATTTTACCTAAATAACAAAGGTTGATGAATCCTTTGTTAAACCCCCAAATCAGCCTTCAAAAAGCTTAACCACCTAAGCCCGGTTATTGCAAACCAAAGCTGTCCAAGAAATCCTTATGCAACCTCTAATAGTGGTCCACACTAATAAATGAGAAAATCTTTCTTTAAGGATTGGAAGTGTTATGCCTTGATAATGTGCTAGCAAATATGAGTTTTATAAACTCATAATCCACACAAGATTTTTGGGGCTGAACACACAAAAAAAAACTGAAGTGAATGAAAAAATATTTTTCTTCACACAATGAACGACAAACAAAAGAATTTCTAATGTGCCGTTCACTCCTTTTTTTTTTTTCAGCCGTTTCCACTCTTTTTGTTTGGAGGCTATAGCAAGGTATTTATACCTTGGATTAATTTTAAACCCTAATTATAAAACTATTTTGATTAAATAATTTAATTAAATAATTTAATTAATTAAACCCAACAACTTAATTAAACAATTTAATTAAGTCCTTAAGAAGCCCAATTAACTTAATTATTTATGTCTCGACTCGGAACTCCCATCGAGCCCGTGACAACTACCGCGATGCCCCGATGGGCACTCATCTCCCGGAATACCAACCGGAACCTCGCAAGGCTTAATGTCAGTTTCTCTTTTCCCCGGTGAGTATCTGTTGCCAAATATTATGTTTTAAAGGATTTTGAGCTATTTCCAACTTAAAACTGATAAAATAAAAATTTTATCTCATAGGGGCATTTTGGTCATTTTTTTCAAAAATATCAAAATCAGTTAAAAATGTAGTATGCAAGTGGAAAACACATATTTCATAATCAAAAATAATTTTGGATGTCTAAAACATTCGTTTAAAATGAAATTATGACTATTAGTATAAAATAAAAATATTAAATAAAATATTCAATTTTTCTCATAAAATAATATTTTAAGAACACTGCATAAATAATTTTTACAGTGTAAAAGTAAAATAAATTCATATATATTGTAATACAGATAATCAAAGTATAAAATTAAATTTGCAGTGACACATGGGCCCACAAACGACCAAAAGTATCTAGAAAGATAAACCTACATATTTTGAGAATGCCAGTCCAATTGTAATCCTCGAAGAAATGAGCTATCTACCGATTATCCTAAGCTTGAAATGGGTGGAAAGGAGGGTAGTGAGAATATAAAATACCAGTGAGTAAACAAACACCATTTAAATCAGCTAAAGCCGAGTAAAAGGAGACAAACAAAATATCCCATTATTTTTAAGTATTTCACAATTTGAAAATTTATCCCAACCTATGTAAACGGTTGTATTTCATTTAATTTCTCATTTAGGCTTATGATTTCCATAAACATTTGGCTCATGCCATCAAATAGTACTCAGTGACACCTTGATCAGAGGCATCCAACCGATCCCGCCAAGGCTGTAAAAATTTCGTATACACGTAAAACATATTTTTAGTTTGAAAAATACAGCCATTCCTTGGCGTTAGCGGAGTTCATCATCACGAGGTGGTTTGACGTGACGTGAACTCTATCCATACCTTAGGAGATAACCTACGTGCCTTCTGACCGATGTACATATATATATCCGGATTCTGTGCCCCTCTAATAGGCTGGTCCATAGAATTCGCCTACTGCAGTAAGCTAAACCCACCATATAATAAAATTTTAACAGCATGATAGGGCTAATATAATACTACCCAGCCTGTAAGGGTAAAATAAAACAATTCATACAATTCATAAAACACAGCCCAGCTAGTCATGCCAACACAATAACAATATATCATAAGCCATCAATTTCCAATCATAAATTTACAACATACCAGTGGTCTCCAATTACTCTAGTTTCCAAATCGTTATTTGGTTTCAAGACAATTTTAAAGTCTTTTCATTTAAACACATTTTGTTTACAAAACATAAAAATTTACCATTTGAACTCATTTTCATAAAATTCACCAAAACCGAATAAAAACATACATTAGATAATTAAAATGATGGTAAGGTTACTCACAATGTCTAGAGTGGGGATTTTCGAAATACTCAGACTACTGGTCCTCGGGTACAATTCCCTTGCCTTTATCGGAGGACTCACCACCTTGACACAGTACAAACTCGAGAAATTCACCACATTGGTACTAAATTGAAATTAAACTAATTTAGACTACTAATGCATGATGTGGAATGCAAAAGGTCTAAATTTTGCCTAAATACCGTATTGACCTATTTCGATCTTTTACCCGATAAATTGAAATACGCATCCAATTTAGCTCCAATTGATCCCATTTCTTTTTCTAATGCTTCAAATCACCAATGTCCAGCCAAATAACCGAAAAATCAGCAAAGCCACATTCATATTCCTTCTTGGAAAAATTTGGCCAAAATGGTGCATCATTGTCACAATTTTTTTCCTACTTGATTTTCTTTCCATAATTCATTAATTTCCATATCAAAAACCATGATTTCATAATCAAATAACCTAAAATAACATCACATTCTTCCTCACCATTGACTTGAAAATTCAGCTAAGGCTAGGTAATGGGAAAAATGAATGTTTTTCTACATATTTTGTTTACTAACATGCTAAACTAACACTAAACACTAACATATATCAAAATCAAATCAATCCAACAATTTTCTCTCTCTAGACCCATATGACCAGCCATGAAATCACCATGAAAACATGCAATTTAATCATGGAAAATAAGGAGAAATGCTTGGGAATAAGAAAACTCAATCTTAATAGAAAAAATCTCACCTTTTTCACTTAATTTCCTTGAAAATTCACACTTTTTCTTTGATTTTCTCTCTCTAGGGTTTTGTTTTTATTTTCTCTCTCTTCTTGCTGGTTTGGCCGGCCATGGGGTGGAAGATGGGCTGATTTTTGGCCTTTTAAAAAGGAAAAATAATAAATTAATAAAGGCATGACACGTGGCATCATGTCATTGGCCCGTTTTTAAAACTTTAAAAATTTTAATCCTTTTTATCTCCACCACACAATTAGTCAATGGTCAAAATGAGGATAAGGGAAGACCATGTGCTGGACAAATGTCCTAGTGGTGGAAAATTACTGTTTTGCCCCTGGGGTGGTAAAATTACCATTTTACCCTTATGCTTTGAAAAATACCAAGAATAATTTTTTTTCACTTCTTAATCGTCAAATCATACTCCAATACTCAAATCATACTCCAATAAGTCAAATGGGGCCAAAAATCTTTACTAAAAATTTATGTTTTGTCCTCAGGTGGCTAATGATCATTTTGCCCCTAAATAGTGAAAATTTTAGTTTGACTCCAAATTGATACTCGAACTCCAAATCACCATATTAAACCATTCTAGGACTTTAATATTCTTAATTTCATCTTAAATTCTCTATTTGATCTAGTTCGAGACTTAAATAAACTTTGTTGTACCTCTAGATACAATATCGACTTTTGTAAATTTTTCGGGATTCTCCTAGCATGCAAACATGCTATCCATTGCATGTATGTCATGACAAGTATTTTATAGAGTCAGGCGTGACATCTTTTCCCCTACTTGGATCAACCATATGATCCTTTTTCATGTCTGATTTCGACATCCAGCTAAATATTAATATTTTAATATTATTTCATTAATACAATATTATTTTATTCTAAAAATTTTATCTTGTCTCTTTGGTTCCCAAAGTTCCTTATTATGCCTCAATTCGCATCCGACCAACTTTATTTATCATCATATCAAAGTATGGGGCATTTCAGTTTAATTTAATCAATTAGGCCCAATAACTTAATTAAACAATTTAATTAATTAAGCACAACAATTTAATTAAACAATTTAATCAATTAGGCCCAATGACTTAATTAAACAAATTTAATCAATTAGGCCCAATAACTTAATTGTTTAATTTAATTAATTAGGCCAAATAACTTAATTACACAATTTAATTAATTAGGTCTAATGATTTAATTAAACAATTTAGTTAATTAGGCACAACATAATTAAACAATTTTAATCAAGTGCTTGAGAAGCTCATAACTTCTAATTTGATTAAGTCCAACTTAATCACCTCCCCATTTTATTTTCAACATTCATTTTAGGTGTGTGACCCATTAAGCTTCTTATATGTTAGCAATGAACTCAACATATAATTCTTAAGTTACACTTAGAATTAGATAAATTTAAACTACTTTAAATTTATCATTAATCAAGTTAACTAACTAGAGTTCATAGACCAAGATTAGGATCTAACAATCCATCATGGCCACCCAAATGTTAGAAGAGTCAAGTGGTTTGACTCAACCTTTTAGTGTAATTTGTTCCCTCATCATATATCCTAGAGATGATAAGAGCATGGTGCAGTGTCTACTCTTATTGATCTCCATATTCGTTCTTAAAGTTTGATCATCAACTTTATAAAGACTTATGAAACTCCTTTAATAATTTTTAAGTCGCCTCGGCCAATGACTTCAATAAGCTGATATCAACCAAGAACAGTTAAGATATGTCCCTTGCATCACTTGGGGTGATATTCCTATCTTGACAACTCATTTGCTTTCACATGCTTCATGTTATACCCAAAAACATCTTGTTTTGGCATCCTTGGTTAGGCACCCGTAAGGATGAAATCAAAGCATAACACTCCACATAGAAGACAACCTGGTGTATTAAGTCTAGGGAGTAGTTACACAATTGACACATGATAAGTATTGCATAGACACTTTAGTGAAATACTAAATGCACTTCTCATGGCGGGTTATGTTCAGTGAACTTGCTTTCTTAGGCAAGCACCTACATTCTAGTTTCAAGTATCTTTATACTTCAACTTATGAAATCGGTTGCTTACTTCTCAAGTAAAAAACATAGAATGTAGCAGTCTCTAAGTATCATTGATGTCCAGTCTGAATGATACATTAACCAAGAACATTTTAAGATTACGCTTTGATGCATAAGGATCTCATAACTGCAACGCATTACAGTTCCCTTGCAAGGCATATTAATCTCATGGACTTCATCTAATTAGACTTATAACTTGTTATAATTGATATCTTATTGATGAAAATTGATGTCTTATTGATGAAGGAAAACTTTTAATCATTCAATATGAATGATGTTGTTACATGATTGGAATCAAGCCTTAACCAATCCCAATTAGCTGCAGGGCTCATCCCAACAGATTTAATTCCATCATATCATTCAACTTTTAGGTATACATTCATGTTTTAGGTCTTCCACCATGAGAAGTAGCATCCATTAATGCTTTTTTATCCATATCCATTATACAACGAATCCAACTCCTACCACTTTATCTCTAGCTAAACTTGAGTTCACTAATTTATGAATCATTGACTGTTCTATAGCTCCACCATGCAGTGTACAAATTGATTATTGTTCAATAAAATCTTGACTAAAAGTATATTGCTTAATTTTGTTGCTATCTATTTGGGATAAAAACTTTTTTGTTATGGCTTGTTTTCCTTTTGCTCTCATTCACTGAGTTATGAAAGAACTCACCCTAATCAAATTGTTGCCTTGTGTAGACAAATAGACTATAGGGACACCTATACGAGAAACAAGTGGCTAGCGTCATTCTTTAAACAAACATTTTAAACATCTGGTAGGGACTCCCGATCTGACAAGTTTGCTCTGCTAAGTCTAAGTTAAAGTCTATCTCCATTTTTTGATTTTGGTTTTCGATGTAACTCCTATTTCAAACTTTGTTTTACTTTGATTTAGATTATGTAGGCATTATGTTGTTGTTTGCTTTTGTTAGTTTATTGTATGGGATGGACGTGCTATGCTAGCCAAGATATGGCTTTGTGGATATTATGTTTAACCTTTTTGTAATTACGATGTGCCAAGGGGCCAATATTAAAGTATTGGGATATGTGTTGATAAAATGGTTTGTCTTCAAGATTGTAAATCTTTCGAAAATTTGTCCTTTTTGCTTAATTGCATTATGATATGTTGAGGCTTGCTCTGGTTTCGTGGATATTGCCTATTAGACTTGTGCTGTCACGACCCGGAACTCTCCATCGAGCCCGTGACAACCGTCGCAAAGCCTCGACAAACATTCTTCCGATCTGAATGTCGATCGAAACCTCGTAAGTCTCTCGTATCAGCTTTCGCACTCCCCCGGTGAGCAATAGTTATCAAATAATCAAAATTCGAAGGATTACAAAT
>NC_030850.1:28660681-28668084 GCF_000208745.1 Theobroma cacao | reverse complement strand
TATATATATATATATATATATATATATATATATATATATATATTAAAAGACATTGCAAGTTAATTAATAATCATAATTTCATGAATTAATTTAATTAACAATATGGGTTTGTCCTTGATTATATGAAATAAAAAAATAGCTAGTTTCCAAAACTGTTATAATCTCACAACTTCTTTTTAGATATATATATATTATAAGTTTATATAAATAAAGGTATGCATATTACAATTAATAATTTTATAAGTTATAACTTTTGTAATGTTAACACAAAATAGAAAGTAAATATGTTTATATTTAAAATATATATACTGAAAGTATATATATAATAGAAATTATATTCCTTATAAATTAAGATAATACATAAAGTATATATATTAATAGATATTACAAGTTAATTAATAATCATAATTTCATCAATTAATTTAATTAACAATATTAGTTTGTCTATAATTATATGAAATTAAAAAAATATATAATCGGGCTCGATTAAGGGGCACTAGAGGAGTGGTACCTGAACTCAACATAGGCAGTGAAAAGTATTATCTAAACTTGTCCTAAATCCAATTATAGGATACCCTAATTCTATATAACTGGGTCGAGTATTTGTGAGTACCTTGTTATAAGGTACACATTGCCATCCCTAGGCCTTTGGGTTTGGGTCATGATAAATTCGAGAAAACCTTCGTAGGTAGATTTGAGTCTTCTCCTTTGCAAAAGACGACATTCTTTTTTTTTTCTCAAATCTCAATATAATTAAATGAGCTCCATCGACTATTATATTTAACAACCTACTTGTATTAACAATTGTATTTAACAACTTGTATCCATTATGAATGTAAAATTTTAGGGTAAAATACCCCTAACCGTTTAAGTTTTAGTTGAAATTTCAAGTGGGTTTATTAGTTTTCGAAATGAACACTCTGCCCTAAAAATGCAAATACTATTAACAAAGATTAGAAAAATACAAAAATGCACTTTTTTCTTTATTAATTTAAAAAATTATTATATATTTTTTAAAATAATTAAAAGAAAATGGAGCATTTATTAGTGCTCTTAAGGGAGGGGAATGAGCATCGATCGGGCTCCTTTTAGGGAGCACTAGTGCTACCAAGGGAGCACAAGATCTGGTGCTCCCTAGGGGAGCTCCGATTCTCCCCATCTAGGGAGGTTTTTTTTAATTAATAAAAAATAATAAAATTATATAATAGTAATTTTAAAAATTAATCAAAGGTAAAATTATCTTTTTACTCTTATCACGTCATCAAATTGACAGAAACACTAACGATTGACTAACGGTTGGATCTAAGTGTCCAGCGAAATTTTTTTGGGCGAAGTGTTCATTTGAAAACTAATAGACTTCCGTGTAATTTCGATCAAAACTTAGGGAGATAAGGGTATTTTGTCTAGTGATATTATTATGTATATTAATTAATGAAGAAAATGTTTAACCCTAAAAGAAATACATTTTTCAACATAATTCATTTTAGAAGAGAATTTTACTTGTATTGGTGTAAAATTAATTTTATAGTTTTTATAAAATTTATACTTGGTTATTTCAATTGACAAATTTCATGTTCAATCATATATGTCAAACTTTTAATTAATTAAAAATGTTAATTATTTATTTGATATAATAAAATTTTGATCATTATACATTAGAAAAGATAATATTCTTGATTGATATGATAAATATATTAAAAATTGAGGTAAAACACTTTCACCACCTTAACTTTTAACCATAATTCTCTGCGGTTCTATTAGTTTTCGAAATGGACAATGAGATGCAAAAGTGTAAACATCGTTAATAGAAAATAAAGAAAAAACTAAAATTCCCTCTCTTTTTTCTCCCCTATTTTTTTTCTCAAACAATATGACCAGCTGACAGTACTTCTATTGGCCGGCCGATCGTCTCACTATAGGTGTTAACCAAGGAAAGAAAGCACCAGATAGGGGGAGCACCAAAAGCACAGATCTGGTGCTCTCACCCTAAGGGAGCAGAGAAATTTTTTCATTTGCAAAATAGAAAAAAATTTTGAAAATAAAAATTATAATTTACATAAGAGTAATGTTTAAAATTAATGAAGGGTAAAATTATTTTTTTAATATTGCCATATCATCAACTTAACAGAAACATTAACAATTGACTAATGGCTGGACTTATGTGTCTAGTGGAAGATATTGTTTTGGGACGGATTGTCTATTTCAAAAACTAATACACCCACGTGAAATTATGGTTAAAAGTTAGGGTCGACAGTATTTTATCTTCTTTTTTTACTTTCCTTATAACATGTATATCTGTTTCACTAATTGTGATAGAAATGGAAGTAAAAATAATGAATTTAAATGTAGGAGTATGTACCTCGCGTGGGGGTGCCCACAACTGACCACAGCCCACTGTCGCTATCGTTCAGTTGACCTGCATACAAATCCTTCGTCCTTTAGAAGCATCGTGTAGTCCCTCGTTGAAAGCCCCATTTAAAATGGAAATAACACGTTCGGCCAAACGTTAGTCAAAACTAAGGCTACGATTGTAAATACGGCAAGGACCACCAAGATGAGGTGGTCGTCGATTGTATAATTGAGAATCACCAAGGGATCGTTGTGGAAGAAGTAGAGGAGGAACCAAATGATGAAGACGACAAAGAAGGCGATCATGGAAATTGGGTGCCATATAAGGCTGAAGAAGAGGAGTAATAGGATTAAATTGGCATAATTCATGCAGAAGTAGTTGATATTTTGCTTTATATAGGCAGTGGCGTCGTCGAAGGAGATGGGGTGGGCGAAGGAGAAGAAGGAAAAGAACTCACACCACTGGCGTGTGATGGTGGATTAAATGGCGTGTGTGAAGGACGCGGTTATGATTGGGAATTACGAGGTCATTGTATTTGTTGGTGTTAAAGAACCTGATGGAGAGAGATGGAGATAGTCCTTGTGAAGTGAGATGATCTTTTTGTACGTGCTGGTTTTTTGATATTTTTGATTCTAAAGGATTTTTCCAACGATAGCGTTTTACGTTGAATCTTTAATCGAGTGCTACTAGCATTAAATTTGTGTGTTAAACCCTTAAAAATGATTAACTGATGATGGCTATTTGTTGAATTATTGGGAAAAAAAGGGAGAAAATCATAATATCTAGAAATTATATTATAAGAGTATGAAATACTATCACTATTCGTTGAAATAGTAATATTTTTATCATTATAGTAGCTTATTTAGATGTGATAATCCTATAGGTTAAATATTCAATGTTTTCAATCAGAATGGAATTTGAGTTACTTATCTTTTAAGTTAGATCAGTTTTAAAAAGATGAGTAGATGAATTACATGGAAACAAAAATAATCAAGAGAATTATTAGGGATGTTAATGGGTATCTTATAATTGGGTACCTTGTATAATTCAACCTGATTAGGAAAGATTAGGATAATCTATAAGCAAGTTTGGATAGGGTTCACATAGTAAAATTACTACCTATCACTAGTTCGGGTAGTGATCTTAGGGTCTACTACCCGAACACAATTATAGTTAATAACTTTTAATATTAAATTTTAGTTGTATATATTATTTTTTGTTTATAAATCCTTATAATTAGTGCAATACTTATTAAAATTCATTAATTGTTCCACATACGATTTTAAACTTTGATTTATTTTTTATGAATTAACTTTAATTTATTAATTTAATTTTTATTAATAATATATATAAATAATTATTCTAAATTTATTTTAATCGAGTATTTAATGAGTATGAGTATTTTTTTATGAGAAGTAATGAGTATGAGTATTTAATACGTAGTGTTTAAGATATTTGAGTACTAGCTCCAATAGTAATTCAAAATTTTAATTGAATATTTATAAAATTCGAATATCATATCAAACAATAAGGTTTGGGTTAAGATACTTGATTAAAAAATAATGAGTATTCTTCTCATTGACATCCTTAAAAGTCACTACTGATTAAATAAATAAAAAGAGGCCTTTCAATAATATCGCAGTCAGTACCCATCATCTTTAAATTCTTAACATCCTAAATAGTAATGTATTTGAGGAAGAATATGAATGGGGACTTTTGTCTCATTCTTACTGTAATGTGATCTTGTATCTTACTATTTTTGGTTGACGGTTGATTTCGATGCTTTTGCCTATCCCCAGAAGTTGACTTAGAAAGAGCTCCTCAAGATGTGCATGAACAATTTCAGGCACAACTTATCATCGAAACTCCAACCCCAAACCTGTCCTTTGCTCTAACGAGCTAAGTTGCTTGAACCATTTTCCTTTAAGGCATATTGCTAGCAACATAACAACTCAATTATAATAGGAATCCAAATGACAATTATTGATTTGAATTGATGGGCCTAATGCCCAAATCAGCATTGCAAAAGTTTAAAAAGTATAATCTGTTATGAATATATGCGTGAATGTCCATTATGTTATGGCCTAAGAAGTTCAAACCAAGTTAAACAGCGTAACATGCTAGATATCAAATGTGTAATTTAATTTGAACCCTTAGATTGAATTAGATTAGGGTTAAGGTTCAAAGAATTGTTAGCCTATAAATATGCTTCTCACTTCTTTTGTAAAGACACACTAGAATAAGATCTTCTTACTCTGCCTAAATACTTTATCTTTTAGTTGTTCTTTCAAGTTATATTTTATAACACATTATTAGCACGATTTTTTAATTTCTCAAGTTTTAGTGTTATTTAGTTTTCATAATCTTCAAGTTTCAAAAGGATTTCAATGGTTGGTTTTTGATTTTTGGTTTTATTGAATCAAGTAAGTGACTTGATATTTCTTCGGTGTTTTTCATAACTCTACTTTATAGAGTTTTTTTTTTGAGCTGAAAAAGACACGCAGGGCCCAACCACCCTGTTAAATTTTATTAACTACGAAATATAAAGTACAAAGGAGGGGGACATGAACCGATCCTCCAAGTTACATAAGCATAAGAAAGTTTTGGAGAAGCACCTAAAATGAAATTTGAAATCGAAAATGTATTTTACGATACCTAAAATTTTGTGATTCTTCTCTGGATTAGTTCACTAGAAATACCTCTCACGTTCCCAACTAGCTGCAAAGTTCATCGAGATGGCATCATCATCCGAGGCTTCATCATTTTCCCACATATCCATGGCTTTATCTAAAGCTAAACTGAATGTTTTGTCAATTGAAACTTCAGTGTCAGAATGTCTCCTACGTCGAACCCGTGGATGGACCTCAATTTCTGCAGAATTTGTTTCGAAGGCAGTAGAAATAGAAAGAACATTACTTATTTCTTTATTGTACATGCACTTACTTGAGGCGGACTCCAAGTTAAGGGGATTATCAGCATAGTCTTCCAACTCTACTTTATAGATTTATTTTGTCACATTTTGAGCATTAAAATTAGCTAAATTCTTGAGTTTAGATTTGAAATTAACAATTTTTCTTGTTTTTTTAAGTTTAGTTTCAATTGTTTTAAGTGGTTTGATTTTAGTTAGATTTTATGTTGATTAAGTCATTTTTTTATGTTAGAAACTTGGTTTTGTTTGTTCTTGAAGGTGCACAATTGAAAGGTTTCCAAACGGTGAAAAAAAAATGAAGCCAAGCCAAAAATTAACAAGTGGGTGCTGTGGCCCTGGAATAGTAGGCACTGTGTTGCCAAGAAGATGAGGCAGTCATTCAAAAGGTGGCAAGTAGGGTGTTACAGTGCCAAGGTACTAAGGAGTTGGGTGCTGCGACGTCAGAAAGTGGAGGCCGCAGTGCCAACACGATATCTTTTTTTGATTTTTTTGGGATTTAATTCCAAGTAGGTTTTTTTTAGGCTATTTAAAGGCACCTTTGGAGTAATTAAAAGGCATGTTTGAACTAGGGTTTCTCAAAAGAAAAAGTAACTGTTAAGCATACAAGAAGGTAAGAAAGACATTGCAAGATTTATGATTAAAGATCCAGCAAATCTCTAGTTTTTTTTTATTCTCTATTTTTCTTGTATTGTAATTGATGGTTAAACTTCTTTGGATTATGTTTCCAACATTTAGGATGAGTTAAATTATTTTTCTAAGATTGCAATTGAACTCAACATGCAGTTATGTTTCCAATATTTAGGATGAGTTAAATTTATTTTTCTAAGATTGCAATTGAACTCAACATGCAGTTTAGATTTTTAATGCTCTCTTGTTCTTATGATTAACTGCAGTTGAGTTGTTTATTCCAATTATGTGTTTAATGCATCTGATTGACTAATCACCAATTAGATTAATTGGGTAGCTTAAATAAACTTGGAAAGGGAATTGTGTAAGCCATGGATGGAATAACATATGTTTAAATTCATTTAGTTAATTGAATGATTTGTTTCACGTGTGAGATAGGAATATACTTACATGTCATATGTAGCTAATATTGTCATGACCCAAAACTCCCATCGAGCCCGTGACAATCGTCGCGACGTCCCGATAGGCACTCATTACCCCGAATGCCGATCGAAACCCCGCAAGGCTTAGCATCAACTTCCGCATCTCTCTAGTGAGCGACAGTTTTAAATCTCACATTTCAAAAAAATCATAAGTCATTTCCAAATCAAAACAATAAAATATTACTTTCTGGCTCACAAGGGTATTTTCGTCAGTTTTCTTTGAAAATACCGAAACTCGCCAAAAACATGGTGTAAAGGCTAAATATATTCATACATACTTTAAATCAAATAACTGAAGAATAAAATTACTTTTACAGTGACATGTAGGCCCCCAACTGACTAAGAAGATGTAGGGCTACGAACCTTTACTTTCTAGGATACAACTCCGAGATTAATTCTCGTCTTAATCAACTATCAATAAATTGTCCTGAGCCTGAAAAATGGATAGGAAGAGTGGTGAGATTATGATTACATAATCCCAGTGAGTAAACAATTACCATCAAAAGCATCTAAAGCCGAGTAGATGGAGACAATATAAAAATGTTATATCACAATAATGTTCATAACACAAATTTTGTTTCAATCTATACAAAACAATTTCTTTTCATCAAAATTTTTCGGCTTATGAATTTCTTAAACTTGGCCCCTGCCAATATCATTATCACGGGTACCTTCGTCAAGGTATCCCACTGAGACCGCCAAGGCTGTTCAATGACCCATACCCATAAACATGTTTTCACATCTGACACACAACCGTTCCTTGGCGTTGACTGAGTCTCACTCTCATGTGGTGGCCCAAACGTGAGGTGCACTCAAATCATATGTAAAACCTGACCCTATAAATACATGTCATGACATACATGCATTGAGTAGCATGTTATTACGCTAGAAAAGCACCTAAGAATAGACGAAACCTGATATTGTACCTAACGGTACACTTAAATTGATTTAACCTCGAACTAGTTCAAATAGGAATTGTAGGATGAAATTTAATATTTTATAGTCCAGGAATGAC
>NC_030850.1:28437876-28656852 GCF_000208745.1 Theobroma cacao | reverse complement strand
AAGGTAAATCACTAGCAAAATCAAAGAAATTTTACATTTGCTTGATCAAATCCTTGAATTCCAACACTTTCTCTTTGATTTTTCCCACCTAGGGTTTGTTCTTCCTTGGTTTCTCTTCTCTTCTGGTTTGGCTGATCACTATGGGAGAAATGGGCTGATTTTTTACCTTTTTATAAAGAAATAATAAAATAATAAAAACATGACACATGGCATTTCCTTATTGGTTCAAATTTTAAATATTTGATTTTTAGTTCTTTAATTCTCCACCGCACATTTCTCATGTTTATCCATTTCTATGATGAATAAAATCCCTTGGTCTGGACAAATGTTGAGGTGAAAATTTACCGATTTACCCCCGGGGTGGTAAAATTACCATTTCACCCATATACTCCAAATTATACCAAAATTAAAATTTTTCACTTCTAAACCTCAAATCATACTCCAATACTCAAATCATACTCCAATAAGTCAAATGGGGCCAAAAAAAATCTTTTTCAAAAATTCTCATTTTATCCCCAAGTGACAAATGACCATTTTACCTTTGGATAATGAAAATTTCGGTTTGACTCCAAATTGATCCTCGAACTCCGAATTACTATTTTGAGTCATCCCTGAACCGTGAAACTCTTAATTTCATCTTAAAATTCCTATTTGAACTAGTTGAGGCTTAATCGACTTAATGATACCATTAGGGGCAATATCGTCTTTTAACGATTTCTCAAACTTCCTAAATATGTAACCATTCTATTGAGCATATAAATGACGTCATAATTATTTTATAGAACAAGATTTGACAAATATTAAAGTCAAAGCTTAATGATTCTTTCTTTGATTTAATTTGCATAGGAATATAATGAATTGGTTAAGGGAGATATTTGTATAAAAACATCTTAGCATACTTATAAATAAATTAAAACTTTAGATTAACAACTCTTTCTCTTTAGTAAGTTACGAGAGAGTAGAAAAGATTCAAATGAACTGTTAAGTGAAATTGTAATCTTAGGCTTTTTCTCATTAATTTCTTAAGTTTAGATTGTCATTCTTATTGCTAGTTTAGATTTTTATTTTACTCCTCAATTAAAATTGTGTGTTTGGATAAGATTAAATTGTTTTAATTTTAGTAGTTAATGAATTTTGGTAATAAATCCTTAGGGGAACAATAATCTACTTTTTACTATATTACTTGTTAATAATACGTGCACTTGCGCAGTAAAATCAATAATAGTTTTTATCTCTAAAAATTAATTTAAATATGAATTTGCTATCATATAGTATATATTATATTTTATCCTTTAATTGGAAAGTGAATTTGCTATTATATAGCTACTAATGAAAAATCATGAACTCTTTCAATTCCTTGAAGCGAATATGATATCATTTAATAATTATAGTCATGGATATGAAAGTCGTGGCCGTAATAATTGCAATGGTGGTTATACTAATTATTATTCTAATTCTAAGAATACATTTATCCACTAGAAGTGGATGGATACTTTTTGACTCACTAGAAGTGGATGAATACTTTTTAACCTATAAAAAGTTGACAAATACCTTTTAAAAGTTGATGAATAATGAAGAGATACAATAACAAAGCCAAATGTTAGCAAAATAAAAGGAATATGGAAAATATCTTGTCATCACTGTGGCATGAAATGCCATTGGTCATGTGCTTGTTATACATCTAAACTAAAAAGAAAAAAATGATGAACTTTATCAAGGATCACTAAATGCTAAAAGGAAAAAATTATCGAAGTAAATTTTGTTCAAGATGATTTTAACCATGACTAGTTCAAGATGTTGTAGATTTTCTTGTCCATCATGAAAGAGGAATTAATTATTTGATTGGTAATGGAAATATCCAAGAATGAAATTTTTTAATAGTTTGTTGGTTTGTTTTAATATAACTTTATCATGAAAATATTTTTATATGTTCTCATTACATTTAAATAATATATTTTATCATGTGATTTAATTAGTAAATTATATATTTAATATTTTCTTATGTCAACTTGTAAGCTTCTTATTATGTATCTTATCTTATTGAAAAAAAATATTGACATTCATCTTGTTGGATCCAAGGTCAATGATGCAAATATATGTCTAGCAGACATTGCTACAATGCATACTATATTTAAAGCTAAGAAATATTTTTCCCACTTGAAAATGGAAGTGTGAAACCCCAATTTTAATCTTGTGAAAATTTGGTGAGAACTTGAAATTTTATGATTTACATGTTGGTGATGATTATCTGAGAAGATTTCTTAAGATTTGATGTAAATCTCTCCATATTTTTGTGTTATATTCATGTATGAAAGATGGTTGAAAAGGATGTCAAATAGATGAATTTTACAAGTTTAGACTTGGAAGGTTGAACCCCAATGGGTAGGAATCGATCCAAGAACAGAACACTAACCTGGGAACTCAGAAAACATCAACATTCTGGTCTAGAGTCGACTACACAAGGTCAGTAGTCAACTATAGCTGAGAAAAGGAAGCCGTAGTCGACTATCAAGGCTACAAGGTCAACTATAAAGCTTTAGATTTGACAAATAAAAGCCCAATTCGAACCTTAGCCCTTATTTTTCACTCATTCAGCTTCCAAACACTCCCGAACACTCTCCAAACCCTCTCTCAACCTCTCAAGGATTAGGATTCAACTTTCCAGACTCGAATCTAAGGTAAGATTTGTCATTTTTAGATTTTAATCACAAGATTGTGTCCTAACTTTAGAAATTATTATTTTTAGCTTGTTTAGCTCGTTTTGAGCAAGGGACTTGGGGGGGTTTTTGTTCTTCAAGAAGGTTGTTGAGGTAAGAACGATTAAGGCTTCATGATATATGATTTAGGTTGAAGTATTGTGGAGTATTGGCTTAAAACAAAAAGTATGGGTTTTATCGGTTAGTTTTGAATAAATGGGTTTGTTGGAAAAATAGGAAATTTATGTCAGAAATCATTTTGTTAGGTTGCGTTAAGCTCATGAATCATAGAACAAACAAGGTTTGACAAAGTAAGGCTTAAAAGAACACTTTTGTCAAGGTCAATAGACACACCATTTTCAAACTATTTTGGTATGTAAGGTTGAAGCATGATTTTTTATGAGTATGGTTTCTCATAAATGTTTTGGTAAGTGAAACTATGTTTGTGGATGATAAATTATTTAAAATGGTTTTCAAAGCTACTATGTATAAGTTAATATTTTACTATGTATTAGTTTTCAATAAGGGGGACAAGTCCTTTTAAGTGTTTTATACTCAAACCACCACTTTATGAGATGTACATGAATGCTTGAAGCATGCCAAATTGCTATGATTATGTGATGATAATTCCACATTTTAGATGAGTTATAATGACTACATGATGTATGTGTACTGAGATGTATGTAATGTTGTTGCCACATATCATGAAAAGGAGAATAAGCACTTGATATAAACATATTAAATGCCACAATGCTAGGTGTATGATGTAAATTCCATATACTATATGAGATGATTAAGAATGCATGATAAATGCCTTGATGCTATGTCTATGATGTAATTTCCATATATCACATAAAATCAAAAAATTTTCTAATTTAATGAATTCTTATGTGCTGCTTGCTCTGATGGAAAATTAATCATAAAGCAATCACTATCTAAAGTTGGGACTGAATCCTTCACTTTTTTTCAAAATATTTAGGGTATACTATATGGATTCATACATCCACAATGTGGACCATTTAGATAATTTATAATTTTAATCGATGCATCGACTAGATGGTCACATGTGTGTTTATTATCAACTTGCAATTTGGCATTTGCAATCATTTGTTTGCAAGCACATTTTCTTGATTATGCAATCAAGACTATTCGTTGTTATAATGTTTGTGAATTTACATCTCAAGCTTTTAATAAATATTGTAAATTAGTTGGAATAACTATTTAATAACCTATTGCTCATGTTCACACACAAAATGGTCTAGTAGAATCATTCATTAAACACTTCCAACTTATTGTAAGGTCGTTCTTTATGAAATCTAAACTCTCAATTTTTGTTTGAGGGTATGCCATTTTGGATGCAGCAGCACTTGTATGCTTCAAGCTCACGAGTTATTATAAATTCTCTCTTATGCAATTGGTTTAGGGTTAAAAATCAAATATTTCTCATCTCAGAATATTTGGCTGTGCACCAGGTGCGGAAGTGCGTGTTCCAAGCACAGAAGCACACAAGGGAGTTCCAAGTGAGGAAGCACCTAGGGCGTTCCAATCACGGAAACGCCTAAGGGGTTCTAAGCGTAAAAATGCCCAAGGGAGTTCTAAGCATAGAAATGCCCACAGGAATTCCAAGTGCCTAGGGGGTTCCAAGCGCTTAAGGGGTTCCAAGTGCAAAAGCGCCCATGGGAGTTCCAAATGTGGAACCGTCCAAGGCCGTTCCAAGCACAGAAGTGCCCAAGGGCATTCCAATCACGAAAGTACCCAAGGACCTTCCAAGTGCGGAAACGCCCAGGGACGTTCCCAAGCATGTAACACATAACAACAACAACAACAAAATAAAATAAAAAAATAAATGCATAAATTTGTAAGCTATTTTTATTTTTATTCTTTAAAACAAAATATATAAAAGCGTTGCCTTGCTTATTCTATGTGCATCTTCTTATTTTATGCATAACACTCCTCATAAGAATTTTTATGCAGAGGCAAAATGTAGTTGCCCAATTTTGCCTAACAATTATTTTTTGAAGTATTATGTTACAAAAAAAAAAAAAACTACACTAAGGGTGTTACGAGCATGGAGGCTCCTAGGGGTGTTCCGAGCTCAAAAGCGCCTAGTGATGTTTCAAACGCAGAAGTGCCCCAAGTCGTTCCAAGTGCGGAAGATGGAACAACTATTTATACAGGAAAGTGAAAGTAACGCAGAATGAGTGGCAGGGTTTACGAGTTATCTTTACATTTGGGATGTTCTAGAGAACTTAGCTTAGTGGCTTAGATTTGGAGACAATTAAGAGGACTTCCTTTTAACATTTCCTTGAAGTATATGTGCTTTACCCTTTTTTTTCTTTCTTCCTTAAAGGTATACATGGTGTATTATCAAGTGTCACTACTCCACTATCCAAAACTAATGCCCATTACCCAGTTACTTGGTCATTCTCTTAATATCCCATAAGCCATTTTTCAGCATGTTTTTCCATGATAAGCATGTTTTCCATGATTGAGCTTCATATCCAATAAGCTATTCTTTAATGTGCTCTTCTATGGCAAGCACGTTCTCCATGATTGAATGTATTCTCCCAACTACTCTTAAGAAAGTATTTCTCCTCAGCATAAATATGAGAGTCCTGGAGGTTGGAGGGCAAGGAGAAAGAATCATAAATTCAGCAAAGACTATTCTCAAAATTCTCTAAAAGCTCTTCCAACTATTCTCTCTACTCAGCTCTTATCATCCTCCATCGCTTTCTTTACCGTCTGCCACCAAAGCACTTACGCTTCGAAGACTGTTCCAATCTTTCTCTGTGTAGCCTCTAACACATTTCATTTCACTTATTGCAACATGTCTTCTCTCTTTAACAGAAGAACCCCCTGCAAGAACAAATAGTCACTTTTAGTTGGTCATTAGTAATAAGGTCTTCGCTTCCCAGTGGCCCTAGCGCATAGATGCAACATTTGGCTAACCTCTAAATCTGGTGTGTTCACTGCTGCTTCCACTTGGGCTTAGTTGAGAACCGTGAAGCCTGAAGTTGTTTGGCATAGGTTGATCTGGTTCTCCTACTATATTCCTAAGCACTCTTTCATTGCTTGGCTTGCCATTACTGGATGGATTAAACACTCTTTCTAGGCTCAGTTCTTGGGGATTCCAAGTTGAGAATTTAAGGTGCTGTGGTGTAATGAGGAGGTGGTCTCGACAGATCATATCTTTTATGCCTGCAACTTCTCCAGGCCTATATGGAAAAGAATATTTGCAGGTTTATTTTGTTCAGAGATAGATTGAAGACTGGCCAGCCGAAGTATCATGGGCTGTTCAAAATTTCAGGGGCAAATCACTTGCTTCTCTTCTTCTTCGACTTGCTTGGTCTGCTATCCCATTTGGAGAGCTAGGAACACTTGCAGGCATACCAGCACAGTGCCTTCCCAGGAGTCTGTTTAAGCAAGTAGTTTATGACATTCAAATTAAAGTCAATAGATTGCCTGCTACTGATGATAAGACACAAAATCACAGTTTGTGTGATAGGAGGGGTTTTGCTCTTAAGCTTTAATGTTTACAATTGGTTTAAACACTGATTATGAACTTCTATACTCCCATGGCAGATTTTTTTTTTGTTGTTTCCTTGGGTGATGGAATAAAAATTTCATTATAAAAAAAAAATAGAATTGAAGATAGTGAATCATTTTTTCACTGTAAACCATCTAACAAAGCAGTCAATAGACTTTTTCGTCTAAATAGATATATAGTAGCATGCTTTTCATGCATGCTTATATGCATTCCCTTTTCATAAGTAATAATGGATTGCAAATAATGCAAATCCAGGATTTTACATGTCATGGAAGAACTTGTAAGTCTTGACATCTTCGACAACAAATCTGATTGCACCAATGCAACCCAAAACAGCAACAACTGAAAACCAGGCGGCTATTGCAATATTAAGAAGCTGGATGGAAAGGCGAAGTTCTCTGTTTTTGGGCATTTTCCCAGCTTTCAGGAATGCTAAAGCGGGGAAGACAAAGTCCAGCGGAGTGAATCCAATGGCACCACAAATGGACACAAAATCCACGAAAAAAGGCATAGCCGCAGCAACAAGAGTTACAAGAACAATGTAGATGGCGGTGAAGATAAGGCGGGCAAAGTGATTTCTGAAGGGAAAACTGTTTGTTCTGTTGGAGAGCATTCTTTCCTCAAAGTAGGCATAAGTAGGCCTGCAATATATCTAAACAGAGAAATTGTTCAACACTTATTCGTTATTAAACGAAAATAATTTATCCAAAACAACAATTTATATCCAAATTAAAAGGTTGTCTGACTTTTTTATCTGAACCCTGCCACTTTATGGAAGATCCTGCTTGGCATAGCTTTGAACATTTGTTTATGTATTTTTGCGAAGTACGTTGTTCTTAACAAGCAGTTGTCTGAATCTTAAACGGCATGTCAAGAATTAGTACTTTCTTTTTCTAGGAAGAAATAATCTTATGGGTACCTGGTAGCATCCTGATATCTGAATCACAGCAATGATATTGGCCATGACAATTTTCCCTTCATCCGGAGCAACAATTCATTTCCAAAAATCCAAATCAAATTTTTTTTCTTGATTTCTTATATGAGTTACACCACTTTCCCTTCCATTCTGATCCACGTAGCTCTGAATATTAACATATGTTTACTAAAAATTTAGAAAGTTATGCTTGAAAGGGTACCTGGTAGCATCCTGATATCTGAATCACAGCAAAGATATTTGCCATTACAATTGTCCATTTTGGGACAGTCAAAGAAGCCAAGATGTAAGGCTGGACTTCTGATCCAAATGCCCAGTATCCACTGAAAGCTAGTTGCCAGTAAGTTAAAACAATAACACCATATGCTGTTGACACACCTTTATACATATTTTTCACTGCAGGTTCCCTCACTGTATTCTGGCAAAAATTATCAGTGGTCAATGATTGCTAAGCGTGAAATGAATCAAAATTTATCCATACCACTACAACCCTATGAAAGGTAAGCCTGTTAAACCTGTATTTCTGGAAGCATTGCATCTCCAAATGAAAAAGCAATTGCACCAAGAGCATTGAATGCTGCAAATCTCTTAGCAGAGGAGCTTCCCTGCAAACCATAACTGACCGACTCCCTATCAATCTTTTTACCTACACAAGTATGAAAACTTTACTATTGGTACTAGAGGTAATATCAGGATCAAGTTTAGAAACCGAATCAGCTCATAAATGGATATCTAAAAAATAATAAAACAAAAACAAAATGAAGAATTAAGTCCCAAGTCTACCATTATATATTGTGACGCCCATGGTTGTGCCAGCAAAGCCAATTGTGCTTAAAGTGCATAACGCATTGACCCATCTTAGAGAGTGGATGTCAGGGAGCTGAGAGAGGAAAAGTTCGAAAGCCCCAAAGAATATGATAAAGTGTTGCAAGGTGAGTGTGCCATCCTTATGGTAGTGTTTGTAAACCGCCTGACCAATAGAAAAAATTTAAAGAAAGGAAAAGAAAGAACTTGAGAAAAAGAACGAAACACATATGTTATTGCCTTATTGGTAAGATCCCTGAAGAAAAATCAGGCCAGACTGACTGACCTTGAGGCTGCTACCAGCAGCAATTTGAATGGCAATATTATTTCCCAACGAAGCCACCTGCTGAAAAAATGCAATAGACCAGTAACCCCAGAATCCTTCAAGAATTAAAAAAAAAAAGTCAAGCAAATAGCATAACAGTGACCGGTCACTTTCAGCAGGGCAAATATCTAACTGAAAAGAAGCCTATATAAGTACCTGAATTTAAATAGTAACAACATTTACATAAAAATCACAAAAAGTAAAGAGAATGCAAGAGGAAATCAACAAGGAGAAGCAAGTATAGAAAGATACTGACCAAAGATACTCTGTGCAAGAAGCCGATATGTGACATGCTTCTTGCCATTCCACCTCCACAAAGAGGCAACTAGTAAGCTAGAATACCACGTAGCTAGAGTTGCAGCCACCAAACTACTTACACCTAGAAACCATCCCGCAGCAAATTTATGGTGATGACTCATGGGAGATTAGTAGAGTCCTCCTTATTCCATTAACCTTTTGAAGAAATACAACTAAAATTCTTTTTCAATAACAAAAGCAGCTAGTTAAGAGTTGAAGATGCGGATCAAATTTAGTTTCATCTTGACAGTATCAATTTAAAGAACTAGGAAATCAGAGCTGATCTTATCTAAAAGAGTAATTACTTTTAAGACTAGGAATAATTAAGAAAAGAGACATAGTTGAAAGAAGTAAGGACTAAGGAGATGTACTTACCTAGAGGCCAGCCGAGAGAAGCGAGAGCAAATGGCAGAGGAGCATAAGCGGCAGGGGTAGCAATGGTCGTGGCAACATGGAAAGCTGCGTGTTTCCATGTTCCTTTCCCAGCGGCTTCATGGCTTTTGGAATCTTCCCCTCCAATTTGCTTTTGTTCGTCTTCTTCGTGGAAAGCTGTGGTTGTCCGGTTTTCTGTCTTCGATGGGAGTGATGCCTGGTCTGAACTCATTTTAGGTTCTCTGCCTTCGCTAGCAACTGAGTTAGAATATTCTTTGGTGTTGAAGTTAAAAACAAAAGCAATACGACTTCTAAGAGCTTCCATTAATTATAATAAATTAACTATGAGAAGTGAGAAGGCTAATTTTTCTTCGTTTTTAATTCTGGGTTTGACGATTCTCTGGCATGCTACTGTACTAGAACCGGTGGTTAGTTAGTACTGGGTGCTCTCTTTCAACGCCAATTGCGGCTTTGGAAGGAAAACTTTCGCTAACTGACAAACTTAGCCAGCAACCTCACTAGCTTCTAGCAAACCTTGTAAAACCGGTAGTCCTTAATCAGTAATACGACACCGCATCATGCGCATTCCAAGTAACTCGTGTCGATATAAAACCGCAGCGTTTTGCTGATTTTCTACAATTGAAGCAGAGCAGATGACATAGTCTCAAGTCACTCACCTACTCACACTTTCGATTTAAAAAAATATTTTTATTTATAAATTTAAAATTATCTCATTTTTATAAAATACTAAATTTATGTTATTTTCACCCATTTAATTATCTTATCTTAACATCAATATCTCCTATAAAAAGTTTCACGAAAAATTAAATAAATTTTAATAATAATTATCACGAGCGCATGCTTTTAATCTAAAAATAAAAGAAATTTACTTATAAACTTGAAATTCATTTAATATCGTTTCAACGGGAAATCCGTCTTTCCCTTCGTTTCTTCGCTGTCGTGGCGAGCTTCTATTGGCATAAAAAACACCTTTGACCACAATAGTCTTAGTGCATAAAACGGTTAAAAAAAACAACTCTGCTTCCCTTAGAGTGTGACGACGCTCCTTTTGCGGATTCTCATCGAAAATCGGTTCTTCTTCGATTGACGGCGCAATGGTTTACATCACATCGTGGGACGAATTCGTGGAGCGAACCGTACAGATATTCCGTGCCGATCCTGAATCTGTAGGTTAACTGTACTCTCTCTCTCCTACTCTATTGTCATTGTTATTAAATGGAAATTGAAATTCTGGTCTGATTAACAGTTAGGGTTTGTTATATATCAGTCATGATTGTTACTGATTTTTTTTGAGGGTCTATTTTTCTGGATTTGGATCGGGGGGACCTAGACTCGGTATTGCATGAAGTACCGACATTGTGATGGCAAATTGGTTTTGAAAGTTACCGATAACAAAGAGGTATGAAATGCATTGCACTGTTGACTTTATATGATTCAATTGTTGTACTGAAGTGTTAATTGATGTTTAGTAGCCAACAAATTCGGTTAGATTTGGGGATTCATTAAGAAATTGTCTGAGAATTTGAGCATCTGTTTACCTTCAATGGATTTGCTCATATGCATATGAATATGTGGATAATGTACTTGAGATTGTATCCGGTTTCGCTCTCTTTTGTGTTTTTTCTGTTGATATGTTGTTTCTTAGTTTTAAAAGTTGTATAGGGAAACATTCCTCTTTTGATAACAGTTTAGATTATTACTGTGCCTTTTAGATTCAGAAATTTGATGGCATGTTGTTGAGGGAAGTAGAAACTGGGAAACTCTGATCATAGATTATGGAAGAGCAAGGTTTCTTGAAATAGCCTTATGAACCTGATCTCCATAACTCCTTGGTGAAGTTGGCACAAACATCTTGTCTTGTTACTTTCCTATCTTTTTGCAGTCAAGTTATCTAGAATATAAAGCACAAGTAGCAATTAAACTGATTTTTTTTTCCTGTTTCTGGCCCCAAATTAGAGAAAATGCTACTAGATTTGACTTTTTTTTAGTAGAAAAAATGCATGAGTAAATCTTGCCAGTGCCTGCCGTTATGCTATGTTTGTCAGTTTGTAAAATTCGTCGAAGGAGAAGAAAGGCAAGGGAAATTGCATAAAAAGAACTTTAAGGAAGCCGCTTCAATAAGGTTATCGTTAACTGGTAAAGTGATGCAGTTGGCCATTTATCAAATTCTCTATTATATGGAGAAAATTTTCCACATGACTCTTGCCTTGTTTTGGGATCTTTTAAAATTCCTCAAGAATTATGCTTGGTTTACATGAAAACTTAGTTGCTCAGTTGTGTTTAGATAAGTTTACACAAAGTGTGAAACTGATTTCTTTAACTCAAAAATTTTAGTCTACTTGAAACCATGAATCTAAAGGTGATGTATGGCATAAAAGTTTTTTTTTTTTGAAAATCGAATGGCATAAAAGTTTAACCCTGTCAGTTATATCCGACCTACGTGTCATTAGGTGATCAGTTCATAGTTTCAGGATTCAGGAACCTATATGCTTTCTCCAGCTGTTTGATATGTTTCCTTATTTTATTTGGGTGGATTTTTGGCTTAATCCTTTATATACAATTTTTTTTTTTTAAAAATGCAAGTACAAATTGTGTCATGTTTGGGCACTGTATTAACCAACTCATTTAAGAATCATTAATCGATATTATTGTCACTTTGACTTGGAAGAAGTACGTACTATCAATAATTGGCACATCTTATCAGAATATCATTATAGCTTTGTGGGTTTGAAAGGTTAGTGAGAATTTGATAATTGAGGAAAGATGGCAGAGAAGGATCAATCTTTAAGTCAATTTGAACTTAATATCTCAAGCGTCAGTGATACAAGAGCATAATTAAGGCCTAGACCGTGGTGCTATTAGGATAATGGTTGAATGGTGAAGGATGTAATGAATAAGAATCCTGCATTGCTTGGATATCTCAAATTTGATTGTAGAAGAGCCTAATCGGAGCCTGCACCTAGCAGCTAATAGCTTCTGGACAGCACCAAAGGCCCAAAGCAGTCTAGGGGTCTTATATAAAAGTTAGTATAGTCAGTTTGTTGGGATAATATGATACATCAGATGATCACAATTAAATCTCAGTGCTGCTTCTGCCCCCCTCCTAATGTCTTACAATAGTATCTCTGCTACCTAAATAAGATATTCATACCTTGTGTATGTGCACGGCCTTGAGGTTTTCTTTTTTCACCTTCTACTGTCTTTTTAGCCTTTAGATTTCTCAAGGAAAAGAACTGATCAGTTGTAATTTTGGGACTTTTGAATGGGAATCTATGACATGGATTTGAAGTTATTCTGCTTCTTTTATGTTATATGTTGTATGCTATCGGGGTTTGCTCATGAAGTTACTCTGCTTCCTCTAATTGTTATTAGTGCCTTAAGTTCAAGACAGATCAAGCACAAGAGGCTAAGAAGATGGAGAAACTGAACAATATATTCTTCACTTTGATGGCTCGGGGACCTGATGGTATCATTCTTTATTGCTTTGTATTCAAAATCCCTCATCTGTGTTCAATAAGTAGCAAAACGCAAGTCATTATTATTCGATGGCAATTAAGTACATTCTATTCTAACTTATTCCTCTATAGGAGGTCAACAAAAAAAAGAGGGAGCTGGGGAAGAAAAAAGAATATTTTTATTTCTGTTTTTTTTTTTATGACCAAAAAGAATATTTTTCTGTTTAAGAATGCAAGGAGTTTTCTAGGATGTCTATACTCCTGCAAGGAATTGTCTCTTAAATGTCTTAAAAGTTAAAATGATACAAAAATTTATGGAGTTTTTGTTTGACATGCAATGAAATCCAAAATCAAGAATCTAATTGGATAAAAGAAACCCTGTCAAATAGGTACAATTGAAGTTTGGCCATGGAGTTTACTTACTGTTATGAACTATTTTTTCCAACATCTTTTATATCATTTATCGGTGTGTGTTTTGGTTTTCTATCTGGATGTTTTAACTAGTTAGCATTCTTGCTTTTGATGCAGTGGACTTGTCAGAGATTACTGGGAAAGAACAGATGGAAGCACAGCCAGCAAAGAAGGGAAGGGGAAGAAAACAGTAGCTTGATATGCAGGTAGACATGAGGTTTTTGAACAAATATGATAGGACCCAGTGAATTTTAGAGAGAAATTTTGTGACTTATGGTTTGAAAATGCTCAGATTGTCAAAATTTTTCTGAAGATATTAAGACGAAATATTATTGATTTTCTGGATTCCCTAGAATGCAGATTCACTTTCTGTACAAGTATATCATTATGTTGCCTTTCAAAAAATAAGATTATGTTCCCTTTTGGGTTGGATACAAGTTCTCAATCCTTCACCAAACACCTCTGGAAAAGGAGTGTGGACTGTGGACCATCTCTGTTTTTGCTTATTATACAGGGTGCAGAAATTGTCATGACCCTTGAATTTTACACGATTCTCCATCTGTAAATTTGGATATTTACTTAAAAGCGTGGCATGGAGTAATGCCAAACCCTGGGAAACAACTTGCACCCAATAAATCTGCAAAAGTGCCAAAATCTCTTTTCTTTTCAGTAGTCACACAGTAACTGTTTATTCGCTGTACTCGAGTGTGAATGTGTTGTCAAATTGTAGGCAGCTTTGGATTATCCTTCTTCTGAGAAACTGAGTTCAGACTGGTAAAACCTGACTTAATAATTATGAATCGCGTTGTTGATTGATGGTGCGAAACTCGAGGCATAAGTGACGTACATGAATTACAGGGCACAGCCTCCACTAAACTTGCGTGGTGGGTTCTGCCTCTGCAAGATAATTGCGAGACTCGTACCCAAAACAAGTTAATAAATTACAAGGGGTTGAAAATGAATAAGAACTGCCCCTGTGACACGGCCTGCGAGTCCAACCCAACCAATCATCGGGTTAGCATGCAGACAGGGGTTTCGGCAGGCATACACGCAGTAGCCACTTGGACGACACAGGTGAGATGCTCCGCAAGTATCTTGCGCACTGGCGCCCCAGCGGGCCTGGCACGTTAAACCTGGCGTGCTAAGGCCGCGCCCGCGATGGCCGAGTGCAGGTCTCCTACGCGTAGGCAGGTCGCATGGACAACTGGGCCGCGCATGCTTGAGCGCCTCGCACAGTCGGGCCGCACGCTCAGATGGGCAGCGCGTACTTGCGCTTCCCGCTCATCTGGGCCGCACGCCTCCTGCACCCCACCCGTGAGGAAACCCTAGCGCCTAATCTTTAAGTGCTGCTTGGAAGGGTGCCGCGCAGGCAATGTAGCCCCAGCGCCTAAATTATAGGCGCCACTCGAGGGCTTGTTGTACGAGCCGCACATGCTGGGTGCACTTAAGACTGGTGCGCCCCGCGCTAGCAAGCTGCGCATCTTTGGCACTCGTGAGCCGCGTGCCTCCGCGACCAGCACATGCCGTGCACCGGTGGGCCATTCCCAGCGCACCACAGGCTGCCCATGCGGGAGCTGATTTTGTGGAGCCGCATGGGCTGCAAGGGGGCCAAATTCCTTTAGATTGAGGTTAAGGTTGGATACTTACTCAGCAAGTTAGGAAATATTATTTCTTCAACTGTATCTTTATTCTTTTGCAAATTAAGGAAACCTAAGCTAGTTTATTTTTTTGTTTTAATTTACTTGACACCAAGTAGACCATAGGCTTTAAATAACCACTTTAAGTAATTTTTTGTTTTCATCAAGTAATTTATTTTTGTATTTAAATTTTAAGTATTTTATTTTTTATTATTAAAATAATAATACTTATTTATTCACTTTAAGTTTGTTTTCATATTTATTTATTTCACGTTTTTGCATATTTAAGAATTCCCGTTAAGACTTGTTTAGTCGTGCATACACAAAACTAAATCGTCGTACGGAACTTGACTAAATTTTTAAGCTCATGATACCGTGCCCTCCCCTGGCATTTGGGTGAAATTCATACCAAAATATCCCTCCATGCAATCATATTTATTAACAAATGGACAAAACATATTCAATGTCCCATCAAATCTTGTTACTACCAGCAATTACAATCGTTATGTTTTGCATGGGTGGGAGACAGGCAAGCCTTGTTGTTCCCACGGTATCTCGTCCGGTTTCACTAGCAAGTTCATTACAAGAGCAAAGTGAGAATGCAAAGAGGGAGGCTAAAGCCAAAGCCCAAGCATGCAAAATAATTCAGCAAAAATTCTAATCATGCCGTACCTTTAAAGCTCGTCTCTCCTCAGTCCTCAGATCCCTATGCATTTGTCCACTACTATACTTTGCTTTTATCTGGCTAAAAAAGATAAAGGCGTTTAAAGTTCATGTGCCAAGAAAAGCTTGTGAAATCCCAGTACTTTTGTCCCCCCCCTGAGAATAGTACTACTATTTGCAAAAGAGAAAAAAAAAAAGAATTGAAAGTTCGTGGAAAAATATTCTCCAATTAAAGAGACAGATGGACAGAATGTTTTTGGTGGGTATAAGCAGAGACAAAGTGCATTATTTCTTTATCAAGGGGGTATGTTGAGAGGTCTGGTGGGGCTTCCACCTTCCAGGAAGCTCTGGTTTGGAGTCCAAAAATATACTATATTCTCCTAATTTGGTGATTTTATTCCCATGGTGACACTCACCTGTGACTTGTGAACATGTGGGCTAAAGGGTTTTTGTGTCTGCTTCAATTCCTTAATCTATAAAAAAACATTGAAAAGGAAACAGATTTCGACCAGGATTTGGATGAAGATTTGATTAGTTGTACAAGGAAACAGGCTTTTAACGAGAATATTATGCTTATCGATATAACCAAAGGTGATCATTTCACGGTGCAATACTGCTCAAAAAGGTGTTGAGGTCATGGTGAACTCGTCGATTTATGTGTTTACTAGCCGATGATAAAAGATTTTCTGCTTTCATCACTGTGCTTTTCTTTTGTTTTTCCCCACAAAGCTATTAGCACAGCGCAAAGTTAAAAACTTTTGTAATTAAAAGCAAAAACGGTTGCTTTAAGTCCTTGATGTAACTCGTGTGAATTACCCCATGCTTTATTGCTAATGATTATATGCTTTCTTTCCTTTTCTTCTTCTGTGTGATCCTCAAAAGAATAATGCTATCAACATGTTGCGATAAAAGTGTTGATGAGTTTGAAAATTTTGATATCAGATCATAGCTTTTGCCTTTAAAGCTATGCAAAAGATGAATTTATCACTTTGTAAGGACAGTTTTCTTGACCTGATAGCACCTCATAGATTCTAACTCCGTCTCCACTGCAACGTAGGTAAGAGAAAAGCCAAAAATAAAAAATTCCTTCAATTATGAACACTTTTCTCAATTGATAAGTTCTTTACTCTTTAATATAACTAAATGACTTTTTAAATCTTGATTTATTAAATAAGGTCATAAACGTATACATATAAACTTTTAATTTAATGAAAAATTAACAATTATCAAATTCAATATTATTTTCTATCCCGTGATTTAGTTATATAGTTACATGATAATTGATTTGATCTTTTATCTTTCTCATTTTCTTTTTTTGCTCTCATCCTTCCTTAAAACAACATTGTGTTGAAGAGGTTATATAAACCTTCCTATTTTCTTCTTCCTCTCTATTCGCGCCTTCCTTCTCCTTCTCTCTCTCACCTTTGCTGCTTTGTTGCAGTTGGGACTGATGATCAACATCGGCTATCGACAATTGATCATCGATAATCTACAATCAATGACCAACAATCTTGAAAAAGTTGGCTCAATCACTTACTTTTACTTGATATGAAAGGTTCTTATAATACATACAGCCTTAGTAATTGTTGCTAATCAAAGAAAACAGAAGAGCAAATCTCATTAGTTTTCAAAATAGCAAAGAATTAGGAAACAAAAGAGATTTCAAAATAGCAAAGAATTAGGAAACAAAAAGGAGAATCTCGGTAGTTTCCAATATGCCTCCTCAAGTTGGAGCATGGAGATTTCGAATGCCCAACTTGCTAACCAAAAACTGAAATTGTTGTTTTCCCAATGCCTTGGTGAAAAGATCAGCTAATTGATTGTGAGAGGCAATGTAGCGACTGACAATTAAACCTCACTGAATACAATCACAAACAAAATGACAGTCAATTTCAATGTGCTTGGTACGCTCATGGTAGACTGGATTATTAGTAACATGCATAGCTGCTTAATTGTCACAATATAGCTGGATAGGCAAAAAGTGAGAAGCAGTCAAATTAGAAAGTAACTGGTGCAACGAAAGTAACTCATAAGCAGTTGTAGCCATGGACCGGTATTCAACTTCGACGGAAAACAAGAAACAGTGATTTGTTTCTTACTCCTCCATGAAATAGAAGATTTGCCAAGAAAGATAAAATATCCACTTAATGAACGTCGAGTGATGGGGCAACTGGCCCAGTCAGAATCACAATATGCTATAAAGGAAAGATTACTCTGGAAGATAAAATATTCCTTGGCCTGGTGCAAGTTTAAGATATCTCAAGATTCATAGAGTAGCTTGTCGATGCCCTTAACAATGTTGGTGCATGAATTGAGATAAAATATGAACTGAATAGCAAATATCAGGCCTAGTGATTGTCAAATAAATCAATCTCCGAATTAATCGACGATAAGGACCAAGATCGTCAAGTAAGTCGTTATCATCTAAAGCTAACTTATGATTTTGTTCAATGGGAAAATGTACCAGCTTGGAAGCAAGCATACTTGCTTCTCGTAAAATGTCCAATGTATATTTTCGTTCAGACAATGCAATACCATCACGACAATGAGCAACCTCCAATCCAAGAAAATATTTAAGGTTACCAAGATCTTTGATGGGAAACCAAGCCTTCAAATATTGCTTGAGAGCTTCTGTATGTGAGATGTCCTTGGTGGCAATAATGACATCATCCACATAAGCAAGAATAGTCGTGAATGAATTGCCCTTGTGATGTAAAAATAGAGAAGTATCAACTTTGGATTAAGTAAAACCAAACCGTAGAATGGCAGTAGTAAATTTGGCAAACCATTGTCTAAATGCTTGCTTTAAACCATACAGAGACTTACGAAGCCGACAGACACGATCATCACCTGTAGATAAATAACTAGAGGGAGGCTTCACGTACACTTCTTCATTTAAGTCACCATGGATGAATGTATTATGGACATCAAGTTGATGAAGAACCTAATGTTTAACAGCTGCAACTGTTAAAAGAGTGCTCACGGTGGTAAGTTTAGTAACTGGTGCAAAAGTCATAGTGTAATCTAATCCTTCCACCTAAGAATATCCTTTAGCCACAAGACGTGCCTTGTAGTGTTCAATTGTCCCATCAGATTGATATTTAATCTTATATACCCATTTACATCCTATAGCTTTTTTTTCTGGAGGTAATTTTTGTAGTGTCCATGTCTGATTTTTTTTTTCAAGAGCTTCAAGTTCATGCTGCATTGATGCTTGCCATCAAATATCTTTAAGAGCTTGTTTATAAGATATAGGCTCATCATGTTGAGTGATGGCCATAAGAAAACAAGTGTGGGAGGGAGTGAATTTAGAGTAGGAAACAAAATGGGATTAGGGGTAAAGAGTACCTGAAGAAACTGCCTTGGTGTTGGTGTAGGATGGACCTTTACTATTTCCTGGAAGATCAACATGAAAATCATTGAAATGAGCTAGAAACATTTTAATGTGGATTGGGCGAGATGAGCAGTTTTGAATTTGTTGTGTTGGATTCTTTATGGGGTCTACAGTTTCAAAAATTCAGGTTGAGGTACATTATGGATGCTAAAGAGTTCAAGTCTATTTTCAATACTTGAAGGTGAATTTAGAGGCGAAGAGCTATTCTTATCATTTTGTATTTCCTGGTCCATGATGGGTAAGGGAATAGGCATGGCAGTGAAAGGTTCTTGAACTGGCACAATTTGCATTTGATCATGGAATGGAAAAATATTTCATGGAACACAACATCATGAGAGACAAAGATTTGATGGGTTTTCAAATCATAGACTGTAAAGCCTGACCTTATAAAATACTTATTATGACATACATGTGATGGACAGTATGTTTGCATACTAGGAGAGTCTCGAAAATTTACAAAAGTCAGTATTGTACCTAAAGGTACAATAAAGTTGATTTAAGCCTCGAACTAGATCGAATAGAGATTTTATGGTGAAATTGAAAATTTTACAATTCAAGAATGATTTAATATGGTGATTCGGAGTTCGATGATCAATTTGGAGTCAAACCGAAACTTTCACTATCTAGGGGTAAAATGATAATTTTGCCACCTGAGGATAAAATTGAAATATTGGAAGAAGTTTTAGATCAAGATTGATCACATTTGACTCATTGGAGTATAATTTGAGGTTGATAAGTGAAAAAGTTGTAATTTCGATATTTTAGAGTATAGGGGTAAAACAGTAATTTTACGGCTTCAAGGGCAAATCGATAAATTTTCACCCCTGACACTTGTCAAGACCAAGGAATTTTATTCATTATAGAAATGGATAAACATGAGAAATATGTGGTGGAGAATTAAAGAATTAAAAGTCAAATATTTAAAATTTGAACCAATAAGGAAATGCCATGTGTCATGTTTTTATTATTTCATTATTTCTTTATAACAAGGCATAAAAACCAGCCCATTTCTCCCATAGTGGTCAGCCAAACCAGAAGAGAAGAGAAACCAAGGAAGAACAAACCCTAGGTGGGAAAAATCAAAGAGAAAGTGTTGGAATTCAAGGATTTGATCAAGCAAAGGTAAAATTTCTTTGATTTTGCTAGTGATCTACCTTACCCATGCATTTCTCCTTAATTTTCATGGTTGGATTGTATGTTTTCATGGGGCAATCATGGCTGACCGAATGGCTTTGGTGAAAGAAATGATGTTGGAATTGTTTGATTTTGAGTTATGTTGGTGTTTAGAGTTAATTAAGCATGTTTAGAAACAAAACAATAAGAAAAGAATCTATTTTCCCCATGAACCTTCAATGGCCGAACCCTATGTGAAGTGTAAAAGTAATGAATTGATTTTGTGATCAAGTAAATTGGTTAAAAAATTGATGAAATGATGATTTATGGTGAGAAAATAGAATGGTAAAATTTTTAGTGATAGTGCACCACAATGGCCGAAATTTTCAAGAAGAATTGTGAGGGTTGTTAGGCTGAATTTTAGATTATTAAAATTTTATTTAGTGAATTGAAATATTAGAAATGAAATGAAGCAATTTGGAGCCAAATCGGACACAATTGTCATTTAATCGGGTAATAGGCCGAATTAGGTTAGCACCGCATTTAAGCGGTAGTCGGATAAGTTACATATCATATCATGCATATACACCGAGCTTGAATTGATTTTATAATGGTCAAGCATTAATGTGGTGAATTATGTATTGTACATTGTGGATAGGTGGTGAGCAAATTATACTGGTAAAAGTACAGAAATTGTGCTTGAAGATTGGGATTAGGAGTACATCGACTCCTAGAATTGTGAGTAAACTTATTATCGTCTTAATTATCTAGAGTAGTTTTATACAATTGTGTGATTTTATAGAAAATGAGTTTAAATGGTAAATTGCTATGTTTTAGGAGAAATTGTGATTTTATAAATTTTCTGAAAAATTGAATACTGATTTTGAAAATAGAGTAATTGGAGACTGCATGTTTGTGTTTTAAATTATATGGTTTATAGCAATATGTGAGCATGAATGGCAAAGTCGGTATTTGTATCAAAATTATATATACTATGTATTCAGTCTTATGAGGCTAGATTGCGATAAATTACCATTTCATGCAGATAAAGATTTCATAAATCAGGTGGTAGATAAAATAATCCATAATCCCTGTAGTGGAGGTTCTATGGACCAACTTAAGAGAAAGGGCATAGAATCAGATATACCTTACCTCGATCAGAGAGTCGTGTGGAGGATGTCTTTAAAGGTAAAGATTTAAGTGCACTTCACATAGACCACCGCGTGAGAGTGAGACTCAGCCAACGCTAAGGCATGGCTAGAATTTCTGATGTAAAGACATTTAACAACCTTGATGGTCTCGGTCAGATGCCTAGGCCAAGGCATATCTGAGAATGATTTTGGTAGGAGCCAAGTTTTGTGNCACGAGCCAAAGTTTTAAGAAATTCATAAGCCAAGTTGATTACTCGATTTTTATGGATTGATTTTATTTGGTTGAAATGAGTTGAAAGGTAATGAAATTACAGTATGATGATTTATTTTAATTGTCTCCATTTACTCGACTTTAGATAGTTTAGATGGTATCTGTTTACTCACTGGGATTTTATAATCTCACCACCCTCATTTCCTCACATTTCAGGCTCAGGGAATTCCTTAGTTAGCTGACTTTGACAAGGATTTTCATTTGGACTCGAATCGGTAAAGTTGTAGGTTTCCAACTTCCGATGCATTTTTGGTTAGATGTGGGCCCACATGTAGCTGTAAAAGTAATTTTATGATTTGGTTTTTTTGTTTTATAGTATATATGAATATAATTAACTTTTACGCTATAAGAATTATTTACCGATAGCTTTATAAAAATTATTTTACTAGAAAATAGTTTATTTTATTGAATATTTTTATTATATTCAAATGGTTAAATTTTCACTTCAAATGAACGTTTTAGACACTTAATTTGTTTTTAAATCACTAAATATATATTTTTTGCTTACCTACTACATTTTTAACAAGTTTTGAGATTTTTAACGAAAAATGACGAAAATGCCCTTGTGAGCTAGAAAACAATATGTTATGTTCTGATTTGAAAATGACTCGTAATCTTTCAAATTACGATATTTGATAACTATTGCTCACCGGGGAAGTACAAAAATTGATATGAGAGCCTTGTGAGGTTTCAATCGACATTCGGAATGAAGAATATTTGTCGAGGCTTCGCGACGGTTATCATGGGCCCGATGAGGAGTTTCGGGTCTTGACATAGACTTTATATCCCCTTTTACCATAAGGATAACCAATAAAGATGCAAGCGGTAACACGCTCATGAAATTTATCTTTAAACCTAAGAATGACAAAGGCATAATAAAGACATCCAAGGACACAAAGATGTAAGTAATCAAATTTTTGAAAAAATAAGATCTCATACCCACTCTTTCCAAATAAAAGTGGAGTGGGAGCATAGTTAATTAAATATGTTGCTGTCAAGATACATTCTCCTCAAAATTTAATGGGTAAACCTGCTTGAAATCTTAAGGCTCTAGCCACTTCAAGAAGATGCCTATGTTTACGCTCTACTACCCCATTTTGTTAAGGTGTGGAGACACAAGAAAATTGACTAAGAATCCCATTTTGTTTACAAAATTGTTGGAATTGATGATTGGTGAATTCAGCCCCATTATCACTACACATTTGTTTCATAGGGCAACCAAATTGTCGTGTACCATGGCAATGAAAGATGTTAATAAAAAATAGACCTCGATTTTGTTCTTCATCAAATAAACCCATGTAGTCCTAGTAAAATCATCAACAATGCTTAAGAAATAATGGGCACTTGATAATGAAGGAGTATTATATGTACCCCAAACATCACAATGAATTAATTTAAAAGCATTTTGAGTTTTAATAAAACTGGTAGGAAACAACTGATGAGCTTGTTTGGCTCGATGGCAAGCATCATAGTACTTATTCATGGTTGTCACAAATTGAAGATTTAAGTTATCAATTAGAGATAATTTATCAAAAGACAAATGACCAAGTCGTTGATGCCATAAGACAAACCCTGTGTCATAGGTAGAGGTTGTTGAAGCCACATGAATGGTGATTTTTTGAAAATAATAAAGACCATCTCTAAGTTCACCCATGCCAATCAGCTTCCTTGTTGCTAGGTTCTGTAAAGCACAAAATGAGCTGCACAGTTCAAGGTTTTGGTTAATTTACTTAGGGAAATAAGATTGCAAGCAAAGGAAGGTATATAAAGAACATGGCTTAGTTTAATAAGAGGATTAAAAATCATATCTCCATATGACTTAGTTGAAACAAAAGAACCATTTGGAATTTTTACATGAGAATCAAATGGAATATTTCTTTCATTGGTCATGATACTCTTTTGGCAATTCATGTGATTTAAAGCACCTGAATCAAGAATCCATTCAATTTTGTCATTAGACAAAGCGATAGCTTTACGGCAAAATTAGCCACAGGATTTATGTTATGGGTTTTCTCAAGATTAAGCAATGATATGAGTTGTGTGTACTATTCCTTGGAGAGACCATTGATTGGTGACCTAGTAGAATTCTTTGTTGTCTCCATGGTTTTTGTATTTTTTGCTGATTTCCCATGAACTGATTTAGATTTGTCTTTCTCCCACTAGTTTAGATATTCATGTAAATCAAAACATATTTTTTTTTGGAATAGTCACAATACAACTTTGAGGTATCTCAGATTCCAGGCATAACACGAGTACTAGCAGATTTAGTATTAATTTTAGAGACAACAAACACAACACTTTCTATAGTAATTGTTCCTCTTGATGCAACAACCTGTTGCTGTCGTTCTTCTTATGTGACAAGCACATATACTCGCGTTAAGGAAGGTAACAGATCTGTGTTAAAAATTTACGATCGCACTACACCATATTTTTCATGTAATCCTATCAAGAATTGTTGAACTTTTTCTTTCTCTTTTTCAGCCACAAGAGCTTTGGCAACTCCACATATACACGATGGGATTTGGGAATAAGTGTTATACTCATCCCAAAAGCCTTTCAACTTTGTGTAATAAACAACCACTGATAAATCTTTTTACTGTGTGTTCACAATATCCATTTTCAATTTATGCACATAGGGTGCATTCCCTTTAGAAAAAAGCTCTTCCAAGTCGATCCACATCTCTCTGACAATATTGAAATATGCCATACTGTCATGAAGAGATGGATGAAGAGAATTGAAAATCTATGAGATAACCATGGAATTACTTTTTATGCAAGTTGCCGCATCTGGTGAATTAGGTGTAGGGCGAATGAGGATTCCATCCACAAAACCAAATTTATATTTGGCCAATAATGCATTTTTCCTGGCTTTACGACATGTTGTATAATTTTCTTCTTTGAGAAGGCACGAAACCAAGGTTATGCCTGGGTTATCAGATGGATGTAGTGTATATGAAGATAGAAAATCATATGTGTTTTGGTGGGTGTTTTGATTGATGATTTGGGTATTTATAGATGCAGAGTCATTGCTATTTTCTTGGGCAATAGTGATGAGAAGAAAGTAGACCCTAGTACTTCTGCCTTAATACCATGAAAAAGTTGGCTTAATCACTTACTTTTACTTAATATGAGAGGTTCTTATAATACATACAGTCCTAGTAATTGTTGCTAATCAAAGGAAACAGAAGAGCAAATCTCGCTAGTTTTCAAAATAGCAAAGAATTAGGAAACAAAAGAAGAATCTCGGTAGATTCCAATAAATCTACAATTATATTTTGTCAAATTTTGAGTTATAAGTTTTGGATTCTACGTTGTTAGCTACCTCATGGGTATGCATCATATGTCATTTGAGCATAAAATATTAATGGTTAAATACACAAATAAGTTCTCGAATTATACTAAGAAAGTCAATTTAATTCTTATTTTTTTATTGTATTCAAATGAGTTTTTAAATTTTTATTTTGAATCAAATAAGCCTCTCACACTAACCGTTAACTAAGTTCCATAAGTCAATTGTACAATTAGTAATTTTTGATGACACGTCATCTTCCATGTGGCATTTTGATGTGTCATCTTGATGACGTCAATGTGACGTAGTAAATGATGTGGCATAAAAAATTATTGATTAAGAATTAGGTTTTTTCCGTTTTACTCATTTAAATATAAAAAATTATTGATTATGGATTTAAAACAAAATTAAAAAAAAAAACCTAATTGTTTCAAGCTGATCATCATTGTTTCTTAACTTATTACCATTTTCTTAATTGAAGCAATCATTCCTAGAAGAAACCTTCACTTTCTTTAACATTCCTTAAACCCAACATACCTTATAGTTAGAATGTCCTCTCTCTGTCTGTAATGTTTATTCCTCTTTTAAAAATCGTTCTTTGGGTAATCTTGAATTTTCAAAATTTGTAAAAAGATGTGGAAAGAGAATTTATTATTGTTAGTAAATAAAATATAACACCATTAGCTTTCCCTTATATATTCTAGGGAAGAGAAAAATATTAGATTTTCTTACAGATTCTAAGGAAAAAAAGAGAGGATTTGAATTTCTTTTATTGTGGATCAATACCGTGTGTCTTTGCTAGTTTTAGTATTATAAACGTTGTGTGTCCTACCTTTAGTCTTTGCGTTTTTAGGTATTCTCGAATTTCTCTACATTAACTTTCAGTCAAGCAACAAGGGCTTCAATCAAACTAGAAAGGTTGGATTAGGTTTTTTCGTTATGAAAGATGGATAATAATCAGTTAAGAAACAATAGTAATAAGTTTGAAATAATTAGTTTTTTTTTTATTATTTGTTTTAAATACCTAACCAATAATTTTTAGACATTTAGAAAGGAAAAAACTCATTTTCAAGTCAGTAATTTTTAATACCACATCCTTTATCACGTGGTATTGACGTCAATGTCATGTGCTAGATGATGTAGCATAAAAATTGCTGATTATACCATTGACTGATGGGAGTTAATCAACAATTAATGAGAGAGACTTATTTGATACGAAATAAAAATTTAATAATTTATTTAAATGCAATAAAAGAATAGAGTTTAAATTAAATTTCTTCATATAATTCAGAAACTTCTTTAAGTATTCAGTTAATATTAATTAACATTTTATCTGATAATAATTAATTTTTCATTAAAATTAAAAAATTGTTTTGGGTACAGATCAAAGTTTAAAAGCTTGTTTAGGTACAATAAAATGTGAAAGCTTAGTTGAAAAACTAATTATAATTTAGGGATTTCTTTCTACTATTTAAGTTGAAAAAAAACTTAAAGAGAAAATAAAGATAATCAATTTCTGTCTTTTTTTTTTTTTTTTCATGTTTAGATTGAAGAATAGAAAACTGCAGTTAATTTCATAGAATCTAGGAAAAAAGAACAACACGCAATTAACTTCATATGATTAGGAAAGGAAAGTTTATTATGTACAGATAGTATACCTTTGGACTTACTCCTAGCTAAAAGAAAATGATGCATAGTGACAATTTATTTCGTATGCATAAACAATATTATTAAAATTTCGAATAAGTTCTCAAAATAAAAATAAAAAAAATCTATTTACATCAGTGTAAATCTTTTTTAGTTTATACGTTTTCTAATCAATAGCATATAAAAAGAATGTATTTACCCCGTTTTGACACAATGAAATTAAAATATTGAGTTAAGAGTAAATAGACAATGAGGCCTATTGGAGGATTTATAACATTAGATTGCAATGCAAAACTATATAATTTGTGAATGCAACATTGTTTAGGATTCCCAAAACATATTGTTAAAACAATGTACCAATTTCCATGGATGTTAGGTATGGAGAATTTAAGAATCAAGGGAAGTCCTCAAAAGTCAAAAGGGGATAAACAATACCTTGGTTCCTCGCAAGAGCATTTGTCGAAAATCAGGCAGCAATTGTGATGGAAAATAGGTCAGGTTTGGATAGAATAACTTTTCAAACATATTGGCCCCGTTTTGAGTATCATCCGTCGTTATCAATGAGACTTTAATACGTTGAAACGTATTTTCTTCTTCTCCTTCTTCTCTCCGCCATAAAGATTAACAAATGGCAGCTGTATCTTATTCCACTCATTATGTTGACGATTCAATTGGTCGAGTTCACTGGATAATGGCATTAGTTTTTCAGTCCAACATTTGGTTCATGAACACAATTTCCAGGATTTTGTACTTCTCTTCATGCTTTTATAGCACCTACTTATTTTTCAAGCCACATGATTGAGGATAAACCATAAAAAAAAATAGAGACATACCTACAAATAATGTAATTATATATATATAGCACAAGTTATAATTATATAGTTATATATGTTTTTTTTTTCATTTAAACCATGTGAAATAAGAACAATATATCATGAATCAGAAATAGTAAAAACAAGATCACATTCTCCACCTTCATAGCAGCAGTCATTTCGATGTTGGAAAGACACAAGAAATTTAGGGGCTCTGAATTTCAAGGGTTAAGATGATTATGCACTTTGAAATGCATGAAATGTTGAAACTATATGTCTACATCGTGCCTTTTATTATGTTTTCTACCCTGAGGTAAAATAAACCCTGACAGTAATTGGTATACAGTTACTGCCATCGTTTTCTGCCCTACATTCTTCATTCTGCTAGTCGTTTTTTCCTTTTCAAACAAACTACTACAATTTGCATATATTGTCCAATTTTAATTGTAAAATTGGTTAATTAATTTTATTAATACATTCAAATATTGGGCTCAATAATTTTATATTATATACAATATTCCTTTAATTAAGTCAATTATAGTTTTGCTGAAAAGGAAATGACCACATTGTTGCTATCATAGCAAATCCTCCATAAATAATAATCAGCATTTAAACAAACGCATTTCTAAAGGGCACAATAGTAATTTAAATATACAGGATGGGATGCCCCGCTTTCAGGCCTAATCCGAAATCTTGGAGTGGAAGTTCTTCCCCATTAATAAAGCCTTAAATAAATGTTAAAAGTACACGATTACCCCAGGCCCCCTAGCGTAATAAAAGAAGCCCACGGGACGGAGCAGAATGGGAAGTCAACGGCAGCGGGACCCACGCGCCTGTCAGTCACCGACCTCCGCGGTGCTACTGTTCTCGTGGCGCAAGTTAGCAGTCCGCCAAGAGCGTTTGGCGGTCAAAGGCAGCACCACCACCACGTTGGGTTACGTGCCAGACTTTAGGGGCGAGAACGTACACACGTGGAGAGACTCGATTGGGTGAGTCCAACAACGGCTATTTAGGATGCGGCTCCCGAGTACCTGTCTGGGCCCCACTTAGGAGGCGGACATTTTGATAACAAGAGGAAGAAAGGAAAAATAAAATAAAATAAAGTCTCGAAGCAAAGTAAAAAACAACCAAATAGTTTACAGCCTTTTGGCCCTCTGGTTACTCTTGCTTTGTTTTGTTAGTATATTTTTATTTTTATTGAAAAAAAAATTGGGAAAGAGACTGTGGGTTGGTTTTGCTATGTCCACTGAATTGAAAAAGTATTATTATTTTTCTTTGTTGTCGTTTTGCTTAACCTTTTTAACAACCACTTGGGGTCATTGACCTAAATTTGACTTAATAAGTTAGAATTGGGTTTATCTTAAGAAAGCAAAAATCTGCCAAAAAAGATTAGATATTTGCATTGTATGCATTCCTCTATATATGTAATAAGTAGTAGGAGTAGCACTTTTTCATGGGATTCTATATGTAATAATTAAGCTATCAAAATCTATGCAAATTCAAAAAAGGTTATGAGTAAGGGTCATTTTAGAAAGAGGCAAATGTCTGCTGCACAATGAATATGTATCATTTGTTTTCTGTTTGCTTTTATGACTTGTTTTATCCAAGCTAAATTTTCAAAAGAAGAATGGTCGCATAGCTTTTAACATTCTTCCACCTTGAACTCGTAAAAATAATATACACATATCTTCAAACGTTGTCCTTTAATGGGAAAAAAAACGTAATTGACTTATGGTCAATCTTTAAATATCATTCTGTCTTCATTTCCATTGCCATTGGGTATAAAAGAAAATGGAGGATGCGTGACTCTTTAAGATGAAGATGGGTGGTATCCATCGTTTCCACACCATAAAACAACTTTAGGAGGTCAGCTGGCAACTTTAGGAAAAATTTACAACAACCTGAGGTAAATAGTAGAGTAAAAAGTTAAAAACAAGTGGAAAGTAAGTCTAAAAGTCTCAATTCTTGACCAGCTTCTCAACAACTCCTGCAATTTGCAGTACAAGACAAAGCAAGAAACTTCAAAGCACATCTGGTTCTGGTAGAAGTAAAAAACTGGAGCTGAAATGTTTAGTCATATAAAAAGAATATTTAATTAAAAAAGGAGGGTGGAAGGAAAGGCACTAATTAAAGCCAGAAATGGCAGAAGAAAAAAGAATAAACCAAGGTCTTTGCTTGGGACCCACCTTCAAATCTGTGACAGAGACGGCAGTTTCATTGCCTCAGCTCCTCTTCTGCTGCTCAACATCCCCTCTATTTATTTAAATCTCTCTCTCTCTTGAATTTCTTTGTTCTACTTTCTCTCTCTACAATTTTGTTTTATGATTATATTTTTAAAATAATATTTGTAGAGTAGTATAATAGGAAGAAAAGAAAAGATGGGAGCTTTGTTTTGTTATGGCCGTTTGTGAATTCTCTCAAAGGCACAAACAAAGTCTTCTCTTTCACACCTTTCAATCTCAAGAAAAACATGGGAAGAAGAATCTAGGGTTTGACAACACCAAGTCCAACAAGGTCTGGTTTTTTTGTTTTTGGTATTTAGTCCTTTGTTTTCTCCTAGTGAAATAGTTGTTCCTGCTTTCATCCTTGTCTGTCTTTCTTTTTCTTTCTTTCTTTGTTTTAGTCAGTTTTTACAGGCCCTGTTAAATCTGATCTTCTTCGCCTTCTCTGTTTGAGAAAAGGAAAAAAAATGGCCTTTTAAGCTAAATTTTGTTCAAATTCTGTTGAAAGAGTCCTTTTTGGGTCTTTGGGTGATCTGAAAATTGAATTTTGAGGATGGCCCTACTTTTTTTCTTAAAGATCTAATATTTTAGTAAACTTAGCTGTTTCTATGGTATTTTTTGCTTTAGGTAATTTGGGTTTGGGGAATTAGTTTTTTTTTTTTTTTTTGGGTTTGGGAGTACCATGGAGGAGGTTGAGGATGCTAACAAGGCAGCAGTAGAGAGCTGCCATAGAGTTTTGAGTATTTTGTCTCAGCCTCAGGATCAGGTTCACTATAGAAATTTAATGGCTGAAACTGGGGAGGCTGTTTTTAGGTTCAAAAGAGTAGTTTCTCTTTTAAACGCTGGTTTGGGACATGCACGAGTGAGGAAGCTAAGGAAATTACAAACACCTTTTCCTCAGAGCATCCTTTTGGATAATCCACACCATACGGCAACTGATTATCCATCCAAGAATATGCAGCTTGGTTACCATGAAAGCTCAGTTCAGGAATTGAGTTCACATGCTAAAACTTCTCTCTATTTAGGAAACCCATCTTTGGAACTGAGTTCAAATGGGAAAAACCCTCTTCAAGTTGCGCAACAAGGGCCATCCGGGCACTACCTGTATCTCCAACAGCAGCAGCTGCAACAAAGGTTACAGCTCCAACAGCAGCAGCAGCAGCAACAGCAACAACAACAGCAGCAAATGAAACATCAAGCTGAAATGATGTTTAGGAAGCGTAATAGTGGCATTAACTTGAATTTTGATAGCTCTAGTTGCACACCTACCAGGTCATCGACTAGGTCATTCATTTCTTCCTTGAGTATAGATGGTAGTGTAGCTAACTTGGATGGTGGGAGTGCCTTCCATTTAATTGGGGCGCCTCGATCCTCAGATCAGGGTTCCCAACCGAAGAAGAAGTGTTCTGCTAGGGGAGAAGATGGGAGTGTCAAATGTGGAAGTAGTGGTAGATGCCACTGCTCGAAAAAGAGGTTAGATTCTCTTTCTCCCTCTTTAGTATCTCTATGAAATTATGCTTTTCATATTAATTCTTATAATTGCTTTTTTTTCCTTTTATGGAGAAGGGGACTGATCTAGTTTTAAACTTTTTTCCTTAATTGCTTGCTCTGTGTGGGCAGGAAACATAGAGTAAAGAGATCAATCAAGGTGCCTGCTATCAGTAGCAAGCTTGCTGATATTCCTCCTGATGATTATTCATGGAGGAAATATGGGCAGAAGCCAATCAAGGGTTCTCCTCACCCTAGGTAATGGTCATCATCTTTTTTATGTATCAGACTTAGGTGTGACATATTGTTTGTGAAATTTGGTGTTTGCCCTGCCCAGTTTGCTTGTGACATTTACAAATTGACGTGCGTACAGGAATTTTTAAATTGAAACTTGTGAACTCAATCATCTTAGTGTCTGTTATCTGATTATCACTTCCATTAGGAGAAAGTGTTACAGATTTGAAGTTGATAGAAGAAGAACATTTCCCCCCTTCTTTTTAGTAAACATTGTTGCAAAACAATCATTTTATTATGTAAACCAAAGTGATGTCAGCTACTCTCCATTAGATAGTAATAGTTCATAACTATGCTTTTACTGCACTGAAGGAGTGCCTTAGTCCCGTGATATTAGAAGGAAACTATCAAGCCTTGAAAAATTTCCACCCATGGTGAAGTGAAAGTTAGATGATGCTGAGAGGATGAAGAGGACTTAACCTCTTCCTTTCTTCTAGCAAGCATTTCACATAGTGTTTAAGATTTTGATTCTCTTTTAATCTTTCCTCACAGCAGGGCCAAAGCTGAATTAATTAGTATTAATTGAAGTAGAGATGCATGTACTCTTTTATTTCTTTAGTGTTTAAAGGAAGCTTGTGAATTTGATTTGCATTTAGTGGAATCCTGTCTCAATTGATCGACTTAGGAGGCTTTTTCTTTTAAACCGGTGCAGGGGATATTATAAATGTAGCAGCATGAGAGGTTGCCCTGCAAGGAAACATGTGGAGAGGTGCTTGGAAGAGCCATCCATGCTTATTGTTACCTATGAAGGTGAGCATAACCACCCAAGGTTACCCTCACAATCAACAACATAGATCTCACTGGAAACTTTTGTAAGATCGCTTCAAGCCTTTGGATGTTCAATCAGTTACCATTTTAATGGTTGGCTTGACTTGCTCCTGTACATATTTTGCATGGTTAAAGCATGGGATATATCGGAGCAGTTTGTTTTTGTTTTTCTTTCTCCTTTTTTAGGCTTAGGAGGGTTGGCTTTCCAAGCCTTTTTAACAATTTGGCAGCCGGCATTAAGCCTAGTGCTGGACCAAAAGAAATTGTAGAATTGGGGTTTAAACTGTAAGAACTCTTCCATCTTTCATGGCAATCAATGCTTGAAAGGAGTTGAACCTTTTGATGTGAATGAAATGCCATCAGTGCTGCCCAAGGTGGTGTTGGTATTGGAGGTTGTGGGGCTGCATATCTCTTGTCTGTAACACGCCTTTAATTGGAATTTATTCTACAAGAGGCTTGCTTGCTGATAAATGGGGGCGTGTCTACGCGTTAAAATCTTTGGAATCAAACTAAAATTGTCGAAATTTTGTCCAAGTGTAAAGCGTTGGTTACAATTTTAGTTTTAGTGACAATTCTGCAACCCTTCCAATCAACAGGATTTGCATATACAGCTGGAAACTCTGAAATGATATATGACCAGTGTCCGAAAGTGCTGAGTTAGAATCCAATTATGTATTATGGTATGGTTCTGAGCTTGTTGAACCAATCGGTTTCCACTTTCCATTTCTTGTTTGTTTCCTCTGACGTGAAGAATTATTGAAGTCAAATTCTAGCGAGCCCTTGCAACAAGGCATGTGAGTCATGTACGGCTCACCAACATGGACAACATGCCTTGACACATTGCAGTCGCATTCTTCTTCCTTTGTCATTACTCAGTCCCAAACAAAGACAGGAAACTCTCACTGACCTCCCTAGTTCTCTACTTTGTTTCAAGTTTCAAGTAGTAGCCGTGGCACAATAGTAGAATTTCCATTGCATTCTAAAGTATGGGATTAATTATATTATTATATAGTATATAGTTTGGAGAATCTTTGAATGGATTGGAAGGCACGTATATGATGGCAGTCAAAGTCTCACCTTAGGTTGAATTTGGTTAAGGACTCGATGTTTCAAACACTCGTAACGATTGCAGCAACCTTAGGAACTAAGTAAGATATGCTTAAAAGGTAATGAGTTGTGTCGAGCTAACAATTTGTTGGTTGTAGACTGGGATCTTCAATCAGGAGAGTCAACCTGTTAGGTAATTACATGATGACGTAAGGAATGTGAAATAAAAAGATGTTTACCAAGTCTGGTTCTCGGCAAGTAGGCTTTCGGAGTCTATTTGGGTACAACGATTGCACTGAACATAGAGCATAGAACATTTTCAATTTGTTTGTTAGATGACCCCAAAAGTTCCCAATTTTCTCTTCAAAAACAATAAAACTAGGTTTAGGGTTGATAGTTAACACTACACAAATATGATTTTAGGGTGAGTCGAGAGAGTTAATTTGTATTATCCGTTGTGTAATAAAATGGAATGTGTTACAAGAGTGATTACAGCATAATAGCCTCTTTGGTCTGCATGGGTCAACATCTCCTGCTTTGAGGAAAGGGGTTTTAAATTTGTGGCAGGACTTTTAAAAGAAAACCCCAATTGCAGGAGGAGAACGGTGGTTAGGCTTTTTTAGATAGAGAGGAAACTGGCGGCAGAAGGAAGGGGAAGAGAAGAAACGAGGAAAGGGAAAGAAAAGAAAGAGGAAGCCACTGCCGGAAAGGCTTAGGCCAACAAGGGCAACGGTGCCGGGGACTGACTAATGGAGAGAGGGTTTAGAGAAAGGGGTTGGCTGCTGCCAGTGGAAGAAGAAGAAGAGAGCAAAAATGAAGAAATGGGAAAGGGTTGGCAACTAAGGTTAGGTTAAAATTAAAATCAGTGGTTTTATGAAGGGTACAAAAAAAAAAAAAAAGAAGTGGGTTGGATTCATCCAAGTCCAACCCAGTTCAGGTTAATTTATTTTTTTTATTTGTAATTTCTTTTTTTATATGTGAATTAAAATTATGAAAATAAGATAAGAATAAAAAGTGAAACAATTTTTTTGATAAGTAATAAAAAATGAACAATTAATTGAATAAAATTGATAATGACTTATCAAAATTATTGAAGGATCCCAAAATTATTTTCACAAGGTGAATTAATTCAAAATAATTATAAAAGCATAAGATAATAAAGTAGTAATTAAAATTGAAGATAATTTAGAAAATTTCATCATTAAAATTAAAAATATTTTTATAAGTTCATTTAATTTTGACTTTTAAAAAATTTTCATTTTATTTTAATAATTTTATTGTATAAATTATGTAGCTTATCAATAATTATTTTATAAATATTATATTTTCAAAACATGAATTTTGTTTTGCTATTAGAATCATGTAATTAAAAAAATATGATTATATCAACATTAGCATATATTAAGATATAACAAATCAAATGTTTTTTAAAAAGTTTATTTAAATAAAAAATGTTGCTTAGTAGGACATCAAAAAATATTTTTAAAATATTGAATTTTTAAAAGAATTATCTTTAATTTATCATTATTACTATTACTTATAATATTTTTAAATTTTAAATTTATTATTATTATTATTATTATTTTTTTTTTATTTATAATATTATATAATTTAAAATTAATTTTAATAACAATTCATCGCCCACGCGAGGGGCACCACTCTAGTAATAATAATAGTAGTAGTAATAGATTTTCTTTTTCTCAACTCTCGTTAGATTGGATTTGATAAGAGACATTTTCTCGCCACTCTTCCAGCAAAGAAGATTTGATTCAATGTTAAATGTTGAGTGACATTTAAAAATTCATTCCTAATGCCACTTTGAATGTTAAATATATCCGCCACCGACTTATGTCTCTCTTCTCTGCTGATTTTGATTATCCTTGCGTTGATTTTCAAGACTTTTATGTTTCTTTAAACGTTATTTCCCTTCATATTATTCGCTTTCATGATGCTTTTGTGCAGATGGTACGTTCCTAATACTTAATTTCATTCACGTTTATTTGAAGACTCTGCACTATTTTGTAAAAATTTAAAAAGCCAACCAAAAAACTAAAAAAAAAAAGGCTTAATTTTTACTTGAGTATATTTGGGGGTGCAGAGGAAAGAAACGCAAAGCTTACTAAGTCTTGCTCTAACCTGACTACTCATCGTCAGAAAAGTAGCAGCACTAAACACACTGATCAAAATTAAATTAACAAAAAACAATTCCAGTAAGGCCAAGAATGAAGGCACATGCAGAATCTTCACTTAAGTGGAATAAACCTGGAGGAATGGGTGGCACCAATACCAGGCCTCCCGTGCTTCACAGGCTTGTAGCTGATGGAGAATTCAGCCAAATAATGGCCAATCATTTCAGGCTTGATTTCCACTTGATTGAAGGTCTTCCCATTGTAAACACCAATAACACTACCAATCATTTCGGGAACTATAATCATGCTGCGGAGGTGTGTCCTTACAGGCTCAGGTTTCTCACCAGGTGGGGCCTCCCGTTTCTATTTCAATACAGCATAACAACATTTCAGTGTATGGTGCTATCTACATTCACTTCAGTCATCAAACTTCATTGCCAGGGAAGAAAACAGTTCAAGCCAAATTTTATTGTAAATCACACATCATTAAGATATCCTGATTGACGACATATAGTGCTATCTACATTTACAGGCAACAAAACTGCAGCCAAAAATCTTCAAGCGACCAAGATGGTAAAGATGATGGTGCCGAGTAACTAAAAGGGCATAGGAAAAGGAAAGATAATAATGAAATGATTTTTAAAAATAACACATGATATCAAAACATGGCAATCAATAGCCGCTACCATTATAACTGCATTACACTTTTAGCACCTAGTCAATTTCCATGCATAGCCAATGGAGGTTCAGATCTGTCATCAGCATATCAAAAAACAGAAAACGGGGGCAGGGGGCGAGGTGTAAAGGGTGGCAAATCCAAATTACTATTATTGCTTGTTTCTGAGAGGACTAGAACTGTAGGACACTAAAAATATGTCCCAAAACCAGACCAGCATAATTCCTACCACTCTGGATTTATTTGTGCAATGAAAAACACCATCAAACTTTTCAGACTCAGTCAAATGTTGTAATGCCATTTACCAACACTTCCCTCAATATCTCATCTTAGGTATCAACTTCATAGCAACTCTTTTAACCAAAGAAAAGGGGGAAAACGAAAATTGAGCTTTTCAGCGGTTTGACAATTAGCTCACAGCAATGTTTCGAAAAACAGATGTACAAAAATTGTGCTGCTTCATGCTACACTCATTGCTAAAGATGGAAATGTCATCATATTGTGGAGGTACCTTTACATTTCCTCATCAAAAAATTGAATTGAAACTCAATACGACCAATGCTACCCTCTTATAGCTAGCAGGCTTTTTCTTATGTTTATTGATTTCTTTAATAGTAACCGTAAATCACCACCAACATCTAAAACGGTCACATGTTTTCCTTCCCAACAACAATAAATTCACAGCCATTTAACAACCCTAGGTTATTCATTCGTTTGCCTGGTTCAAATAGTAGAAGAAGCTTTGCAAGACCACGTTTTCCATACTGATATCACGATCAATCAAACCATCCCTTTAGTCAATATAATTATGAAAATCAACTTAATGTTCTAACAGAATAATAATCAACCATTTATACATAACTTCTCCCACAAGTGAACATGCAAAAATATTACATTGAAAAGATGGCATAACCAGTTTCCCAACTGATTGCTTGCGAAACACCAAAATCTATTATGCATACACATCAAGACAAAACAAACTAGAGGAGAAAAACAATTGGTGCATTGATAAACTTAAAGGAAATATGCTACCAAACAGAGTTGAGTACAACAAAACTGGTTTAGATGAGCAATCTAAACAAAGTGAAGAGAAAGCATCTCGTAAGAATTCTAAAACCTTAGATATCATCAATAAGATTTTGCTATATCTAGTTAATCTTATGAAAGAACAAAAAAACCAATTGCAACACTATATTACAGAAAGAATAGGAAAAAGTTATCCAAAATCATAAGCATTTCGCGTTTCTAATGATAAACATCACAAGCAGTATAGAGCAAGTGCAAATCCACACAGAAAAAGAAAATCTCATAAGAATAGTTTAATTCCTCATACAGTCGAAACGATGGATAAAAAGCACTCACCGCCTTACGCAATTTCTTGATCAGAGCCATTGGCTTTCTCTTCAAACCTCTCTGAAACCTAAAAAGAAAAAAGATAACTATCTTATTTTACAAATTAAAGGCAATAAAAACAAGCTTAAAGAAGAAAGGAAAATCTAATAGGGATGATAGTGAGATGTAACCTTCGGCGAGCACGAGCGGGGAAGAGCTTGACGAGCTCATCAGTGGACATATCCAAGAGAGCGTCGAGATCGACACCTCTGAAACTGAACTTCTTGAATGTTCTCTTCTTCGGTATCCCTGGGGCAGCAACATCGGCAACCACATCCGCCTAATTAAAAATGAACCCAAAAAGAGAGAGAGAGAGAGAGAGAGAGAGAGAGAAGAAAAGATATTGTTAAGACAGCACTTGGATCCAGAGAAAATTGAAGGAAACGAACTGGAAAATGCAGTAAAATTGAATGTAAAGAGAGATAAGTAGAGTGAGAGATGCTAGCAAGACCATGGCTAGAGACGAAGCAGTGAACAGCACAAAAATTCCTCAGCCGCCGGAGCGAGGGAGAGAGAGTCTGCAATTTTAGGGTTTGGGAATTGCAGTGTGAAATTTATAGCATAACCGAAATGGAAACGGGCATTTTATTCGAGTCACCCCGATTGGATCCGAATGGATTAAGGTCGACAAATTTTCCTCTTTGACCCTTAACCCGGCCGTTCTTTTGTTTTGATTCATTTTTTTAAAATGAATTTTCTTAAGCTTTGACACGATAATATCAAGATTTATAAATATTTAAAGTGATTAAATAATAATTTAAAGATTATAATTAAAAAATATTATTCAACTTTTAATAGTAAAAGTATTTATTATAAATATTATTTAATCTTAATAAATATTTTCAAGTTATAGTATTGCATACTTTAATACAAATCTCTTGATTTAGAAAGTACATTGAAACAATTAATTACTATAATATGGATTAATATTATTTCAATTTTTTAAAACTATGAATTAATATTTCTTGGCCAAAAAATAAACTATGGGTTAATATTATTTTTTTAAACAAGGAAAATCTACAAACATGCATAAATTGTTATAATATAGTTATGCATACTCGTAAATGTTAATCTTCAAATTTCTTTATTGAAATTGCAGTCATTAAGTTATAACTCAAAAAAAAAAATTGCTAGAGTGATTGCATCTGTTTGATGAATTCAAACTTCAAATAAAAATAAACTATTAAATAAATACTACAAACCCCTTGTTTACCACAATTACTTCTCCTTCTGTAATTTTACTTACAAAAATTTCTTATTTTTGGACACTATGTAATCATCTTTAGAAAAAGTGATATGTGCTATTTCGTTTGAATTTAGAAAGTACCTAATAACAAAGGAATGTAATCAAAATAATAGTCATAAAGTGATATAGGTTATTTTGATTAATAAAATAAATAAATTTATAATAATTTTGAAAAAGTTGATCTTTTATGCTAATTTAAAATTCAATATTTTACATAGAAATTTTCTTACATGTTATTAGGAGAACCTATATACAAAAGCATAAACGAGCATTTCTTATTTGACAACTTTGTTTTTTTATAATATATAAATAGATGATTTTTACATGAAGTAAATCATATAGATCTAGGCCATAATTTATTTCATTTTTCTTTTTTAATTGGCATTTCATTTCATTTCTAGTTAAAGAAAATCACGCATCGACGATCTTGGATGATTGGTCTAGGAAAAAAGTGTGGTTTAGGAAAGATGCAATAGAGGGAGATCAGATGGTAGTCCACCATAATCCCTTATTTAAAGATGCATTAATGTCCTCAGATGGTGAGGATTTATTTTCAGATGATGGAGTTAGAGGATAATTTCGAGGAGAGGGATAACAATGTTGTTGAAATTGAAAATGAATCTTTTGGGGTAGACAGGGATAATGCAGACGATTTTTATTTTGAGACAATTGATGGGGTGCCTTCCATTAAGATCTCGGATCATAAGCAAGCTGAGCTTGCTAAGAGATGGAATTGGTTGATTGTATTAGTCTTTTAAGGCATCCCATTTTTTACAAATTGCTTTGCTATAAAATGGTTATGTTGTGGTAGTCTAAGGCAAATTCAATGTTGTTGATCTCGATGAAGAAAATTATTTGATTAAATTCTCTATGGAAGAGGATTATCTCAAAGCATTATTGGATGGTCCATGGATGATTCAAGGCCATTATTTGTTGGTGAAGCCTTAATCGCCATCCTTTTCTCGAGAATCGTAGGATCTCTTTGCAATTATAGCTTGGGTTAGGTTTCCAAGGATGCCATTGCATTTGTATCATAAATATATTTTGAGACGGATTGCCTCTCTTTTGGGTAAGTTATTGAAGATCGATTATAAAATGGATTCTGAAAAAAAGGGAAAGTTTGCTTGTATTGCAGTAAAACTTGATTTGTTGAAATAGTTGCTCCCTAGATTCTACCTTAATGAAAATTTACAAAAAATTGAATATGAGGGTTTACTTAGGGTTTGTTTCAATTATGGGGTTTATGGGCATGTTAAGGAGACTTGCCCTAGGCAAATGGTGGAATTTAAAGTAATCGAACAAAATGTAGACATCATGGACAAATCTCAATTCGAGCCTTCACTCTTCGGTTCGTGGATGCTGGTATCATGTAGAAAATTGTGGGGTGGGGAGGTCAATCAAGGATTGGCACGACATAAATGGTGGTAAATGAGTTCATCAAAGATCTTGGTTTGTTGCGTTAGGAGTAGAAGATGAAAAGGGTTTGGTTTCAGATAATCGAATAATGAAGAAAGGTAAGGCTTCGAATCAAGGTAAGTTAGTTAAATAAAATACTTTGTTGGTGAACATGAAGGAGAATTTTCATAATAAAAAGAAAAACCTTTGTAAGGCTTCTAAATCCAATGATAATCATAATATGGAAACCGCTTTTAAGGGTCCTTGGCCTATTTTGAATGCAATAACTAACAAGAAGATGAGTGATTCTATGGTTACTGAAGGTGAGACGATGATTGATGATTAGAATAAGAAAGAAGCAAGAACAATCATGATTGTGATAGGTAAGATGTCTAATTTAGCATTTAAAAATGATAAAACTAGTCCTATGAATGAATCTAGTCTACAATCATGTGAGCTAAGAATTATTCCTCAAGCTATATCACTCGACCCTTGAAAACATTCAGTAGTTAGTGTAACGACCCCTTCTTGATTACTACTGGCGTTCGAGACTTTCAAGGAATTCTGCCAAGTCCCGAACAAGCCTCATTTGAGATTTCCATTAGATTCATCAAATACACATCCATGTGCGTAAGTGAATATTAATAATTGTACTACTGTTTACTCTATTCAAAATAATAACAATTAAATATCAATTACAAGGTTTTCAATAATTCATGTCATGAGTTAACAACATTTTTCAACATCCAGCAATTTCGTTATGACACATCATTAAGCAACGGAGTGACTCGGAACGTGTTATGAGATATCTTTACCTAATCTGCGATAGACCGTATGCACCAATGCTTACTTGTTAGGTTGATCCCTATCTGCAAAAAGGGAAAATAAGAAGGGTGTGAGTCTCACAGACTCAGTGATCATCGTCCCCTGAGCAGGCGAGGAGGGGAAACAAACATAAAGATGGAATGTTTATAAATCCATGAGTAAGCATAGAAAACACACTCTATAAAACTGAGAGATTTGTTTTTATACCTTGCAAGTCTTAAAAGTAATAAATCACAAATAAACAAATATGAAAACGGTTGTATTTAAGGTACTAGAAAATCTTTCAACTTCGATATCCAATCAACAGTAAATCCAATGGCAAGTGTAAAATGAAAAATCTCAAGCATAAAAATGCAAAAGAACCGATCACTAATGAATATTTTAATTTCACTTGTCATTCAATAGTAAATTTCAAGTGTTAATGCCATGCATTGTGTTATAAAAATCTACAAGTGAGCATCATCCTTGGGTAAGTTTAGTATAGCCCTTAAGCTTACTCTCTCAGACATCATCAGCTACTCGTGGGAACTGCCCACGCCATCATATGAATCAGGGCTTCAGGTCCCCCTTTACCTACTTGTGGGAACTACTCACGCCACCCAATATAAATCGAGGCTTCAGGTTCCCCTTTACCTACTCGTGGGAACTACCCACGCCACCTAATATAAATTGGGGCTTCAGGTACCCATTTTTCAATCAAATATTGATAATCAACAATCACTACTTTGTGCACAAAGACTACACTTAACCTGGTGTCGTAACAGGTCCTACTCAAAGTATCTTAATCACGTTAAAATTAAAATCATTGCAATTTAATGCATTTGCAAAACATAGCAGATCAAAAGCAATATAATCATAAATTGAATGTTATGCATAATTTCTTTCAAAGCATGACATATTCATCAAATCAGCATGCTAAGTGAAATCAATAAATTTTTTATCAAATCCTATGAATCAAATAATGACCATTGGCCCAAACATCACACAAGCTTGCAAGGTATGATTTTGAAGCGAAAATCCAGTCAAAGGTTTGTTTCCTCGTAATTAAAATCTTGTAGATATATACTTATGTATAGAATAATAAAAAATCGAATTTAAAATCCTTGATTGCAATCACAAACAACCTAGGGCTTTCTACCAATTCATGCTTTCCAAAATTTCATCAACCATCAAATGTAATATATATAATATATTTATAGAGATATAGTTTTTGAAATTTAGCACCCATTCACCTCACAATAATGGGACACTACTTCGCTATTGGTTCATGCGTGTATTTAGCTATTCTTTTTTCTTTTCTAGTTTTTTCTTTTTCTTTTTTCTTTTCTCCCGTTGTTGCCGGCCTTCTTTTCAGTCGGCGTTTCTATTTCTTTTTCTTTGTTCCTTTCTCCCCTGGCTCATTCGGCACCGTCGCTCCCCCTATCTCTTTCTTCTTCTTTTTCTTTCTCTCTTTTTCTTCCCCTCAGAGACGCCGCTCCCCCTCTCTCATTTTCTTTCCTTTCCCTTTTCTTTCACTCGAGTACCCACTCTCTTTCTTCTTTCTCTTGACTGGCCCCCCATCATTTTTTCTCCTTCTTTCTTATCTTTTCTCTCTTTCTTCCTTCTTCTAATGCTGGCTTAACTTTTCTTTTCTTTTTTTTCTTCTCTCTCTTTTACTCCTTACTTGCCGACCTCTATTATCATTCATGACTAAAAATATTTGTTTGACTCTTTAATTGACCACATGGGTGGTTGCCCATGTTGGTCTTCATTCCAATTTTTTTTTATAAAAAGGGTGTTACAGTTAAAATAGTTGAAGAGTTGAAATCTGAGGGAAACTCTCCTAAATTGCTATCAAACCGCACTTCAAGTCTAGTAGCTGAATGTATAGGGGCTATTATATTGCATGGAGAAAGAAAGTTGCTAGATAGGAAGAGAGTGGTTTGAGTCAACTAATCTCTGTTAAGAAAAAAGATGAAACCAAAACGCGTGAAGTTTAATGAATAGAAAAATCAGATTCCTAATGTTTGTTGAAGGAGAAAGCTCGGTTGAAAAATGTTGCGGTCAATTTAGTAATGGATATGGAGAGTACTACTACATGCATGTTGGAGACGGAAACCACTATGTTGGTTGATGGATCACATAATGACTTGTAAGTCATTTTCCTTTTATGGCGATTTTATTTAATAAATTTTAGAATTTTTGTATAAAATTATTAAGGAGCAAGAGACAGAAACTTTGTCAAAATCATGCATGATTTCGTCAAACAGTTCAAGTTGAGTATGGTGGCTTTGGTAGAATCGCGTATTAGTGGTGTTTCTGTGGATGGAGGTATTAAAAATGTTAGGGTAGTAAGCTCAATGCGATAAATACCACGAAGGGGTGAATTGGTATTTTAAAATTTTCTTTACAAGCTCAATGAAAAATAACCTCTTTTTGAAAAACAATTTTTCTTCTTGTGTAAAAAATAAACCATGTGATTTTTCTTTATGCAAATATCAACAATAAACCACAAGGCATTAAAATAAATTAAGACATAAGAGTTTTATAGTGATTCGACTTTTTCAATGCTTACATCCACTCCCTTGACTCACCCAAGAATTTTCAATCCATTAAAAGGATTCTTGCTCTTTAACAAGATCAAGCGATAACTCTTACGCAATGTAAAAAGGGATTCTTTGCTTTTTAATGAGATCAAGTAACCCTTACACCGGCTTTTCACAAGATCATGTGATAACTCTTACACAATCCACAAAAGAATTTTTTCTTTTTAACGAGATCAAGTGATAACCTTTACACCGACTTTTTCACAAGATCAAGTGATAACTCTTACACAATCCATAAAGGAATTTTTTCTTTTTAACGAGATCAAGTGATAACCCTTACACTAACTTTTCAAGGTTATGTTAGAACCTTTACAAATATGTATACAAAGGAGTAATAGCAAAGATTTACCTCACAAAGGTTGAGTGCTAAAGGTTTAAGCTTAGGCATGAAGAGAAGAAATAATCTCACAAATATCAGCTACAAGTTAGAGAGCTTGAATGGCTTTGGTTGCTTGTTGGAAGACTAAGATGAATGCTAGAAAGAAAAGATAAGCTTGATTAAGATGAATGCTAAAAAGGAAAGATAAGCTTGATGGTCTCTTTAGAGTTTTTTCACTTTGGTGTTGCCTTCTTTTACTTCAAAATGTGTCAAGGGTGGCCTTTTATAGTCTCGAAGATGTTTGAAGCCATTAAACACAAGTTTGAAATAAATTTGGCCATTGTTGAAGCTTGAGGGTTGACTATGGTTATTCAAAATCATGAATTAGGGCTTCTATACTCGACTCTTGAAGTTTAATACTCGATCTTTTCCTAAATGCTCATGATTTTGAAGTTTGCCCAAGTGTAGTCGACTATGATGCCTTCAAGGTAGACTATGGCTCTTTAAAACTTCTAATTTCTCAAGTGTTTTACCTTGAGATCAACTATAGCCTCTTTAAGGTCGATTGTGGCTGGCCAAACTTTACTTATGCTCGCAATTTATCTCAAGGTTGACTATGGAACTTATAAGATCGAATATGGTTTCCTGTTTTTGTGATTTTTCATCTTTTTTTCCATAGGGTCGACGATGAAGTTCGTAGGGTTGACTATGTCTTCTGTTTTTCACAATTCTTTAATTGTTCATCAACCATTCTGCCATAGGGTCGATTGGTGCTTTTTTAGGATCGACTTTTGACTTGTGTCTTTAAGATTCTTGGACTTTTTGGTTCTTCACTTTAGCTATTTCTTTCATGCTTCTTTCTTATAATCAAGTGTTAATCTAAAGCATGTTTGCTCAATATTTACTCAACTCAAGACTTAATGATAACTCTATTATATAGAGTTATCATAGGGTACTTTTTGGAGCATAAATTCTGCTTATTCTTTTAGTTTTCTGCATAGCCCTTAGCAAATTTTCATGCTTTTTAGTAGAAGTTAACTTTTAAGGTTTCTAGTGTCATTTAGACAATTTTAGCTTCATTTTTTTTTTTCAAAATCCCTTAAATCAACCTCTAACTATTAAACCTCTTAATGTTGAAGGAATCTTTGAGCCGAAAGAGAAGCTAAAAGTGAGGACACAACAACTCTGCACTAGGCAGCTTGAAGAAGGAGAACATGGAAGCAGAAAGCTCAAAGTTGCAGCACCAAGAATGTCTAGGTAGAGAGTTTCTCCTTGCAGCGAGAAACCATTCTCGCTACATCAAGAACCGGGCACTAAGGTAGGAGGATTTTCACTACAGCGAGAATCCAATCTTGTTGCAGCGAAATTAAAGGTGTTTGTAAAGCCAAGGCAGCTTCTAGCTCGCTGCAACGAGAATCCAATCTCGCTGCAGCGAGAACACGTCAGAAAAAAGAATATGCTTAGCTCGAGATTCTAGTTCAAGGCTGAATGAAGAGAGGAGTATAAATATGAATTTTTGCATAGAAAAAGAGGCAAATTCGGGGGAGACACTTTGAGCAAGAAGAGGAAGAAGCAAAACGAGAAAAAGAGAAGAATCAAGAGCTGGAGTTTGTAAAGCTGCAACAGAACATCTTCCTCTTTCTCTAGATTTGAAGCTTTCTCTCTCTATCTCATTTTGTAAAACAATGCTTTTGTTTGCTGTATTGTGTATTCTCCTTTTTGAAATGTTGAGCTAAAATCGTTAATCTAGGATTATGGTTGACTTTGTTATGTAGTTTGGATATTGATTTGGTTGGTTGCTTAGTCTCATTGGAAACATTGATGCTTATTCAAATTTAAATTTATTTGCCCATTTATTGGATTGATCACCAATTAAATGTGTTAAAGTATTTAGATGACACTTGAAAGAGTTAATCTAAATTAGACCTAGATTTGAGTAATGTGTGTTCAAAACACTTAAAAAGGAATTTTAGTGCTTTGATGTGCAATTAGGGTAGAAATATATTTAATTACCACACATAGTCTATTTGGAAAGCCTTGGCTTAAAGAGCTTAGTTTAGTTGTCTCCTATAGACATATAGTGATTCAATTAGATTAAGTAAATGTGTAATATCTCGATGGAGAATTCAATATATCTTAAGTTTCTAGACTAACATCAACTTTCATTGAGATTAAGTAACTAACCAACCCCAATTCCAAATGAAATATTAGAGGATGCCATAATCCTAGAGTATTAGATCATTGATTTCACTGCAATTTATCCTTTGCACCACTTAGATTAGTCTTAGTTAATTAGATTACATTTTTTTTATCATAGTTCAAAATTTGTTACTTGGATAAAATTAGCTTGTTTTAATTTTAGTAGTTAGCACAATTTTTAGATCAACTCCTTGAGGATCGAAACATTAACTTATCACTTTACTACTTGTTGCGATCGTGTTCACTTGCACATAATCTTTGCTTGTATGTTGCATTCCAATTGAGCATATCTCATATTGCATAAGCAAGAGAATTATTTTTACAAACAACACTTAATGCTTTGTGATATTTTCTAATCATGAATTTGCTTTTCAAATATTTGTATAATCTTAAGAGTATCAAAATATGATATTAGACAATTTCAAATGCTTAAGATCAAATTCAAGATATTATACAATTTTGTCAAATCAAAATATAAGATATTCAATGCTAACAATCTTCCCCTTTTTAATATGATAAAATCATAAGCATTTTTGCATTTGAAATCTCTTGAAAACTCTCCTCTTAACTCCGTTAGTCTTTAAGCCCTTGTTTGAAAACTTTTAAGTTCAAGGGAGAAAAGTTTTGAAAAATGATATGAAGTCTATACTCTCCCCCTCAACACATGCATGAAGTTTCAAGAAGTTTTCAAAAAGTTTCAGCTTTATCAAGAGTATACAAGGCCATTTCAACGTGCTCATAAACCTTATATCCCTTTTTGTTATATTAAAAAGGAATAGAAATGTGAGCTTTAGTCACTAAGACTTAAGAGACAATGGTTAATGAAAATCATAAAAAATATATAAACAATAAAATCAAGGATGTCTAACCATCAATCCAAAGTAATAAGACATATATTTTCATTGAATGTATTTTCAACCAAGGCATGAAGAAATATATTTCATCTAAAGCAAAAAGCAACAAATCAAGACATATCTCCATGCAATATATATTAGTGTATCAACATATAGATATGTATCATTAATCAAGAATGCCACACACACACATACACATATACACACATATGAGCAAAATCATGTGAGCATTACAACCATTAAGTTCATGAAGGTATAAACATCTATAATCAAGTGTATGGAATATAAAGTATCCACAAGTAAACATACATAATAAAATAAGCTAAAGATGAACATGATATAAAATGCATGAGTCAATAAGGTGCAAGTCATGTGTTAGGTGAACAAAATATAATGTAGCAATAACACATATACTTTAATGTATTTATATAGATTATTAATCAAATAGTTAAGAAATGCACCACAAACGTTATAAACAAATAAAAGCATTAATTAATTGAACCCATTTTAAACATAAAAATTAATCAAGCAAATATACAATGCATCAAACACATTATATATTTAAAAGATGGTGAGGAACATACTCATGGTGTATTTCATCATTTAAGCACAAGTGTGAGGCGTTGATAAGTACAAGGTTAGTATGGTGTTTGAAGGATATAATCATTTGTTGAATCTCCATCAAACTCATTGTTGAAGATTTCAAGTGCTTATGAATTATATGACAAGATCGATAATCAACTCCCCATTAAACATTCATTACCCTCAATACCAACAAGATGAACATAAAACATCAAGGTGAAGAGATAAAGTATGCATTCACATTATAACACAATCTTACCTTCCTTTGAATCGATCAAAAGATCAAAGAATTACTAGGCATTTGGGAATTAATCATGAATGTGATAATTGAGTTTTTAATTTGATATTCAACATGTAAGTCTAATACTCAAATATTCATGGAGCTGGAAAACTATGAGTATTTAAATAGATGTTCAATATGTGCATCAAATACAAGCAAGTCCAAAATATCTATTGTTATCAAGCATCATTAAGTGTTCATTGCCAATCTATATTATTAATGAAGTATCACCAGGGCATTTTGCACTTGTTGCATGTAGAAGAATATTTTGAACAATTAAGCACAAATATGATTTCACTTTTTAAAGAGGATATATAGTCATATACCAACATATGCAATCATGAAGTTCAAGGTACATGCTATTTTTTTATTAATTCATGATTCACGAGTGATACCAATTGTCATTAAATATTGGAAATATGCCACTTAACTCATGAATGTATTAAAAAAATGAGCATCCAATAATCAATGAATGCCAATTGTTAAGATTCAAGAAATAAGCATTCAATCAACGCTCATTAGGCATTTATTTTTAACTCAAGATTTAAGCCATTTGTCATTTCAAATTTCAAGTTATTCATAGTAACCTATAAGCTAAAGTTGGATGCACATAAGATCTTTAGATCATATAATCACTTAAGCTCATGGAAGACATAATGACCATTCAAAGGCATAATCAAAAGATATTTCAACTATATCAACATAATATATAGATCATAATCAAACTTGACAATCAAATTTATATTCAAACTCATAGCTTAAGTCAAGTTTTGATTTTAAGTAATTGGGTCAAGCAAGATTAATTATCATGTAAGCCTGTGACATGACCAAAATGATAGATGAACTAAAAATAATTTTCATAAAGTTCTATGAGTTCAACTTAATCACATTCATATGCATAATCAAGAAATAAATTTTGAAACTTTTAATTAAGCACAAACATAAGATATTTTTCAAGAATTGATTCTAGACTAAACATTTAATCATTAAAATTCTTAAGAAATGATTTTTCAATGTAAGCACATGAGTTTCACATTACTCAATTTTGTTCAATTATGCTCCGATGATTTATGAAATGTATGATTAGAATAATGAAATATATTTATCCATACCAATGATCATTTTCAACTATCTCACAATTATGAACTAAAAATGCCTTTTTGACTATTTAAAATTGTAAATGACCATGCACATTTAACAAGAACAAGTTAATGAGTACCTTCATCATAAAACAAACTTGTTTAATCCATTAATCAACATAAACTCATGGATGACAAACATTTTTCTCATGTAAGCTTATTATACTTTAAAGATACTAATTCAAGTAGTCAATGTTGGTTCTGTGGGCTCCATGTGTTTTTTATGAGAACAAAACATTTCTTCTTAATTGATGTATAACTTCACTACTGAAGTGTGTAGGATAAAGTTTAAATTCCCTTAATAAATGTGATGACTAAAGGCAAGTCAAGAAGCTTACTAACTTAGAAGCAGAATTAATCAATTAAAAAGGCAAAGTAAAAAGGGCTTAGTGAAAACAGAACATTGTTAATTGATTGACAAGAAGTCTTAATCAAGTAAGACAAATCTAGGCATTATATATAAATGAGATAAGAAAACTTTAATCAATTAGCACAAGACTTAATTGATTAAGAGGATATTGGAAACAAAATATAGAAGCTTGTTAATTGGTTAAGCAAAGAGGTTAATTAGTTAAGCTTAAGGCTTGAGGTACCTAGAAGTGCCAAATATAAATTCAAAGTGTAGTTGACTGTTGAAAGAGCGCTAAATGGGAGATTTCAAATTTGAAAATATTTTAATCAATTAATGTTTATTTCAATTGGTTAAAGTTGAAAGAAGGGAAGCCTTAATAAGTTAAAAGAAGAATTAACCAATTAAAAGAAGACTATTGGTTAGAGAAGTTTGAAAATAGAATGTTTTTAATCAGTTAAAGTTTCTTTTGGCTAATTAACACAATAAATAGAGTTGCCAGACAATGCAAGTCAGGGAAGGCTTAATCGATTAAAGCTTGTCTTTAACCAGTTAATGGAACACTATTTGCCCATTTTAATTTGAATGCTAGAAGACAAAATAATAGTTAAAAACACAATAGATCTGTTCATAACGGCTAAAAATTATCTCTAACAAAAAAACTGAGTCTCTAAGTATAAAATGAAGCTCCAATGGTTAAAGAAGTAAGAGAAAAGCTACCAAGATCATTTTTTGAGCAAAAAACTAAAGAACCTTATTTTACACACCTATTTTTCATTCTTATTCTTATAAAAATGTTTGATCTTGATTGCATTCATCGTTAATTAGCAAGGGTGATCACGTGTATTCCTTTTTCTTTTTATTTCTTGGTTGATTAAAGTGTGGGAAACACTCTAAGATTTATTGTAAAGGATTAGAGCTTGAGTTAGAAGCTCACATTGTAAAAGTTTGACGGAAGTTGTTGATTCCACTAGTTTAATGAAATTGGGTTGAAAATCCTTGATTGAAAAATCAATACAGTGGATGTAGATCAAGGAGACCGAACCATTATAAACACTTGTATTTTGTCCATTTCCCTTAACCTTTCCTTACTTGGTATCTTTTAACCTTAGCAAGTTTTAAACCTTCCATCTTATTTTATAAAGAGTTCTTCAAGTACAAAAAGTTGCATTCAAAATTTTTAGTGCTATTCACTCCCCTCTAATACTCCATTAGGACCAATAACTAGTATCAAAGCCTAACCTTCAAAATTAAAGCTTAACATCCTTAAGGGAGATCCAAATGGCTATGCAAAAGTCTATTGTTTTTTAGATTCAATTTACAAATAGGCCTCTTTTATTTGATGGATCAAATTATAGTTATTGGAGCACTAGAATGTCCATTATATTAGAGCTCTTGACTATGAAATGTGAGATGTATTTACAGAAGGATCTTATATTCCCACCTCACCTAGTTTTGTCACGGGAGAGAAAATTCCCAAACCAAAGACAGATTTGACTGAAGCAAAAGTAAAAAAGGTTTAAACCAATTTTAAAGCTATTAACACTCTCCATTGTGCATTGACTCCCATTGAATTCAATAAAATTTTTGGTTGTACCATAGCTAAGGAAATTTGAAAAAAACTTAAAGTCATTCATGAAGGGACTTCTTAAGTTAAGAAATCCAAAATTGCCTTACTCACCCATAATAATGAAATATTCAAAATGGAACTTGGTAAAGACATCTCTACCATATTTGATAGGTTTACCAATATTACAAACAAGTTCAATCAACTTGGCAAAATCATCCCTGAGTATGAGTTAGTTAAGATATTGCTTAGATGCCTCCTAAAAAGTTAAATACCTAAAGTCACTGCCATATGAGAAATTAAGGATCTAAATGTAGTTACGCTTGATGAAATCTGTGGCTCATTCCTCACATATGAACTTGAAATGAAAGAAAAAGAAGAGGAAGAAAAGAAAGAAGCTAAAAAGAAAAAGGAAAACCTTGTTCTGAAGATTAGCACATTTGAAGAAGAATGAGAAAATCTATTAAGTGATGATGATGAAGAGTTAGCCATGATAGCTAGAAAACTCAAAAAGCTCATGGGACAAAAGGAAGAAGGATTGGATAAAAAAATTACAAGAAGGATAAAGGTTCTTTTTGGAAAAACAAGCACAAGGGTGATCTTAGTAAAAAGGATGAAATGGTTTGCTTCAAATGTAAAAAAAGATCCATTTTCATTCTTGTGGTTTTTTTAGATTAGTTTCAATTAAAGTGATCCATGGCTTAAGAGATTAAAATTTTAATATTCTACTACGTATAATTCATCTTAGTCTTAGCATGATTTGAATTCCCTTTAGTGGTATCAAAGCCTCATTTAATTGATTTAATCTAGTTTTATGTTTAGTTGTTGAAGATTACAAAAACTATTTTTGTTTATATGTCGATTTGATGCAAAGTTTGAAAAAAAATTTTAGAATAATTTTGAATGGATTTTTCAAATTTGATTTATGTCTCAAAAGCCCTTTAAATTCTTGATTTATGGATTTAAAATCTAGATTTAATAAGTTCATAAGGATTTTATGGATTTGTTTTAAGAAATTCAAATATGAAAAATCTGGCAGCATAACGTAATCTGTTGTGGAAATTCTTTTGAAGGAAGTAGAGAAGGAGTTTGTGCATGAATTTTTTAGAGTAGAAGGTCAAGAGGATGATCACAACCTCTAAAAATTTACAACATTTAATCATCTTGTTTTGCTAGTGATCTGATGATGTTTCTGCACAAATAGTATTTTGGAATTTTATTCTTGAGTGACAAGGATTCTTGCAAAATCATGGTTGTCTGTACTCCAAATTTGTTGAGCTTTTAAGAGTTTTTTAACTTGATGTTTGAGGCATGGGATGTTTTTGAATTTATGCCAAAATCGCAGCAAACAGTAGAGGATGGAGCTTCAAAGAATTTGAGACAACATAGGTGATGTAGCCCTAATAAAATTACACTACCTTATGCGATTTTTTCTTTATATAATTAGGAGTTGTATTAATTTGGTTATGGCTTAGATTTGAACTCCTAATTGTAGTTGAATATATCCTAAAGAGTTTAGGATTGGCCCAAATCAGATTCTAAAATCAAATTGGTAAAGAAATATGACTCTTGGTCATAAAGATCTAATTTTAGTTGGAGTAGGTTTGTAAAATCAAGGACAACAAAGATTAAATTTTTCTAATAAGATTAAAAAGCCTAATTGGATTAAGATTGCTTATGAATATTAAATTTCTAATATGATTAGGATTCCTGTTGAGAATAAAGTTCAGCTTTAAATTCATTGTTCTAAAGGTTTAGGATTACTACGTCTATGCTCAATTGAATTCCTAATAGGACTAGGACTTCTAAATCAGTACAAGACTTGTTATGGAATTAAGACATCAAATTATTTGGATTAATATCTTCAAAGGTTGAGTGATATTATTGCCAAATGACATATAAGATCTTTTATTTGAATTAAACATAAGTTTTATATATTCATTATATGATTATGAATGTAAGAGAATGATTATAATGATTATAGACTTAGACCACTATAATGCGCTATGGATGGTTATGGTTGAATACATTTGGTATTTATCTTATAAACAAGGAATGTGTGCCCTACCTTTCCTTTATTTTGTTCAGGAGTTGTAAAATTCCCTTTTCATCTTACTCCCTTCAAATGTAACTTGACGTTTCTTTACAAATATGTAATTAGAATTCATAGGATTAGATTAGGAAGAAAATTTTGTAATTCTAAGAACGAAGAATGAAAGCGCTAAGAAGACGTGAAGATTCAAAAACTACAAGATATGGTGATATTTGTATGTAATCCCCTAAGATTTGATCAAACTAGTTTCCTTTGATAACTTAAGAAAGCTAGATTAAATAAAGTCCATCTATGTAGTTGGCATGTGATAGATTTATTTTTGAGATATATAAATGCTATGCATGCTATGTATGATGAGATCTAAATTACAACAATAAAACCCTCATTAAATAATTGAGTCACATGCACAACAAGATCAAGTTACCTTCCACCATATAGCAAGATAACCAGGCTGCTTTTTTAATTGAAGGCTTGTTGAGTCACTCAAGGCCAAACTTTTACATAAGTACGCTTGAGCTGTAGATGGGTCTTACTCAAGTAATACTTTGTCATTCAGATGTGTTACACTTGACCACATGGTATTAAAGGCAAAGTGAGGCGAAATGCATATGATGCATTTAGATAATGAGTTGCCACCTAACTGATTTATGAGTTGCATGGAGATGCAATCGATAAACTATGTTATCTACTTGATTAGGCTTATTGTGATTTGTTAAATTACTCAAGGTTGCAATAAGTTGAAAAGGGTCTTAACCACTAGAATTGCCTAGTAGAAATCTTCGTGTAGTAGTGAAGCCTATTATTAAGAAAAATTAGTGGGGGAACCAATGCAAGATTTAATACCTTGTGTTAAATTGGTTAATAACATGAAATACTAATATAATTACTTTTTCTATATTTGTAGGTTGTTAAAATAGGTATAATAATAATCGCTACTTTACTTAGCATACTTGATGCCATCAACCCAAAATATTTGGATTGGTGTATCACTTTGAGAAAAGTTATCAATAAATGGAATGATGCAATCTTGAGAAGTAAAGAGATAACTTTAAATATGACTGAGCTTAACCATTCTATTGTTAATCATAAATCTTGGATAATAGATTCATGATGTGGATGACATTTATGTACTAACATAAGGGCTTTAAGGGATAATAGAAGGCTTGGCAAAAATGAGGTAGTCCTAAGAGTGGGCAATGGTGCAAGAATTACATCAATTGCCATTGGGACTTGTGATCTCATTTTATTGTCAAGATTAGTATTGAAGTTAAAAGAATGCTACTATGTACCAACATTAACTAGAAATATCATTTCGATTTCATATCTAGCTAAGAATGATGATTTCGAATTTAATATGAAGGGTAGTCGTTGCACTGTCATTCTGAAATGATATCTTTTATGGATCTACAACATGTCATGGAGGACTTTATGTTATGGATCTTAATAGCCCAATACTCAATATAGATGTCAAGAAAGCACGGAAAGATAATCCAAACCAAACCTACATTTGGCATTATAGACTTGGTCAGATCAATGAGATAAGGATAGCCAAATTGCATAAACAAGGTTATCTAGATCCATTTGATTATGAATCATATGGAACTTGTGAATGTTATCTTTTTGGTAAGATGACTAAGACTTTCTTTACCAAAAGGGGTGAAAGAGCAGGTGTGCTTTTAGGGTTAATACATTCAGATGTATGTGGACCGTTAAACACACTAATTAGAAGAGGTTATTCGTATTTAATTACGTTTACAAATGACCATTCTAGATTTGGTTATGTATACCTTATGAAGTACAAGTCTGAAGCTTTTGAAAAGTTCAAAGAGTTTAAGATTGAGGTTAAGAAACAAACTAGGGAAAGTATTCTCACTCTTAGATCAGATCGAGGGGGAAAATATCTTAGCTAGGAGTTTCTAGATTATCTAACGGAACATGAGATTTTGTCATAATGGACTCCACCTAGAACTCCACAACAAATAGAGTGTTTGAGAAGAGAAATCGAACCTTGTTGGACATGGTTCATTCCATGATGAGTAAGGCAGACTTTTTGATATCCATTTAGGAATATGCCTTAGAGACTACTTCTTATCTTCTTCACAAGGTTCAAACCAAATCGATTGATAAGGCACCATATGAGATGTGGTATAGCAAAAAGCCAAACTTGTCTTAGACAATAATTTAGGGGTGTACGACTTATGTGAAGCATACATCGTTTGATAAGCTTGGAGCTAGGTCAAAAAAATACATTTTGTAAGGTATCCAAAAGAAACTGTAAGATACTATTTTTACAATCTCACTAAGTTAAAGGTATTTGTCTTGAAACATGCCACATTCTCAAAGAAAGAGTTTTTCTTGAAAGGACTAATGGAAGTAAAATAATTATTGAAGAGGTTCAAGAATCACAAATTGGCATCGTTATGAAACCTAAGTCGATGGTTAAAGCATTGGATGCTTAAATTGGTGCTCGAGAAACACAAGTGCTCTAAAGGTCTACAAAACAGAGACAAGCTCTAGAAAGATGCAATTTCTACTGGAAAGAGATGCTTTGCCAATTGACAAAGAGCTTACTAGTTATAAGGAAGCAATATCTAATATTGATTTCAATAAATGGTTAAAGGCCATGAAATTCGAGATGGATGCCTTGCATGTCAACTAGGTATGGACTTTGGTTGATGTACTTGAAAGGATAAAAACCATAGAATGCAAATGTGTTTTTAAGGGAAAGACTAACATGGATGGTAATGTACAAACGTACAAGGCCAGATTGGTTGCTAAAGGTGACAACCAAGTTGAAGGAATCGATTATGAGGAAACCTTTTCACCTATTGCCATGATTAAATCCATTAAGAATTTTCTTGCTATTGCCGCAGATTATGATTATGAGATAGGATAAATGAATGTAAAGATAACATTCCTTATTGAGAATTTGCAAGAGGAAGTGTATATGACACAACATAAAGGTTTTACATCTAAAGAGAGTCAACATAAAGTATGCAAACTCCAAAAGTCCATTTATGGGCTAAAGCAAGTGTCTAGGAGTTAGAACATAAAATTTGATAAAACTATTAAGAAATATGATTTCATCAAAATCTTGATGATCCATTTGTTTAAAAAAAGGTAAATGAACAAGTAGTTATATTCTTAGTGCTTTATGTTGATGACATACTGTTAATAGGAAATGATATATCGATGCTACAAGTTGTCAAGAACTAGCTATCCAAACAATTCTCCATGAAAGATTTGGGAGAATCGACCTATATTCTAAGAAAAAAGATTTATAGAGATAGATCAAAAAGATCGCTAAGATTGTCCTAATCCACTTAAATAGATAAGGTGTTAAAGAGGTTTAACATGATCGAGTCCAAAGGATATGCATCTGAAGACACAAGAGGAGAGAATGAGAATGGACAGAATATCATATGCTTCGGTTATTAGGTCCATCATGTATGCCATGTTATGTACTAGACTAGATGAAGCGTATGCTCTAAGTGTCACAAGCAAATACCAATAAAATCCAATTGAGAATCACTAGATTGTTGTGAAAAATATCCTTAAGCATTTACGAAGAACTAACGATGTTTTCAGTTTATAGAAGGGCTGAACTCCAAGTTAAATGATATGGAGATGTTACATTCCAAACCAACAAGGATGACAACAAATCACAGAATGGATTCATATTTACCTTAAGAGACTGTACAATTAGCTAGAAATGTTCCAAGTAAACAATGATTGTAGATTCTACAACTGAAGCTGAATACATCTCTACATCTAAGGCAGTAAAAAGAAGGAGTTTGAATCAAGAAGTTCATAACTAAACTTAGTGTGGTTCCTAGTATTGTTGATCTTGTAACTTTATACTGTGACAACAATAGAGCAATTTGTTGGGATGAGCCTTGCAACCAATTGAGATTAGTCAAGGCTTGGTTCCAATCATGCAATGATATCTTTTTTATTAAATGATTAAAGATTTTTCTTCATCAAGAAGACATTAATTATAATGAGTTATAAGTCTAATTAGATGAAGTCCATGAGATTAATATGCCTTTTAAGGGAATTGTAATGGGTAGTAGTTATGAAATCCCCATGCATCAAAGCATAATCTCAAAATGTTCTTGGTCAATGTATCATTGAGATTGGACATCAATAATACTTAGAGACTAGTACATTATATATTCCTTACTTTGGAAGTAAGCAACCAATCTCTTAGATTGCAATATAGAGATACTTGGAACTAGAAAGTAAGTGTTTGCTTAGGAGGGTAAGTTCACTAAACATGACTTATCATGAAAAATGCATTTGGTAATACAGTCTAGTGTCTATGCAACACTTCTCATGTGTTAGTCGTGTAAATACTCCCTAGCCTTAAGACACTAAGTTGTCTTATATATAGAATACTATACTTTAATTTCATCTCTACTGGTGCCTAATCAAGGATGCTTAAACAGGATGCTTTTGGGTAAAGTATGAAGCATGTGAAGGCAAATGAGTGATCAAGATAAGAATCATCACCTCAAATGTTTTTAGAGGACATATCCTATTAGTTCTTGGTTAATATTAGCTTATTGAAGACCTTAACCAAGGCAACTTGGAGATTATGAAAAAGATTTCATAAGTCTCTATAAAGCTAATGTTATAATTGCAAGAACGAATATGGAGGTCAATAAGAGTAGATATTGTACCAAGCTCTTATCATCTTTGGGATATATGATAACAAAATGAATTATACAAATAGATTGTATGTTGAAAGGTTGTCAAAGAACCCTTTAACTCTATTAACAATTGGGTGGCTATGATGTTTTGCTAGATACCAATCTTAGTCTATGAATTGATTATAAATAAATTTATTGAAACTTATAGTATTAAATTAAGTCATTAATCAATTACATCGCCAACATGTTAGGAACTTAATGGGTTACACACAATGATTGCATTTGAATTAAATTGGAAGAGTGATGATTTAAGTTAAATGTAAATCACATGCTAATTAGTTAACTTCTATAAAGAGTTTAATTAAGTTTTGGGCATAATATATAAATAGTTATAATTATAATGCCAAAATTACAATAATATAAAGGAAATTCTTTCAATTTAATTTTCGTTGGGCTTAATTAAAATAGTTTAATTAAGTCATGGGCCTATATTGTAATGTGTTAAATTTAGAGGATTTAATTGCAAAATTAAAGTTAATTTTAACCTAACTATATAAATCACATTTAACTATTTCTCCATATATGAAGAAAAGGAGTTGTCAGAAAAGAAAAAAAGGGGTTTTTTCCTTGTGTGCCATCACCTATTTTGCGAAGAAGAAAAATTATTTTTGAAGCAAATTTTCAAGTGTGTGATTCAGCCATCCTTGTGAGAAGTGAAAAAGGATAAACATTTTCCTCTTTTGCTGGTACAAAAGCATAGTTAAAATCTCTCTCATTTGCTGAAAGTTTCAAGTGAAATCTTGTGTACTACCATTGGAGGCTAAGAGCTTGATTAACTAGGGCTTTTGCTTCTTGTGGTGTTCGTGAGTTGTATTACGGAGATTGCTATTCCAATTAGAAGAACATTGGCAAGGTTAGCATCAGATTTTATGATTTTATATGCCATTTTATGTGTTAAAATATCACCATGGTGATCCTTGGGTGGAGGTACGTTTTGTTTTTTTAAGTTTTTTTTCACTGCGTAAATTTGAGCATACCATCCATAACGAAACCCAACAGTGGTATCAGAGCCATCCATAGCTTGATTTTAACATATTAAGATGTTTAACAATTGTTGATGCCTTGTTTGAAAAGGTTATGAGGTGTACGGGGTTTTGGGGGAAACAAAGAAGTAAATTTTAAATTTTACAATATATTCTAGTTATTTTGATTTTTGGGTAGATTTTATTGTGAATTTTTAAATCTTACTTTTCACCATACAAATTTCATTTTAATGTCAAATTTTTAAAGATTAGTGAGTGCATAAGATGCAAAAATTAATTCTACAATTAAAGTGGTAATCCGATGATATTGTGATGAGTTTTTTATGGGAGAATCTGATTCTACCCAACTTTTGTAAATGTCTGGTCTTCAGCTTTTAAATAAGGTTTATGTGAGACCTTGACCTTTATAGACTCGTAGTTAGTGATATACGCGATATCCCTAATCAGGGGTAATTTCATCATTTTCTTAGTAAGCCCATAAAAGTAAGATTTCTAACAATATTATGGCTTAAGTAGGCTTAAGGCATAAATGGAAGATGAAATTAGAGGTAAAATGACAAGGAAACAAAAATTTTGATGATTTTCACAATAGGGGCAAAATGATCATTTTTCACCTCGAGTTAGAATTTTAAGTTTTCATGAATCCGAGCAAGTCTAGACCATTATGGACCTTGTCCCAATGTCAAAAGAGCAAAAAGATTGCATAAAAGATTAGAGGAGAATAAGCTAATTTGTGGAGGGGCATTTTAGTAATTTAAGTGGAATGGATAAGATTGGCTATAAATATCTTTCTTCCAGTAGCTTCTTCTCCCATTTTCAAGCAGCTTCTTCTTTTTCCTCCTTTTTCTCTTTCACGTTGCTTCCAACCTCCATGGAAGCTTGGTATGGAACTTGCATAATTTTCTCTCTCTAGCTCTAGTTTTCATACCTTTGAGCCCTTTTGACTATAACCCTTGTATTCTTTCGCTCTCTTACTTCAAAACCCTTGATAAATCTTATTTCCATACTTTCTCTCACTAGTTGGGCGTTCTAGAAAGAGAAAGAGAGAATTACCCCATTGATTTGGAAGCTATTGGAAGAGAATTCGACTACAAAGGAGCCCTAGGGTAAGTGATGAACTAAGCTTGATTTTTAGCTGTGAATAATGGCTAGTAATTGGGATTATGAACTGTTTTATTGTTGAGTATGTTCATTCATTTTATAGTGATTAAGATAGTGAACATAGATGGCTATTTAAAGTGACAATTAAAAGTTAGTTAAGAGATAGCTTTTAGGGTTTATAGTATGTGAATTAACATAATGGTGATGTTAATGTGATGGTAGGTTCCAAGGAAGCCCCACCATCCCATTTGGACAATTAGGGGAAATTAGAGCCAGTAAAAGGCTCAACAATATACCGGTCGTCTATTTGACTTGATTCGCATGAATGCTATTAAAGTTTTCACTCTTCAAATCTTTTGTTGAATATAGACCCTTTCATAAAGTTATTTACTAATGTGGGGTTTACATGAGGGGTTTTAATAAAAAGAAAAACAAATGGCATTGTTTTGAAAAAGAATGCATCATGATTTCGTTAAACATTCCTTATGGTATGCTTGTTCCTTTTTTTGTTCACTCACTGGGTTTATCCTCATTGTTTTTAACTTCATGTTTTCAGATCACGAGGCAATCGGTAACTAGGACAAGGTGTCCTCGTAAACTTGTATCCATCTTTTGGTAGGTGTCTCGACATTCAGTAGCTGTACATTCGTTCGAGTCCCTCCGCTGAAAGTCGAGTTTTCTTTTGTTGTGTATAGACAAATCTAATGTAATTATTAAGATACATGTTGTAGATAATGTATATGCACTTGTTTGGTATGCCAATATGAGGTGGCAATGTTTAATAATATTTTGATTCTAAGTTATGAAATATGACATAACAGTTTATGATGGAATGATGAACACGTCAGATTAATAGGCTTGCTTGGGCTTAGTGGACTACGTCCATTGGGCCCATGCACCGGTCATGGCCAGAAATTTGGGTCGTGACAATGTTGGTATCATAGCTCTAGGTTTGTCTAGGTCCTATGACTTCCTTTTGTTGGTCCAGCGGAGAGTCGGGTCTTTATGTGGGAACTTTGGTTGTGAAGTGTGAATCGCAACACATTTTACAACCAAGTGACCACATAGATTCCCTATCTTAGAAACCACCTTTTTCCTTAAGTATGATTATAAAATGTGTTAATAATAGGTGTTTGCTCTTGTCTAGGTAAGAATGTTGCCTAAGACATGAGCCGCCTCAAGACGGATGAGGGAGCAAGATGCTTCTATTGAGATGGCAGATAGGCCACAAGCATCCACCCTATGGGGTTGGGGTAGACGTGGCAGAGCCACTAGGTCAGTGAGGGCAGATACTCCCGTGAATAGACGAGAGGAGGGACATTCCTCGGGCGATGTGGATAGACAGCCCACTAGGGGCATTACATTGAGGACTTGGCAGCAAGCCTATAGGGAGTTAATCAGGTTGTAGAGATGATGGCAGTCCGTATGGACGATATACAGATGACGGTAGAGGGGAGACCTACAGTATAAGAATCCCCTAGCTCCCAAGGACAGGCCGATCTTCAACATCATGAGGTTGAGAGAGGTCACTTAGAGATTTCTCTTTCTGATTTCCTGAAGCTTAAGCCTCTATCATTTTCAGGATCTGATGCATCAGAGAAACCCTAGGTTTTCTTGGATAAGATGGAGAAAATTTGTAAGGCTTTGGGATGTTTCAGTGTTCGATCAGTCGAGCTAGCCGCTTTCCAATTAGAGGATGTGGCGTAGGAGTGGTATAGCTATTTATGTAGAGGCGGACAGATGAATGTAGCATCGTTGGCTTGGAGTGAGTTCAGTGCAGCCTTTTTAGACCGGTTCTTACCACTCAGTGTACGTAATGCCCGAGCCAGGGAGTTTGAGACTTTGGTACAGACTTTGAGCATGACGGTGTCTGAGTATGACATCAAGTTCACGCAGTTGGCTCGTTATGCGCCCTATCTCGTTTCTACCGAGGAGATGAAGATTCAGAAGTTTGTGGATGAGTTAGTGGAGCCATTATTTAGGGCTGTGGCATCTTGAGATTTCACTACCTATTCTGCAGCAGTGGATTGCGGTCAATGCATCGAGATGAGGACCAGTGAGAGTAGGGCTGCGAGGGATAGAGCAAAAAGGGCTAGGATAGAAGGTTATCAAGGCCGTAGAGATTTTAGTAGTGGTGTTTTATCTTCTAGCCGTCAGCGTCCACGGAGGGATTCACGATTATCCCAACAAGGGAGTGACTTGCCTAGTACTAGTATTGCGAAGGGACAAAGAACCTTTAGTGCTGAAAGGCAACAAGATTCAAGGCAGGGAAGTCAACTTATCCGTCCTTGCCATACTTGTGGGGGATGACATAGAGGAAGATGCCTTCATGCTACGGGAGTTTGTTTCAAGTGTGGACAACCTGGACACATTATGAGGGATTGTCCGATGGCTCATCAATCACAAGATTCTACTCATGGTTCCACCCAGCCAGCTTCATCTGCTCCTTCAGTCGCCGCCTCGTCTGATAGGGAAGCTAATTGATCCAGAGGTAGAGGTGCTGGTACTTCCTCTTAGGGCAGGCCATCTAAGTCCGAACGTTAGAGTTCTGCTAGTAGGGGCCAAGTAAGGGTGTTTGCTTTAACACAGTAGGAGGCCTAAACATCCAATGCTGTGGTATCAAGTATTCTCTCAGTTTGTAATATGAATGCTCGGGTACTATTTGATCTGGTGCTACTCACTCTTTTATCTCTTTATGTTTTGCATCTTGGTTGGGTAGAGATCGTGTTAGTAGAGAGGAACAATTAGTGGTATCTACTTCTTTAAAGGAGGTATTTGTGGTCGAGTGGGAATATGAGTCCTGTGTAGTGCGAGTCAAGGACAAAGACACTTCGGTGAATCTAGTGGTGTTAGACACCTTAGACTTTGATGTGATCTTAGGGATGGATTGGTTATCACTCTGCCATGCTATGTGGACTGCTATCATAAATTGGTTAGATTTGATTTTCCCGATGAACCATCATTTAGTATTCAGAGGGATAGGAGTAATGCTCCAACCAATTTGATATCGGTCATATCTACCAGAAGATTATTACGACAAGGTTGTATAGGTTACTTAGCTGTGGTAAGGAATACTCAGGCAAATGTTGGAAATGTAAGCCAAGTGTCAGTGGTGAATGAGTTCGTGGATGTATTTCCTGAGGAATTACCGGGTTGACCTCCCGAGTGGGAGATCGAATTTTGCATAGATTTGATTCTCGACACTAGACCTATATCCATACCCCCATATAGAATAGCACCTGTAGAGCTTAAAGAGCTTAAGGATCAATTAGAAGATTTGTTGGATAAAGGTTTCATCCGTCCTAGTGTATCCCCATGGGGAGCACCGGTGCTATTTGTGAAGAAGAAAGATGGGTCACTTAGGCTGTGCATTGACTACCGATAGCTTAATAAAGTGATGGTGAAGAATAAGTATCCTTTCCCAAGAATAGATGATTTATTTGATCAACTACAAGAAGCACAGTGTTTCTCTAAGATAGATCTGCGATCTGGGTACCATCAATTGAAGATCTGAAATGAAGATGTACCAAAGACCGCATTTCGAACAAGGTATGGGCATTATGAATTCTTGGTGATGTCATTTGGGCTCACGAATGCTCTTGCAGCCTTTATGGATTTGATGAACCGAGTGTTCAAGCCTTATTTGGACAAATTTGTGGTAGTGTTTATTGATGATATTTTGATATACTCGAGGAGTAGGGAAGAGCATGAGCAGCATCTTAAGATAGTGTTCCAAATTTTGAGAGAACATTGATTATATGCCAAGTTTTCCAAGTGTGAGTTTTGGCTTGAAAGTGTTGCATTCTTGGGACATGTGGTATCTAAGGATGGGGTACAAGTTGATCCAAAGAAAGTTGAGGCAGTGAAAAAATGGCTAAGGCTAACATCAGTTATGGAGATTAAAAGATTTTTAGGTTTGGTTGGCTATTATCGTCGTTTTGTAAAGGACTTCTCTAAAATAGTCACCCCTTTGACTAAGCTGACATGTAAGGATACAAAATTTGAGTGGTCTGATGCTTGTGAGGATAACTTTGAGAAGTTGAAGGCATGTCTGACCACGGCTCCAGTATTAAGCCTACCGCAAGGCACAGGGGGTTATACGGTATTCTATGATGCATCGCGGGTTGGTTTAAGGTGTGTATTAATGCAGTATGGGAAGGTGATTGCGTATGCATACAGGCATCTTAAAGGCATGAGCAGAATTACCCCGCACACGATTTGGAAATGGCAGCAATCGTGTTTGCTTTAAAGATTTGGAGGCATTACTTATATGGTGAGACTTACGAGATATACATGGACCACAAAAGTTTAAAGTATATATTTCAGCAGAGGGATCTTAACTTACGGCAACGTAGATGGATGGAGTTGCTCAAGGATTATGATTGTACTATTCTCTATCATCCTAGTAAGGCAAATGTAGCGGCAGATGCCTTGAGTCAAAAATCGATGGGAAGTCTGGCACATATCTCCACAGATAGGAGGTTCTTGATTAGGGAGATTCATAGCTTGGGAGACATAAGTGTGCATTTGGAAGTTTCAGAGGCAAGTGCATTGTTAGCACATTTTAGAGTGTGGCCTATCTTAATGGACAGGATTAAAGAAGTACAAAGTAAAGATGAGTTTGTGGCTAAGGCCTTAGAGGATCCTCAGGGAAGGAAAGGAAAAATGTTTACCAAAGGCACAGATGAAGTGTTGAGGTATGGAACCTGACTTTATGTGCCTGATGGTGACGGGTTGAGGAGAGAAATATTGGAGGAAGCTCACATGGTAGCCTATGTGGTACATCTAGGGGCTACAAAGATGTATCAAGATCTGAAGGAGGTGTATTGGTGGGAAGGACTTAAAAGAGATGTAGCTGAGTTCGTTTCCAAATGCCTAGTTTGTCAGTAGGTTAAGACCAAGCATCAGAGGCCTGCAGGCTATTACAACCATTACTAGTGCCTGAATGGAAGTGGGAGCATATTGCCATAGACTTTGTAACGGGTTTGCCTTGAACTAGTGGGGGCTACGACTCGATTTGGATCATAGTAGATCGGTTAACGAAGTCAGCCTATTTTCTTGCGGTTAAGACTACTTACGGGGTTGTCCATAATGCTCGAGTTTATGTGGATGAGATAGTACGACTGCATGGTATTCCCATTTCTATAGTATCTGACAAAGGAGCACAGTTCATCAGTAGGTTCTGGGGAAAGTTGCAGGAAGCATTGAGCACTAAGTTGGACTTCAGCACAGCTTTCCACCCTCAGATTGATGGACAGTCTGAATGGACGATACAGACATTAGAAGATATGTTGAGGGCCTGTGTGATAGACTTTGGGGTCAGGTGGGATCAATATCTACCCTTAGTGGAGTTTGCCTACAAGAATAGTTTCCAAACTAGCATTCAAATGGCACTGTTTGAGGCATTATATGGACGGAGATGTAGGTCACCTATTGGATGGCTAGAGGTGGAAGAAAGGAAACTTTTGGGGCTTGAGTTGGTGCAGGACGCCATTGAGAAAATACGCATGATCCACTAGAGGATGTTAACAGCACAAAGTAGACAAAAGTCATATGCTGCTAATAGATGGAGAGACTTAGAGTTTCAAGAGAGAGATCACATATTCTTGAAGGTCTCACCAACTAAAAGGGTAATGAGGTTTGCCAAGAAAGGAAAATTAAGCCCTCGGTATATAGGACCTTCAAGATCTTAGAAAAGGTTGGAGCGGTGGTTTATCGTTTGGTGCAACCACCAGACCTCTCGAATATTCACCCCGTGTTTCATGTGTCCATGCTTAGGAAGTACAACCCGGATCCCTCTCATGTAATACGGTATGAGACCATCCAACTAAAAGATGATTTGACCTATGAGGAGCAACCAGTAGCTATCCTTGACCGACAAGTCAAAAAGCTTTGTTCAAGGGAAGTAGCATCAGTGAAAGTGTTGTGGCGAAACCACACTAGTGAAGAGGTAACGTGAGAAGCCGAGGAGGAAATGCGAACAAAGTATCCCCATCTCTTTAATACTTAGAGGTACATTACCTTATAGTGAATTTAAATTTGGGGATTGAATTTCTTTAAGGGGGGGAGAATGTGAGACCTTGACTTTTATAGACTCGTAGTTAGTGATATACGCGATATCCCTGATCATGGGTAATTTCGTCATTTTCTTAGTAAGCTCATAAAAGTAAGATTTTTAACAATATTTTGGCTTAAGTAGGCTTAAGGCATAAATGGATGATAAAATTAGGGATAAAATGATAAGGAAACAAAAATTTTGATGATTTTCACAATAGGGGCAAAATGGTCATTTTTCACCTCGGGTTAGAATTTTAAGTTTTCATGAAACCGAGCATGTCTAGACCATTATGGACCTTGTCCTAGTGTCAAAAGAGCAAAAAGATTGCATAAAAGATTAGAGAAGAATAAGCTAATTTGTGGAGGGGCATTTTAGTAATTTAAGTGGAATGGATAAGATTGGCTATAAATATCTTTCATCCAGCAGCTTCTTCTCCCATTTTTCAGTAGCTTCTTCTTCTTCCTCCTTCTTCTCTTTCACGTTACTTCCAACCTCCATGGAAGCTTAGTATGGAACTTGCATAATTTTTTTTCTCTAGCTCTAGTTTTCATACCTTTGAGCCCTTTTGACTAGAACCCTTGTATTCTTTCACTCTCTCACTTCAAAACCCTTGATAAATCTTATTTCCATACTTTTTCTCACTAGTTGGGCATTTTAGAGAGAGAAAAAGAGAATTATCCCATTGATTTGGAAGCTATTGGAAGAGAATTCAACTACAAAGAAGCCTTAGGGTATGTGATGAACTAAGCTTGATTTTTAGTTGTGAATAATGGCTAGTAATTGGGATTATGAGCTGTTTTATTGTTAAGTATGTTCATTCATTTTATAGTGATTAAGATAATGAACATAGATAGCCATTTAAAGTGACAATTGAAAGCTAGTTAAGAGATAGCTTTTAGGGTTTATAGTATGTGAATTAACATAATGGTGATGTTAATGTGATGGTAGGTTCCAAGGAAGCCCCATCATCCCATTTCGACAATTAGGGGAAATTAGAGCCAGTGAAAGGCTCAACAATATACCGATGAGTGGACTTGCATTTCAAACTTGTTTTGGGAAATATGAATGATTTTGTCCAACTTGTCTTTGAAAATGTACCTTGGGAACAAGCCTTTGGTGAGTGATTTTATATTGTGAGAATATGCTATACAATGGGTTATGTGTTATCAAAATATGATAATATGCATGATATGCATTGGGTGCTTATTTGTATGTTGATGTGGACTCGGCTATGTGTGAGTAGGAATGCACATAAGCTGTTGTTGACCCGACTATGTACGAGTGAGCATGCACATAAACCGTTGCTGACCCGACTATGTGCGAGTGGAAGTGCGCATAAGCCGTTGCATATGAGATGATGATGATGGGAGGGTGTACATGGTGATTGATATATATATATATATACACATATATGGTATATGGTTAAAATGCAAAAATGTGAGCATTTGATTTGTTGAAATTTGAGAGTTTGCATGTGTTACATGTTGCTTTTGTTATTGAGCAGGATGGCTTTGTTTTAAGGGAAAAGGAAACTTTTTTCTTGATGTTCTGATTCTTGCTGCAGCGAGAAACTCTCGAGTTTTGAAGGGGTAGGCTAGCTGGAAACTCGCTGCAGCGAGAATCCATTTTCGCTGCAGCGAGAAATGTACTGTAGCCTCTCGCTGTAGCGAGATTCATTCTTGTTGCAGCGAGAAACTTCTGTTTTATGACCAAAATCTCGCTGCAGCGAAAAACTTTCTATTTTTCACCTCATTTTGATAAATTGTTGCCCTATTTTCCACTTCTTTGCTACCATATTTGAGCATGGATTTCCAACATTAAGGAATAAATGAATTAAGCTCAATATGAGGAGGTTTGGTGAGAAACCCTCGGCCAGTCAAGAAACCCTTGGTTAGTTGATAATTGAAATCAAGTGTCGTTGTAACAAAATTTCATTATCGCTGCAGCGAGAATGCCTTTCTGCTACAGAGAGGACCCGTCATCTATTTGACTTGATTTGCATGAATGCTATTAAAGTTTTCACTCTCTAAATCTTTTTTTGAATATAGACCCTTTCATAAAGTTAATTTACTCATGTGGGGTTTAAATGAGGGGTTTTAATAAGAACAAAAACAAATTGCATTGTTTTGAAAAAGAATGCATCATGATTTTGTTAAACATTCCTTATGGTATGCTTGTTTTTTTTCTTATTCACTCACTGGGTTTATACTCACCGTTTTTAACTTCATGTTTTCAAATCACGAGGCAACCGGTAACTAGGACGAGGTGTCCTCGTAGACTTGTATCCATCTTTTGGTATGCATCTCGACATTCAGTAGCTGTACATTCGTCCGAGTCCCTTTGCTGGAAGTCGAGTATTCTTTTGTTGTGTATAGACAAACCTAATATAATTATTAAGATACATGTTGTAGTTAATGTATATGCACTTGTTTGGTATGCCAGTATGAGGTGGCAATGTTTAATAATATTTTGATTCTAAGTTATGAAATATGACTTAGCAGTTTATGATAGAATGATGAACACGTCAAATTAATAGGCTTGCTTGGGCTTAGTGGATTATGTCCATTGGGCCCATGCACCGGTCATGGCCCGAAATTTGGGTCGTGACAGTTTAAGTGGCTTATAAAGTGTTGGAAAATTAAGGGAGCAATACACATTGGAAATGTTCCAAGATGGGTGATTATGTGTGGTTGAAGGTGGAGGGAAGGCTACTAAAATGTGGTTGAAACATTTGCTGTTTGTAGTAGTTATAGTCACAGTTTTGTTCAACTTGGCAACCAAGAAAAGCCTAAATTTTTGCAATTAGTTGCACCAATTTTTTTATGGAAAGGTTTCATAAATTATCCAACATTTTGCCAAGAATTTCAAGGATTTAAATCCTTAGAATTAAGCCTTCATAAAACTGAGTTGGTGGAGTCAAAACTATTGCTACATCTGCAGAAGCAAGCCATGGTTTTTAAATTTTTTTGGTAGACAAATATGTTTCATAAAATCTTGGAAATTTATTATGGAATTGTTCCATAAGTTTTCTATCAAGAAAAATTTAATTGGGAATTAATTTCTTGATTTTATGTCACCAAATAGCTTAAAAAAAAAAAGACAAAACCAAAACTACCTTTGCAGATAAAGGTCACAATTTTGAATTTTTTTAACAACCAAAAATGCCTCCTAAAATCATGAAAATTAATTTTGGAATAGTTTCATGAGTTATCTATCATGATAAATTTTATTAGGAATGAAATTCCTACCTTTAAGTCACAAATAATTTCAAAAGGACTCAAAAATCAATTCTGCCACTTGCAGATAATGGTCACGTTTTTGAATCTTTTGAATGAACATGTCACCTAATAAAATCCTAAAAAAAAATTTAAAATAATTCCATGACTTATCTATTAGGATAAATTTTATTAGAATTAAATTCCTAATGATACACCACCATAATGCTCTTTAATTAGCACATGTTTGTTGTTGTCTGCAACAGGACACTGTCTTGGTTATTACATAGGATTTGTTCAAATTTTACATTAATGAATGATCAATTAAATTATTTAATTGGCTGAGGATAAGTTATGGAATTAGTTCCAAAATTATGCTGATTTTTGAAACATTTAATTTAAGGAATATGTTTACTAAAATTAAGGATGTTAAAAATGATGCATTAACATCCATAAATAAAGAATAGATGAAATTGAGACAGTTTAGCGAGTACAGTTCGAGATGATTATACCTTAAGTGATGAGATTAGAGATGCGTTAAGCACTTTCCAAGGTAAATTTAAAGAATTGAAAGCTTAGGTAAATCTTTTGGTTATTGCTTCAGGTAATACTAGGGCAAACTTAGGAGATCGAGGTAAAAAGGCCAAAGTGCAAAAGCCCAAGCGATACAAAAGGGCTAGAGATGCTAAGAAGTTGGAGAAACTTCCTTTTTTATATAGAGCAGTAATTTTGCTATGTGCACAGAGTCAGAGGAGGATATCTTGCTGAAGACTTGAAGTTATGGTGGTATTCCAAATTCATTGATGCTGAATGCCGGGTAGACCTCAAGCAAGAACTGAAAAATCAGTTTTTCCCTGAGAATGTTGAGTACATGGTGTGGTGGAAGCTACGAAAGTTGTCACAAACGGGATCAGTGCAAGACTTCATAAAGAACTTATCTACACTAATACTAAATATCAGGGATATAACTGAAAATGATAGACTGTTCTATTTTCTCAAGGTCTTAAACCATGGGCGAGGATGGAGTTATAGTGACAGAAGGTACAGAATGTGACTTCGATGATGGTGGCTGCCAAGCGTCTTACTTATTATAGTGAAAACTCCAACAAAAAAAAAGGACCCTCAATCTAGGATCAACAACTTTAGCTCATACAGTGGGACAAAATTTTTGAGAGTTAGCAGACCCTCTAGTGGGGGAAGCAATAGGAGACCACCTGCTAGAGACTCACCCTAATCAAGAACAAACAAGCTATGGAGCTTCAAGTCATAACATCCGATATCTTATTTTCTATGCAAAGAACCATATTGAGTAGCTGATTGTCCTCATCGAGCAACTTTCAGTGTGATATACACTGCCAATGTTGAGACACCATAACTCCACACCACAATTGAAGAAGTCAACGAAGAATCGGCACGAATGGGTTCTATTTGTTTCCTTAGTGTTTTACAAGCTTAATTAGAAAAGATGGAGAATGAGCCCTAATGGGGTCTAATGTATGTAGAGGAGTTGTTGAATGAGAAAAAAACCAAAAACATGCTCAACACGGAGGCCTCAAACACCTTTATCACCCCGAGAAAGGTAAAGAGGTACAGTCTAAAGGTTGAGAAAGACTTTGGACAGATGAAAGTAGTTAATTCACTAGACTCTGCTATTATGGGGAATTCAAAAAATGTGAAGATCAAGATCAACTCTTGGGAAGGGAGTGTAAATTTGATTATAGCTACTATAGATGACTTTGAGTTTGTCCTTGGTTTGGATTTCATGACAAAGGCATAGGCCATTCCCATTTTCTACGGCTAGCTGCTTGATGTTTTTTGGAGGACAACCATGTGTGGTTCTAGCTACAATTCTACCTAAGAGTGGGAAGAAGGTTATATTAACCATTGAGTTCAAGAAGGGGATTAAAAGAGGAGAAAAATCCTATATTACGATGCTGATCTACAAAGGTGGAGAAAACCATGATCTAGTACCTGTAGGAGTAAAGTTAGTTTTGAAAGAATTCAAGGATATGATAGCAGAACAATTACCTAAAACGCTACCACCCCGATGAGCAATTGATCGTAAGATAGAACTATTTTCAGGAGTTAAGCCTCTAGTAAAGGGGCTGTATAAGATGGTCCCTCAAAGATAGTGGAGCTAAGAAAGCAACTTAATGAGTTAATACAAGCGAGATTTATTCGACCTTCAAAAACACCATTTGAGACACCGATACTATTTCAGAAGAAACAAGATGAAAATCTATGATTGTGCATGGACTACCAAGCTCTGAACAAGGTCACAATATAAAACAAATATCCTATTCCTCTAATAGCATATCGTTTGACCAACTAAGTCATGCAAAGTATTTCTCCAAATTAGATCTTAGGTCTGGCTATCATCAAGTTAGAATTACTGATGGGGATGAACCAAAAACCATTAAAGTCACATGGTATGGCACATTTGAATCTATTGTTATGCCTTTTAAACTAACCAATGCTCTTGCCACATTTTGTACATTGATGAATCAGGTCTTTCATGACTACTTGGACAAGTTTGTGGTAATTTACTTAAGCGATATTATAGTATACAGCTCAACACTAGAGAAGCATAAAAAACATTAGTGAAAGGTGTTTCAAAGGCTTCGGGATAATCAATTATATGTGAAGAGAGAGAAATGCACATTTGTACAAGCCCGAATTCAGTTTTTAGGCCATATCATTAAGCAAGGTCACATCCGAATAGACATGCAGAAGGTGAAGGCCATTAAGGAATGGGAAACCCTTAAGAATACAATTGAACTTGTTGGCTCCATTAGTTTTTGATGATAATAAAACATTCCCATTCATTTGTGTCTAATATTTCTACTTGAGTGTGCATGAGAAAAATTGTATGCAAATAATTAATCAATCATTCAAATGCACATATCAAAGAGCATAAGAATAAGGAAGTCACAATTGATTAACAAGACAGAAGCCCTTTAGTCGACTAATGAAGAGTTAGTCAACTTAGATTTAAACCAGAAGTTGGCGGACTGAAGAGTATTGAGAGACATAAAAGACTTAGTTGACCAAGAAATAAGTTAGTCGACTAAATATTTACTGTCAAAAATTGGAAACAGAAAACAAAGACAATTTAGTCGACTAAGAGCATTCTGCCAGAAAATTTGAATTTTGCACTAGAAGATAGATTAACGGCCAAAACTGCAACAAAACTATTTTCAACGGTCAAAAACTGTTAACTCACTTCAAAGCTAATTTTTCAAGTACAAAAGAGGGTTCCAACGGCTAGAAATGAAATGAAGGCTTCCAAGAACTAAAAAGAGCTCAAAAACTAGAAAATACTCTTTGCTCATTTATTGCACTCAACTATTATCTTTGTAATTGTGATATGCACTTCACTTTGTACCACTTAAATCAACCGTGTGATCATACGTACACTCTTATTACTTCTCTCCTTGTATTCTTAGAGTGAACGAGTCACTCTAAGAGATTGATTCAAGCTAGAATTGCTTGATTGAGTATAGGTTCTAACTTAGCCTTGAAAAGTTAGGTGTTGGGTTTTAGCTGATCCCGGTAAAAACTATTGTGAAAGGTTTTGGCTAACCCTGGTAAAAGTCATTGTAAAAGCTAGGTGAAAGCTTGTGAATTTCACCATTCATAGTGGATTAGTTTGAAAAATCCTTGGTTGAATAATCAAGGTAGTGGATGTAGGTCTTGGACCGAACCACTCTAAATCCCTTCGCATTGTCTACTCTGTTTTTATTATCATTGCTGTCCAAATTAGTTCCTCATCTTGTTAAGAGCCCAATTGTGCTATTCACCCATTTCTAGCACATTTACTTAGGACCAACAAGTGGTATCAGAGCCTAACCATTATTATTAAGATCCATCACCCTTAGGAAGATCCAAATGGCTCTTCAAAAATCCATAATTACTGAGGGACAATCAACAAACAGACTACCTCTGTTTGATGGCTCAGTTTTGGTTTTGTTGAATATTATGTAAGGAAAAGTAGAAGCATTGATTAAGGGGCAACACCTCATTATGCATAAAGATTTAAAGCATTCATATTGAACACAGACATTGCATTATTAATCTTAGAGTGTTTTGTGATCATAAAAAATAAGAGATAGAGAATGTTGACTCTATATATTTTTTATGATAGCAAAATATTTTCATTCATTTGTGTCTAACATTTCTACCTAAGTGTGGAAGACAAAAAGTCATATGGAAATAATAAATCAATTTTCCAATTGTGCATATCAAAGACCATGAAAATAAAGAAAAACGATTGATCAACAAAAATGAAGCTTATTGGTGAAATAAGGAAGAATGTTGGTTGACCAAGTTTCAAATTGAAGGAATGGCGGGGTGAAGAGTTTGAGAAACATAACCAACTTAGTCGACCAAGTCTGTCATGACCCGGTACTCCCCTTGAGCCCGTGATAACCGCCTCGGTGTCCCGATAGACACTCATGATTCAAAATATCAATCGGAACCCCGTAAGGCTTTAATATCAGTTTCTCATTTCCCCTGTGAGTAACCATTACCAAATATCATGTTCTAAAAGATTTTAAGCTATTTCCAATTTAAATCAATAAAAAAATGATTTTTGTCTCACAGGAGCATTTTGGTCATTTTTCCTCAAAAATCTCGAAACTAGCTAAAAATATAGTATGCGAGTGGAAACCACATATTTCATAATCAAAAATAAGTTTAGATGTCTAAAATATTTATTTGAAATGAAATTATGACTGTTTGAATATAATAAAAATATTCAATAAAATATTTTATTTTCTTATAAAACAATATTTATAGAGTTACCGGTAAATAATTTTTGTAGCATAAAAGCTAAATAAATTCATACATACTGTAATACAGATAACCAAAGTATAAAATTTAATTTACAGTGACACATGGGCCCATGAACGACCAAAAGTATCTAAAGCGGTAAACCTATAGTTTTTGAGGATGCAAGTCCAACTGTAGCCCTCAATAAAGTGAGCTATCTATCGACTATCTTGAGCCTGAAAGGGGTGAAAAGGAGGGTGGTGAGATTATATAATCCCAGTGAGTAAACAAATACCATCTAAAATATCTAAAGCTGAGTAAATGGAGACAAATAAAATAGATTAGCATAAAAATGATTCCCAACATTTCTAACTCATTTTAATAAGATAAAATAGATACATTTCACCAAAATAAACAACGAGGCTTATGATTTCCTGAAAAGTTTGGCTCGTGCAAAAATCATTCTCATACTCAATTATCAAGGATACCTTGGCCGAGGGCTATCCCAACCGAGTCCGTCAAGGCTGTTAAAAAGTCATGTACGCATAAATCATGTTTTTTTTATTGAAAACATAGTCGTTCCTTGGCGTTGGTTGAGTTCACCCTCACGTGGTGGTTTGGCGTGAAGTGAACTCTAAAGTTTTAACCTCAAGAGTTATTCAACCGCGCCTCTCATACTGAGGTATGAATATAATAGGGTTATCGTGCCCCTCTAATAGGCTAGTCCACGGAACCCGTCCACTGTAGTGACAAATATATAATCCACCAATTCAATAAAATTTAACAATATGACATGGCAATTATTTTATTTTATAGCCTCTTAAGGCAAATTAACAGTTCATACATTTTCAACACAAATACCAATTCAGCCATTCATGCAATTATTATCATAAGCCAATCAATTCAAACCGTGATTTATAACACAACAATTAGTCTCCAATTACTCCATTTTCAAAACCATCTTTCAATTTTAAGACAATTTTATAAAATCATTTCATTTAAACACATTTTGTTTATAAAACATAAAGATTTACCATTTAAACTCATTTTCCATAAAATCACAAAAACGAATTAAAATTCACTTCAGATAATCAAGATGATGATAAGGTTACTCACTATTTCGGGAGTCGAATTCCGAGTACTCCGATTCTTGATCCTCAGGTACTATCTCTTTGTTTTTGTCAGAAAGCTCACCACCTAGACATAATGCACAATAAGCCATTTACTAAATTTGTGCTAAATTGTTATAAAACCAAGTTAGGCTCTATACTAATGCATGAAATGGGATGTAAATTGTTCGGATTATCGTCTAAATACGGTGTTCTACACAAATTCAACTGTGTACCTAAATAAAACGGTATTGGCCTAATTCGATCTATCACTCGATTAATTGGCCAATATGTCCAATTTAACCCTAAATAATTTCATTTTTCTCCTAATACTCCAAATCATCAAACACAAATTAAATAACTTGAAATATGGCAAAATCATCCTCACATTTTCTCTTGGAAAATTCGGCCATGGTGGGTGCATCAACATTATAATTTTTCAAGCTTGATTCTCACACCATAAATCACTAATTCCTAACCAAATCACTTGAAATAAAATCAAAATCATCATCAATATTCTACATGGAGAATTCGGCGAATGATGGGTGATGGGAGAAAATAAATTTTTCTTGTTGGCTTTTCATGCTACACATCACTAACTAACTAAAAACACTAAAATACATTAAAATCTAACCAAATCAAGCACCAACATCTCTTTCTAAGTGTTCGGCCAGCAAGATACCCATCATGAAATCATGTGATTCAACCATGAAAAATGCAAAAGAATGCATAGGAAAGATAGATCATAAGTCAAAATCAAGAAATTTTACCTTTGATAGCTTGATTACTTGAAATCCACCAATTTTCTCTTGAATTTTCACCCTAGGGTTCTTGTTCTTTCTTTTCTTCCTTTGTTCTTGCTTTGGCCTACCATAAGAATGAATGTGGAAGAGTTATGTGCTGATTTTTAAAGCCAAATAACAAATGGATGAAAATTTGACACATGTCATCATCCATTGGTCCATGTGTCATACTTACCCATTAAGCAATCTCTCTCCACCACTTAAATTTTTTCAATTATCCATGATAATATTGGGTAAAATCCATGTGCTGGACAAGTGTTGGGTGGTGTAAAATTATAATTTTGCCCTTGGGTGGAAAAATGACTATTTTACCCCTATGTTCGAAAAAATGTCAAAATTAAATTTTTTCACTTCTCAAACTCAAATTATACTCCAAATGACCAATCTTAGACAAAAATTTCATCCAATACTCACATCTTAACGTCGGGTGGCAAAATGACCATTTTGCCCCTAAGTTACGAAAATTTCAATTTGACTCCAAATCGGTCCTCGAACTTTGAATCACCATTTTAAGTCATTCTGGGGTTTTAAAATTCTCAATTTCATCTTAAAATCTCTATTTGAACTAGTTTGAGGCTTAATTCAACTTAATTATACCATTTGGTACATTGTCATCCTTTAACTATTTTTGAGGTACCCAAGTAAGTAAACATGCATTCTTATGTAAGAATGGCATAATAAACATATTGTAGAGCCAAGCTTGATACAGTCAGTTGAATGACTACTCTCTGCCAGAATCTATAACCTGAAACAGAACCAACTTAGTCGACCAAGTCAATCGACTAAGAGCTCTCTGTCTGCAATATGAACCAGAGCACTACAAGATAGATTAATGGCTAAAACTCATCCTCAACTATTTTCAATGGCCATAAACTGTCAAATTTTCATCAGAGTTGTTTCTTCAAGTATAAAAGGGTCTTCCAATGGTTAGAAATCAGTTTTGAGAAGTTTTGAAGAGATTTGAGTCATTAAGAGCTGAAAAACTAGAGAATTTTCTCTTCACCTCACTGCACCTAAACGCTCATTCTTTGTACTTGCATTCTGCACTTAACCGTGCACCATTTAGATCAACTTGTGATCATAGGTACTTTCTTCTACTTATCTTCTTGTATTCTTAGAGTGAAGGAGTCACTCTAAGTGTTTTTTCAAGCTAGGATTGCTTGAATGTGTTAAGATTCTAACTTAGCCTCAAAAAGTTAGGTGTTGAATTTTGGTTGATCTAGTGAAAAAACATTCTTGTAGGTTGTGGTTGAGCCTTTGAAAAATCACGTTGGGTTTTGGTTGAGCCCATGAAAAACCATTGTGAAAGGTTGTGGTTGAGCCTTTGAAAAATCACTTTGGGTTTTAGTTTAGCCTATGAAAAACTAGTGTAAAAGGTTTTGGCTAAACCTTGTAAAAGCCATTGTAAAACTTGGTGAAAGCTTGTGAATTTCACCGGTTATTAGTGAAATTGTTGAAAAAATTCTTAGTTAAATAATCAAGGTAGTGGATGTAGGTCTTGGACTGAATCACTATAAATTATTGTGCATTGTACACTCTATTTTTATTTTCTTTGTTCTGAAAATTAGTTCTTCATTTTGTCAAGAGTCGATTTGTACTATTCACCCCCCCTTTAGCACATATTATCGGGACCAACAAGTGGTATCAGAGCTTAACTCTCATTTTTAAGGCCTAACAACCTTAGGGTAGATCCTAATGGCTTTAGAAAATTTTGTTGATATTAAGGGTCAATGCATAAATATGCCTTCTCTATTTAATGGATCAAACTATCCTTATTGGAGTACTAGAATGCCTATTTATATTAGGGCTTATGACTATGAGATGTAGGATACCATTATCGATGGTCCTTTCATTCCTGTGATCACAAATTCGGTAAATGGTGAGAAAACTCCTAAAGATAGAAATAAGTGGACAGAAGTTGAAATGAGGAGAGCACAAATCAACTCTAAGGCCATGCTCACTATCATTTGTACACTTGATTATAGAGAATATGATAAAGTATTCATGTGCAAAAGTGCCAAGAAAATTTATCAAAAATTAGAAGAGTTATGTGGAGAAACAAATATGGAAAAGGAATTGGAAGACAACGCTTGCGAGAATCAATGCTCAACAAGCAATATGGCAAATGCAAACAAGGAATTAAGTGAAAATGAATACTTAAATTAAATTGAATTATGCTTCATGGCTCTTGAAGACATAAAGGTAATTTTTTCATCTTATGAACTTAATTCATATGCTTTTGATGAATTACATGATGTTTTTGAGGATTTAGCTTTTGAGTTTGAGAAAATGAATATAAAGAACAAGAAAATCATTTCCACACTCGATGTTAAAAATGAATTTTTGATGAAAACAAATTGATTTGGAAAAAGAAAATGAAAATTTGAAAAAGGATTTTAAAGCTTACCAAGAGCAAATTGATTTTTTGGAAAAAGGAAATTTTGACGTGAAAATAAAATTTGAAGATTTATTAAATGAGAAAGTGGAAGAAGGATCAAACTTGTGCTTGATGGCCAAAGATGATGAATCTGAGGTGTCTTCTACTTCTTGTGACATTTCAATTGATGAGCTGCAAGATGAATATGAATGTCTCTATGATGAGTTTGAAAAGCTTGCATCAAAATATAAAACTTTGAAAAGAAAAGCTGCATCTCTTGAAAATGATTTGGAAAAGAAAAGACATGATTTCAACTCTGTTTTTGAGCAAAGAAATTTTTTGCAAATTGAATTAGAACATTTAAAAACAGATTTTGAAAATCTACAATAGAAGTTGAAAAACAGAGCAGATACTTTACAAGCTGTAGTTGCTGAAAATACTGCTTTTAAGAATTTAAGAAAATAATCATCAAGAAAGAGCACAAATTTCATAAGAAATGCTAATGATTTCTCACCTAGATGCTTTGTATGTGATAGAACTAGACATTTATCCTATGATTGCTTTAGAAAAAGAAATGTGCAGAAAATTAAAAAAATTTGGGTTCCAAAAAGAACTTTATGCAACGAGACTAACTTTCAAGGATCCAAAGCAATTTGGATACCAAAGATCAAATGAAAAATGTCTCTTGTAGGTGTGCTAGAGCAAGGAGGAAGAATTCTTGAAGAATGGATGCTCTCTAGTCACACGTAAAGGAAAATGGGTGATTTCTATGCTAAATTTTTTAATGAGAATATTGATTGCTTATTTATTGAATGTTTCATTAATTTGGCTTGGTTTCTAAAATTGTTTGCGTTTCTACATTGAAAATTTTAGTTACCTATTCTTGCTTGAATATTAAGTGCATAATTCCTTGAGCTTTATTGATAAATCTTAGCTATCCAACTTGATTTGATATGATACATACTATAAGTTGCAAGGAAGTAAGAATCTAATGATTGAGTATGTATTTATATTTGATCTTGAATATGTTATCATTCTTATTTTGAGAAAATTGTTTTATTAGGATTGATTGATTATGGAAAATTATTTTTATAAAATTTCCTCATGATTTATGACATTGTTTCCATGCTACTTCTTTGAGGAAAAATAATTTTTAAGCATAGTTTTGAAACATAAAGGTTGGATAATGTGATAGAAATATGAGCATACTTGATGACTTACACTCACATCTATTCAAGTAGCCTAAAACGAGGAAAATTGAGTTAAAAAAAATTGTCCTTGGTTTTCTTGTGCCTAGCATAGGTTGACTACTTGAACAATCTTGATTTACATTCTAGAACTTACTTGAATAGTTCAAGATGGTTAATAATGAGCTTGAAAGTTTTGACTACTTGAATTGGTACTTTTAAAGCAAAATGAGTTTATATGAGAAAAATGTTGCCATCCTTTAAGTTTAGAATGATAAATGAATTGAACAAGTTTGTTTCATAATGAAAAATACTTATGACTTGTTCTTATTGGATGTGCATATTTGCTTGTAAGCTTGAATGGTCACAAGGGCATTTTTGAAACATAATTGTGAGATATTTGCAAATGACCCTTGACATGCATATACATGATTCATTATGCCCATTACATATTTCATAAATCATTTAGCGCATAATGAAACAAAATCGAGTGACATTGAGCTCATGATTTTTCACAAAGTAAGTCTAATCTTGAATGTTTCAAGTTAAAAAGTTTGCAAAGAAAGATTAAATATTTATAAATTGATTTTCTTGGGAAATCTTTTTATTCTCTTTGATTGAAATTAATTCTTTATTTTTAATGACATAGCATGATTGAGCAAACTTGATTTGATATATTTATATAAATTGCACAAATTCGATGTTGCTTGGTATTTCTCTTATGATTGGTGAAATTGATTGAAAGGGATTTCTTAAGCATGATTTTGAGTGTGATAATTTAACATTGATGGAATTTTTCAAGCAAAAGAACATATCTATTTGCAATGTTTGGCATCCTTGAGATTATAATGATTTCAATGATATAAAACTTGAACAAGCATACCTTGTGTTGAAAATGCCATTATATCTTGTTCTTGTTACAAATGATTGCTTGAATAACCTCAAGGGCATTTTTATCCATATGCTGAAAAATTATAGAAAATGCTAAATTTGATGCTTATTATGCTTAAACATTGTTTAAATACTTGTTATACATGTTATAAATCATAGTCACGCATCATGATGTAAATTGAATATGTTTGAGCATATTAAAGGTATGTTTCTTCAAATGAGCATTTCAACTTTTTAGCATTTGTGAACAATGAGCAATAAAAGCCAAAATTTGAGTTCACACGTTTTTCTTGAAGAATCTTTGATCATACATGTCTAAAATGATGTTTTAACATGGTTGAAATGAAATTCTAAATTGTTCTAACACAAATCCATGTTTTGAGATCATTATACCTTAGAATATTGCATGTTTTGCACCTTTCTTTGGCTTTTCAATATGTAGGAATCAAGCATAATTAACTCCTTAGCATAGCTAGTTGACTATTGGAGAACAAAATGCAAACAATGCTACTAGAATGATAAAAAGTGGACCCCAAGGATATTTAGTCTACTCTTGAATGTTCTAAAGCCAAAATGGATAGGTTTTGAGTTCCAAAATGTCTCCTTACATTACTTCTTGTCCTTGCAATATTTTTTTCTTGAATTTCCTTATCAAAGATGATTCTTGACTTTTAAAAACTTGCATTGTGAATACTCTCATGATCATTTGGTGCAAGTACATGTTCTTGAAATTGCAAAACTTGCTAAAAAATGGGAAATCTTTTTTCATGTAATAAATCTATCTATTCCCAAGCATGACACTCATATTGATTCCATAAATTCTCATATAGTTGCAATGACAAAATAGAAATATGAGAAATTGTTCATCAATTCTTGAATTTGTTAATTTGATTGGATTTTCATGTGCTTATATAGAAAATATCTTTTCATGAAAATTGAAATGTTCAAATGCTAATCTAGGAACAATTCTTGAAATATATTTTACATTTGTGCTTAAATGATTATTTCAAAATTGATTTCTTGATTATGCATACAAACTTGATTAAGATGAACTCATCAAACTTAATGAAAATATTCTTGGTTCATCTACTATATTGGTCAAGACACATGTCTATATGATTTTTCTTTATGCTTGATCTTAATGTTTGAAATCTAAAACTTGACTTGAGCTATGCATTTGAATATGAATTTAATTGTCAAGTTTGATCATGGCATATATTGTGAGTTGACATAGTTGAAATTTATTTTGAATATGCATTTAAATGTTAACTATGTCTTCATTGAGCCTTAATGTTTACATGATTTAAAGATTTTACGTGCATCCAACTTTAGCTTATAGGTCACCATAAACAACTTGACATGTCAAATAAAATATGACCTATAGCTTTAGTTAGCAATGAATGCCTAATGTGCTTTGATTAAATATCTCATTCTTGAATCTTGATAATTGGTATTCATTAATGATTGAATGTTCACTTTGAATATATTCATGAGTTGAGTGATTTACTTTCAATATTCTATAACAATTGATATCACTCATGAATCATGAATTATTAAGAAATTGCATGTACTTTGAATTTCAATGGTTATATATTTTTTCAATAGGTATATGTATATATTGAATTCATGCTTGCATTTTGATGAACAAAATTGGAATCATGATTAAAGAAGATAGCCATGTTATTTCTTGTAATCATGTTTGTGCTTATTTGATCATAACTTTCATACATGATTTCAATAAATGCAAAATGCTTTAGTCATGCTTCATTAATAATGATATGCCTTTTTTGAAAGTTCTCCTTGCATGGACAATTTCATATATAATTTGGAGAATTCATCTTGCAATGCTTGCTTTAAAATGACTTGGATGAATGAACATTTGAAAATAATTTGGAAGAATACTCCCTAAAAATGCTTGATGATGATATTTTTTAATTTCTCCTTGAGTTGCTATTTTTAGGGAATTTCCTAGAAATGCTTGATTGATATACTGCTTGGCTGATTGCTTTTGAGAATGAATAATGAATGCTTGATGATGATTGATAATTCTTGATGATAATTGAGAATGTGCTTGAAGACTAATGATTCCTTAAACATGCCTAGGAACTACTTTGCAAATATTTCTTGAAAATATGAGTATTTAATGCATATGTTGAACATCTATTCAAATGCTCATACTTTTTGTAGTTCCATGAATACTTGAGTATTAGAGAAATAAATTGAAATATCAATTTGAATACTCATTTATTCTAGGCTCATAATTTCTTTCCTAATATTTAATCTTTTGAGGATCTCTAACAACTTGTGTTGAGCTTATGATTTCTTAAGGGGAACTCAATCATTGTCCTTGATATCATAAGGAATTAAGATCTTCAACAACAAGGTTTGGTGAGATTCAACAGTTGATGTTCTTCACTACCAGTAACATCTTTCTAAACACCAAAATAGATATTGTGCCTTACATCGCTTCTCACTTAAACTTGAATGTTGAAATGCATAATTGGTATCAAGCCTCAAGTTTTCTCAATTAGTGTCTAGCTTTAAAATTAGCATCAAGCTTTATAATTGTCTTTCTCACTTGGGCTTTAAATTGATCATATCTTTCTTAAATGTTTTGAGATTTGAAGTTGATATGCTTGGAATGCTCAATGATAAGGGAAGTCGTTACTTATGCTTAACCAATTGATATAATGAGTTTTAAAATAATTCCATCTCTCATAATTGATATCATGCTTTTACAAAGGAGGAGATTTTACTTATATCTATCAATTGGTATATTGAGCTTTAACACTTGGTATTGGAGTTGACATATGTCTTATGTGCTTATTGAACATCTTTATGCTTATCTTTCCTTAACTTCATAAATGTTATGTCCACATTTTGCTTACAGAGATATATACATGTGGCTTTCTTGTTGATGATGCTTTTGATGAATTAATACTTGAATGTGGCTTTCTTAATGACTTTGTTGAGGATATTAAGTGCATATGTATGATGACTTAAAGACTTTATGGTTACATATCCATGGTTTTAATGCTTATATTCTTAATGGATTTTGCTAACCATTATTTCTTGAGCTTAAATGTTTAATGCTCACTTTTCTTATCCTTTTTGATATAACAAAAAGGGGAGAAGGTTTATGAGCAAATTTAATTTTATGCATATGTTGAGGGGGAGACTTTAAAATCATTTCAAATGCAAATTATGCTCATAGTTTTGTCATATCAAAAAGGGGGAGATTGTTAGCTTTAAAATTATTATAGTTTTGATTATGACAAAATGATCAAATTTGCTTGAACATTATTTGAGTAATTTTTGACAAATTCTTGAAATGATTTAACTCCCATACATTTGTTCTTACATAGACACAAGCTTGACTCTTGAAGTTATTGAACTATATCTATAAGCTTGTATGACTTAGGTGTATGAGTGCTTATGATTCTCATTCATTAAAGTTTGATTTAAAGATTAAAGGAAAATCTTGATGCACTCATTAAGGGGGAGTTTTGAATATCTTGTTTAATGATGAAAAAGAAAAAAGAGAGAAGGAAGACTAAGTTAAATAGAGTTAAATAGGTCTTCATGTTTAATTTATATGTGTGATGCTTAGTTTTGGTTTTGTTGAATATTATGTAAAGAAAAGTAGATGCATTGACCAAGGGGGAACACCTCATTATGCATAAAGATTTGAAGCATTCATATTGAACATAGACATTGCATTATTAATCTTGGAGTGTTTTGTGATCATCAAAAATAAGAGATAGAGAATGTTGACTCTATATGTTTTTTATGATAGCAAAATATTCTCATTCATTTGTGTTTAACATTTCTACCTAAGTGTGCAAGACAAAAAGTCATATGGAAATAATAAATCAATCTTCTAATTGTGCATATCAAAGACCATGAAAATAAAGAAAAACGATTTATCAACAAAAAGGAATCTTATTGGTGAAACAAGGAAAAATGTTAGTTGACCAAGTTTCAAATTGAAGGAATGGCGGGGTGAAGAGTTTGAGAAACAAAACCAACTTAGTCAACCAAGTCAGTCGACTGACTACTCTCTGCCAGAATCTGCAACCTGAAACAGAACCAACTTAGTCGACCAAGTCAGTCGACTAAGAGCTCTCTGTCTGTAATTTGAACTAGAGCACTACAAGATAAATTAACGGCTAGAACTCATCCTCAACTATTTTCAACAGCCATAAACTATCAAATTGCCATCAAAGTTGTTTCTCCAAGTATAAAAGGGTCTTCTAATGGTTAGAAATCAGTTTTGAGAAGTTTTGAAGAGATTTGAACTATAGAAAGTTAAAAAACCAGAAAAGCTTCACTGCACTTATGTACACTTAAACGCCCATCTTTTGTAATTGTGTTTAGCACTCAATCTTGTACTATTCAGATCAACTTGTGACCATAGGTACTTTCTTTAACCTTTATTTTGGTATAATTAGAGTGAGAGAGTCACTCTAAGGGGTTGTTCGAGCTTGGGAAAGCTTGAATGTTATAGGTTGTGGTTGAGCCTTGGAAAACCACTTTGGGTTTTAGTTGAGCCCGTGAAAAACTAGTGTAAAGGTTTTGGCTGAGCTTGCTAAAAGCCATTGTAAAAGCTTGGTTAAAGCTTGTGAATTTCACCCGATTCTTAGTGAATCGTTGGAAAAATCCTTGGTTGGATAATCAAGGTAGTGGATGTAGGTCTTGGATCAAACCACTATAAATTGATATGCATTGTATACTCTATTTTTATTTTCTTTGTTCTAAAAATTAGTTCTTCATTTTGTCAAGAGCTGATTTGTGCTATTCACCCCCCTCTAGCATATATTATCAGGACCAACATAACTCCCATTGAATTCAATAAAGTATCAAGCTGTACCACAGCAAAACAAGTGTGGGATAAACTTAGAATTATTTATGAAGGGACTTCTCAAGTCAAGGAGTCCAAGATAGCCCTTTTGACTCACAATTATGAAATGTTTAAGATGGAGCCTGGTGAAGATATCACTAGCATGCTAGGTATATTCACAAATATCACAAACAAACTTAGTCAACTAAGCAAACTAATTCCCAAGCATGAAATTGTTAAAAGACTTCTTAGAAGCCTACCCAAAAATTAGAAGCCTAAGATGACAACCATCCGAGAAGCCAAGGACTTATATGTTATAAATTTGGATGAAATTTATGGTTTTCTCCTTACTCATGAGCTAGAACTCAAGGAAGAGGAAGAATAAGATAGGAGGGAAGCTAAAGGAAAAAAAGAAGAGCATCGCCCTCAAAGCCAACATTCTTGAAGAAGAACTAGACGCGCTATCCTGTCATGATGATGAATAACTAACACTGGTTGCTAGGAGATTCAAAAAACTGATGGGCAAAAGAAACCGGAGACTAGCTAGAAGAGGGTTTAGAAAAGACCAAGGTTTTTCATGGAAAACCAGAAACAATAACGACTCCAACAAAAACGAAGAGTTTACATGCTTCGAATGCAAGAAGCCTGGACAATTCAAGTTCGAATGCCCTTTGCTGAAAAAAGAAACTCCAAAGAGAAACAAGAAATCAAAAAAGGCAATGGTGGCAGTTACCTGGTCAGACAGTGATACTTCAAGTTCTAAAGCTGAGGAAGAAAGAGCAAACCTGTGTTTGATGGCACGAGATGATGAATCGGAGGTATCCGCATCCCCTTGCAATATTTCTGTTGATGAACTTTAGGAAGAATATGAATGTTTATATGATGAATTTGAGAAACTTTTTTTGAAATATAAGACTTTAAAGAAAAAATCTGCATCTCTAGAATCAAATTTGGAAAAGATTAAACTTGACTTTGACTCTGTTTTTGAACATAGAAATTTTCTGCTAATTGAATTGGAACATTCAAAAATAGATTTTAAAACTCAAAAATTGGAATTAGAAAGAAAAACAAAAGCTTTACAAAGGTAAGTGAAGAAAATGCTGCACTCGAAAGTATGAAAAATGAAACTCCAAAAAAAAATGCTTACCGCAAGAAAAAATCTGCTAATGCATCATCTAAGTGTTATATTTGTGATAAAATTGACCATTTATCCTATGATTGCAATAGAAAAAGAAATGTGCAAAAAATAAGAAAAATATGGGTTCCAAAAGGATTCTATGTTGCTGTTAACAATCAAAGACCTATCAAGGTATGGGTACCTATAAAGAAAAACTGAATATTTGTTTTGTAGGTTGAGTTGCACTCAAAAGATACATGTTCAAGAGCTCAACTCAAGAAAAAGCAGCCTTGGTATATGGACAATTGCTGCTCAACGCACATGACAAGAAATGAAATACTTTTTGCACAACTAGACAAGAAAAAGGGAAGAACCGTGTCTTTTGGTGATGATTCAAAAGGTAGAATTCATGGCATAGGAATGGTTGGTAAGAACTTTCAAACTCAAATTAGTCATGTGTTGTTGGTTCAAGGTTTGAAACATAATTTACTGAGCGTTATTGTGAGACCCCGTCAAGCTCGATTAAAAGACGGTATTATATCGAGTGGTACAACTAAGTTAAATCGAGTCTTGAACTAATTCAAATAGAAATTCTAAGAGGAAATTGAAAATTTTGAAACCCATAGAATGGCTTAGAATAGTGATTCGGAGTTCAAGGTCCAGTTTGGAGTTCATCAGGAAAATTGACCGATTAGGGACAAAACGATCATTTTACCATTTGATGATAAAATAGAGATTTTTAGCCAAGATTTGATCACATTTGACCAACAATAATTATATGAAATATAATTATGATTATTAGAGTATAAAATGATGTTTAGCAGTGAAAAAATTATGATTTCTGGTATTTTTAGAGCACAAAGGCAAAATGGTAATTTTGCCACTAGACGACTAAACGGGAATTTTTATAAAATGAGTTTTTTGCCCCATTTGGTTAATATTGATCAATGTTAGTGTTATTTGAGGTTGAAAAGTAGAAATAATGTGATTCCGATACATTTCGGAGTATAGGGGCAAAATCGTAATTTTTTTACCTCGGGGGCAAATCGGTAAATTTTTCACCCCAGCACTTGTCAAGGCCAAGGGATTTTATTCATCCTGTAAATGGATAAACATGAGAAATGTGTGATGGAGAGAGATTGCTTAATGGCTAAGTATGACACATGGACCAATGGAATGGTGACATGTGTCAAAATCTCATCCATTTATTATTTTCTTTATAAAAGGCATCAAAATCAGCCCATTTCTCCCATAGTGATCAACCAAACCAGAAGAGAAGAGAAACCAAGGAAGAACAAGCCCTAGGTGGGAAAAATCAAAGAGAAAGTGTTGGAATTCAAGGAAACAAGCTAGGTAAGTTAAAATTTCTTTAATTCTCCTTGATACCTAGCTTACCCATGCTTTTGTTCTTGATTTCCATGGTTGAATATTGAGTTATCATGATGAATTCAATTCTGAAAAATGGGTATGGAAGAGGAATTGTTGTTGGAATAATTTGATTTTAGACTATGTTAGTGTTTAGGGATAGTTAAGCATGGTTATGAACAAAAACACAAAAGAAATATTCAATTTCTCTAGGGTTCCTTGTTGGCCGAACCATGAGGGCTGAATATCAATGGGGGATTGTTTTTATTTCAAGGAAAATGGCATGGAAAATGATGAATTAAGGTGAAACGGTTATGTAGAAAAAAATTCGATGCTAGTGCACCAAATGACCAAATTTTTCTATAAGGAACTGTGAGGGTTCTAATGCTGAATTTGGCTTTATTTAAATGTATGTGGTAAATTAAGGTATTAGAGGAGAAATGAATTAATTTGGAGGTGATTTGGACACAATCGTCGATTAATCGGGTGATCGGTCGAATTTAATCGATACCGTGATTAAGCGGTAATCAGACATATTTTTGCATTTACATATCAAGCATTAGTAATTTAAATTAATTTATATCAATTTAGGGACAATATAGTAAATTCCTTGACTTTGTTATTTGTCAAGGTGGTGAGACGTCCGGAAAAGGCAAAGGAATTGCGCCTGAGGGCTATTAGTCCGAGTGCACCCGGAATCTGGATTTTTGATACCGGTGAGTGGACTTGCATTTCAAACTTGTTTTGGGAAATATGAAAGATTCTATCCAACTTGTCTTAGAAAATGTACCTTGGGAACAAGCTTTTAGTAAAATGATTTTATATTGTGAAAATGTGCTATACAATGGTTTATGTGTTATCACAATATGATAATATGCATTGGATGCTTCTTTACATGTTGATTTGAACCCGGCTATGTGCGAGTAGGAGTGCACATAAGCCGTTGCTGACCCGACTATGTGCGAGTAGGAGTGCATATAAGCCGTTGCTGACCCGGCTATGTGTGAGTGGGAGTGCACATAAGCCGTTGTTGCCTCCATAGCTTATAGGGCTGGATGCTTCGTGATCTTCCACCCTATGAGTGCTTTGATAGGTATGATCTGTGGCGAAGTATGACTCTCCACCCAAGAGCTTGGAGGAGGAGGGAAGGGACTGCTCCGTTGCTTCGTGATCCGGAGTGAAGTGCACCTCTTGCCGAGTGAAGGGGGGGATGCTTCGTGATCTCCCACCCCCTAGTGACAATAGCATAAGCCGTTGCATATGAGATGATGATGATGGGATGATGTGCATGATGATGATGATGGGATGGTGTGCATGTTGATGATGGGTATATGGTTGTAAATGCAAATATGTAAGCATTTGTTTTGTTGAAATTTGGAAGTTTACATGTGTTACATGTTGCTATTGTTATTTTAGCAGGATGACTTGTTTTAAGGGAAAAAGGAGACTTTTTCCTTGATGTTCTGGTTCTCGCTGCAGCGAGAATGAAGTTCGCTACAGCGAGAAACTTTCTGTCCATTTTGCTAACTTGTGGGTTTTTGCCATATTTCCCATTTCTTTGGTACCATAGTTGAGCATGGATTTTTGTAAAGTGATTTACTCATGTGGGGTTTACATGAGGGGTTTAAAGGAGCTAAAACAATTGCATGGTTTTGAGAAAATGAATGCATCATGATTTCGATAAACATTCCTTATGGTATGCTTGTTCCCTTCTTGTTCACTCACTGAGTATTGTACTCACGTTTTATAAAAATTCATGTTTTCAGATCAGGTGACTGTTGGACCCTAGATCGAGGAGTCCCCGTAGTGCATCTCCTGGGTATGTGTCTGGCATTCGATAGTAATCCCTTTTATTGTAAATGTCTCCGCTGGAAGTCATGGGTCCTTTTGTATTGTGAATACAATCTAACAATGTGAATATGTGTATGCAATGTAAATTGCTAAATACATGACTGGTATAGTGCATGTATATTATTATCGATAATGCCATTGTGTTTTGGCTATGTTCACACCCGAAAAAAGGTGTGTGTGTGTATGCATGATATGATAAATTTGTTAAGCAAAGGTAAATGGATAGGCTTGCTTGGGCTTAGTGAGCTATGCTCATTGAGCTCATGCGCCGGTCATGGCCCGAGAAATTGGGTCGTGACAGTTAATCAATTGTGTGATAAAGGATTTAAAGTATGTTTTGACTCAACCAAATGTGAAGCGATAGACATAAGCACTAATAAAGTTTCATTTATAGGAAGAAGATTAAAGAATATGTATGTTGTATTTCTTGAGGATCTTGAAATGGATTGTGACAAATGCTAGTTGGTTAAAGAATATAAAGTTTCATATATTAAAGAAGATTAAAGTATGTCTTGTAGCAAATGCTAAAAATAATAGTTGGTTATGGCATAGGAGATTATGACATGTGAGCATATATACCATGTCAAAGTTGATTAGAAAAAATTTAGTTGTTGGACTGCCAGATCTTAAGTTTGAAAATGATAAGATATGTGATGCTTGCCAACTAGGAAAACAGGTTAGAACATCCTTTAAGACCAAGAAAGTTGTCTCCACATCTAGACCTCTTGAATTGATGCACATTGATCTATTTGGTTCAGTAAGTACAACTAGTCTAGGAGGAAAATCTTATGGCTTTGTAATAGTCGATGACTATTTTAGGTACACTTGGGTATATTTCCTTGCTCATAAAAATGATGCTCTACCAGCATTTATAAGTCATTGTAGGAAGGTTGAAAATGAAAAAGGACTATCTATTGTTAGTATTAGGAGTGATCATGGAGGTGAGTTTAAAAGAGATGAATTTGAGAATTTTTGTAATGAAAAGGGGTCGGATCATAACTTTTCTGCACCTAGAACACCCCAGCAAAATGGAGTTATAGAGAGGAAAAACCAAACATTGAAAGAAATGGCTCGAACTATGCTATGTGAAAACAATCTGCCTAAGTACTTTTGGGTAAAAGCTATTAACACAGCAGCTTATATTCTTAATAGAGTGTCTATAAGAGCCATGATATCAAAGACTCCATATGAACTTTACAAGGGTAGGAAACTAAATATCTCTCACCTTAGGAGCTTTGGCTGTAAGTGTTTTGTATTGAACAATGGTAAACAGCCTTTAGGAAAGTTTGATGCAAAGAGTGATGAAGCTATGTTTTTAGGATATGCATTAAACTCAAAAGCCTATAGAGTCTTCAACAAAAGATCCTTAACGATTGAAGAATACATCCTTGTAGTTTTTGATGAATCCAATACCTTGCAAAAGGAAATTTCAAATGATGAACATGATACGGATGATCTTGAAAAACAAATGGAAGAAATGAGTTTAGATGATAAGAAAAACAGTGAAGAAAATTCCCTAGGAAGAGAAACAAGACCTCTACCCATAAAAACCTTACAAAGAACTAAAAATCATAATAATGACCTTCAAAGGAGTTGGAGATATGCAAAAGATCACCCACAAGAACTAATCATAGGTGATATTTCACAAGGTGTTAAAACTAGGAGAGCAACAAGAGAGACTTGTGAGTTTTCAGCTTTCATATCTCAAATTAAGTCTAAAACATTTGAGGAAGCAGAAAAAGAGGAAAGTTGGATATTGGCCATGCAAGAAGAACTTGATCAATTCAAAAGAAACCATGTATGGTCATTAGTCTCTAAGCCTATAAACCACCCTATTGTTGGAACAAAATGGGTGTTTAGAAATAAGGTAGATAAGCAAGGGAATGTAGTTAGAAATAAAGCTTGGTTGGTAGCCCAAGGATATAACCAAGAGGAAAGAATAGACTATGATGAAACCTTTGCACCGGTTGCTAGGATAAAAGCTATAAGATTACTGCTTGCATTTGCTTGCTTTATGAACTTTAAGTTATTTCAAATGGATGTAAAGAGTGTATTCTTAAATGGTTTCATCCAAGAAGAAGTTTATGTTGAGCAACACCCGAGTTTTGAGGACTTTGAAAAATCAAATCATGTCTTCAAACTTCACAAAGCCTTGTGTGGATTGAAACAAGCTCCTAGAGCTTTATATCAAAAGCTTTCAAAATTTTTGGTTGAAAAAAGTTATGTTAGAGGTAATTTTGATACAACATTATTTATCAAAAGATACTTAAATGATTTAATTGTTGTTCAAATTTATGTGGATGACATTGTGTTTTGTGCAACTAATGAGGCTTTATGCAAGAACTTTGCTAAAGAAATGCAAGGTGAATTTGAGATGAGCATGATGGGTGAGCTAAAATACTTTCTTGCTTTTCAAATCAAACAAAGTGAGAAAGGAATCTTCATCAACCAAGAAAGGTACACTCAAAACATGCTCAAAAGGTTTGATATGTTGAAGCTGAAATCAATTTGTAAACCAATAAGTCCATCCACCAGACTTGATTTAGATGAAAAATGAAAGGATGTTGATCAAAAGCTCTTTAGAGGTATGATCTAATCACTTCTTTATTTAACAGCCAATAGGCCTGATATCCAATTCAGTGTGTGTTTGTGTGCTCGTTTTCAATCTCAACCCAAAGAATCACACATGACTGTTGTTAAAAGAATTTTTAGATATCTTTTAGATACACAAACTTTAGGAATATGGTATCCAAGGGAATCATCATTTAGTTTAGTTGGATATTCTGATGCAGATTTTGCTGGCAGTAAAATAGATAGAAAGAGCACTAGTGGAACCTGCCAGTTTCTAGGTAGTATGATTGTGTCATGGTCAAGCAAAAAATAGAATTCAGTAGCTCTGTCTGCAGCTGAAGCAGAATATGTATCTCTAAGCAATTGCTGTGCTCAAATATTGTGGATTAAACAACAACTAAAAGATTATGGAATATCAATGCATAATATACTAATATATTGTGACAATACAAGTGCAATCAACATTTCAAAAAATCCTGTGCAGCATTCTAGGACTAAGCATATTGAGATTAGGCACCACTTTGTTAGAGATCATGTAGTTAAAGGTGACATTAAAATTGAGTTTGTGAATACTCTACAACAATTAGCTGACATCTTCACTAAACCCTTAAATGAGGAAAGATTCTGTGAGATTAGAAGAAATTTAGAAATGGTTAGTATGCAGGAGCTTTAGGAAAAATTTTGAAATTTTCTCAAAGGATAGTAGGCACTTAGTCGACTAAAAGAAGCATTTAGTCAACTAAGAGCATTCTGTCACTTTAAATAATAAGACTCAGTTAGTTAGAGGAGAATGAATAAAATAGTAAAAAAGAAATAATATACCAGGTGAAGGAAATGGGCACAAAATACCGCCTAGCTGAAAAATAAAAATGAGAGGCAATTTTCAAATTTTGAACAGAAGAAAAACTAACAATATTTAAAGGGGAGACAAACAGTTTTTGGAGAGATTAAACTGCCATTAACTCATTTCCTCTACATTTTCTCTCCTCTGAAACTAACCCACTTAAACCTGAAACCATCTCCTCTCAAATTCTCAAAACCCTCAGTCAAAAAATCCTTCAAATCAAATGGCAAAATCAAGGCAATCTAAAGAAACCCCGAAAAAAAAAGGGAAGAGGCCATTGGAGGAAAGCTCACAAACCGAAATGCAGAAGAAGAAGAAAAAGATTTTACATGCATCTGGAATCGAAAAATCTGAAAAATGCTGATCATGAAGGGCACAAAATAGAGAAGAAGAAAGAAAAGGGAAAATCATCTAAGAAGGGTAACTCCTCATCTTCCAAGTTTAGGAATAAGGCCTTTGAGGATAGATACAAGAAAATAGAAAATGCCTCAATTTCCTGTGGTAAATTCATAGACTGGGATAGTTTCAATGAAACCTTAAAAATTCAGACAAGTTTTATCTGATTATTTTGAGGAATTAAAACTAAAGAAGTATAGTACCTTTAAGAATCGATCTTACAGTGCCTGTTTGGTTAAAGAGTTTTATGCAAGTATTGCATTAGGAAAGGAGGAACTTGAAGATTCTGATGATGATATTGATCATGGTCTGAATGTGTTTACGAATGGTAAGGAATTTGTTGTTACGGCTATTGATAGAGGCAGTTTACTTAAAATCAAATTTAAGGAAGGTGAGTTTGAATTTCTTGAAAATTATGACCCATCATCCCTATGGGAAATAATTACAGGGTAGAAAGAAAAATACCCCTCAAAAAGTAATGTCGGTTTGATTACCAGTCCTCAAATTAGGATTTTGCATTACTTTATAGCAGCAAACATTCATGGCAAAAGTGACAGTTTTAGCTACATTAGCCTTTAGGACTTATGGCTAATGGAGCATGCATTCAATGGTACTCCCCTGAATCTAGGTCGATTTATGGTTGGAAGGATGAGAAAAGCTTGTACAGGGGACAAGATAAATCTGCCATATGGAAATATCATTACTTAACTGGTACAGAAGAAAGGTATTTGGTGCTCTAGGTATGAAACAGACAAGGTGAAGAGCAGACTAAGCCATTTATCTTGGGAGTCTACCTAAAATGGGGTATAAACTATATGGAGAAACCTATGTTAAAACCCCTAAGGCCACTTCTAGAAAAGAGTCTTCACTCCCAGCATAATCTGAACCAACCTCCTCTCAATTCTCAAATGAGATGTTCTTGAATTTGCTTATAAGGATAGATGGGAAGCTGATTGACTAAGCTGTGAGGATAGAGAAAATTGAAGGAAGATTAGCAAAGTTGGAAAAAGAGCTAAAGGCACAAAGAAAAATGCCTTATGAACCTGCTGCTGTAGACACCTCTGTAACTCTAAGTCTTGCAGAAAGGCAAGGGGTTGAAGGTTCTACTTTTCAAGGGGAGGGTCATGAACTTGAAGTGGATCAGCCAAGAAACACCCCCTAACTTGAGCCTCAAAAGGAAGTTGAGTCCAGAACAAGGGACTAAGGTGATTGGTTCACTTGATGAAAATCCCTCATCTCATCCAGAGCCTGAGAAAGAGCAGCCTTCTCCTTCAAATTTAGAAAAACTATCGATTATGGATGTCTTCAATCAGATGGTCAGGGAAGAGCAAGCAGAAAAGGAAGCAGCCAAAGCACAAGTTTAGAAGTCAGCATCTACTGAACCAACACACACAGTAGAGAAGCAGTCTGGGAAAGGAAAAGAGAAAGCTACTACAGCTCCACAGGCCAAATCAAAACCACGTGGTAAACGCATCAAGATAATGGCAATCAAGACCAAATTCCTTAAAAGAAGAAAATCCTCCAAAATTGTTGAAAAGGCTAGACCAGCAACTATTTCCTCTCCTCAAGACCCCCTGAAATTTTTAACAAATCATCCCCTGATCAATCACTACAAAAATCACCACCAAAACCCTCTCTCGAACCTTTAAATGTTTTTTATGGCACTGATGAATCTGCTCCTTCAGCCTTTTCAAAGGATTGAAACCCCCCTCAGATTTGATGATGACAAAAAGGGGGAAAATTAGGAGATAGGAAACTGGGGAGATAGAAAAAGGATAGAAAAAAACTAGGGGTAATTTAGGAATATTGACTACTATTTTTTATCTTCTTATTGTTTTTGTGATGTTTTTGCTTTGACAGTTGAACAATTAAATTTAACTTTGTTGTTAGATGTTCTTTGAATGCTGAAAGACATAGTATTATGGTTTATTACTGTTTATGTTTATAAGTTGATGGTTAAATATTTAAATATGTTATTGAAGAATCTGCCATTGAGTTTCTGCTGCTGCTTTAGTGCTAATATTGAGTTGTTATAGTAATTACTAATATAATATTGTGAGTAAAATTTGGATGAAAATAAATACGAATGATGATATTTTTGACTAGATGATTTATGGCATTTAGCTTTGGAATGAATTAAGTCTGGAAACAATATGACAAACAACAAGCTGAAATAGTAATAATGTTCTGTAATCCTGTCACTTACTGCTCATTATTCCATGAGCCTGTATAAATATATTCTATCAAAAATTTGAACCTTTACTTGTCATTTTTTTTATGATAAGAATAGAAACATGCAGAGATGAATAATAAAACTATGCACACACTAAGGGGGAGGAAAACCTCCATTTTGTGCAGAACCGAAAAAGAATAAAAAGACATTGTGCTATTAATCAAGGAATGTTTTGTCATCATCAAAAAGGGGGAGATTGTTGGCTCTATTAGTTTTTTATGATAATAAAACATTTTCATTCATTTGTGTCTAATATTTCTACTTGAGTGTGCAGGACAAAACTTGTATGCAAATAATTAATCAATCATTCAAATGCACATATCAAAGAGCATAAGAATAAGGAAGTCACAATTGATCAACAAGACAGAAGCCCCTTAGTCGATTAATGAAGAGTCCTTTAATCGATTAATGAAGAGTTAGTTAGCTAAGATTTAAACTAGAAGTTGACGGGCTAAAGAGTATTGAGAGATAGAAAAGACTTAGTCGACCAAGGAATAAGTTAGTTGATTAAATACTTATTGCCAGAAACTGGAAATAGAAAATAGAGACAACTTAGTCGACCAAGACATAAGTTAGTCGACTAAGAGCATTCTGCCAAAAAATTTGAATTGTGCACTAGAAAACAGATTAACGACCAGAACTGCAACAAAACTGTTTCCAACAGTCAAAAACTGTCTAACTCATTTCAAAGCTGATTTTTCAAGTATAAAAGAGGGTTTCAACGACTAGAAATGAAATGAAGGCTTCCAAAAACCAAAAAGAGCTCAAAAACCAGAAAATACTCTCTGCTCATTTACTGCACTCAACTCCTATCTTTGTAATTGTGATCTGCACTTCACTTTGTACCACTTAGATCAATCGTGTGATCATAGGTACACTTTTATTACTTCTCTCCTTGTATTCTTAGAGTGAGCGAGTCACTCTAAGGGATTGATTCAAGCTAGAATTGCTTGATTGAGTATAGGTTTTAACTTAGCCTTGAAAAGTTAGGTGTTGGGTTTTAGTTAATCCCGGTAAAAGCTATTGTGAAAGGTTTTGGTTAAGCTTGGTAAAAGCCATTGCAAAAGCTGGGTGAAAGCTTATGAATTTCACCGTTCATAGTGGATTAGTTTGGAAAATCCTTGGTTGAATAATCAAGGTAATGGATGTAAGTCTTGGACTTAACCACTCTAAATCCCTGCGCACTGTCTACTTTGTTTTTATTATCATTGCTTTTCAAATTAGTTCCTCATCTTGTTAAGAGCCAAATTATGCTATTCACCCCCCCTTTAGCACATTTACTTGGGACCAACAGAACTTTGCTCATTATTAGGGCTGTCTAATTATTACCGGAGATTTGTGGAAGGCTATTCAAAAAGGATGGTGGTAATCACGAAATTATTGAAGAAGGGGTAGAAGTGGAGTTGGACACCATAGTGCCAAGTAGCTTTTTAAGGCCTGAAAGAGGTAATGATGACAGACCCTGTTTTAGCCCTCTCAAAAATCAAAAAGCCTTTTAAGGTATAGACAGATGCATCAGATCTTATTCTTGAAAGAGTATTACAACAAGAAGGATACCAAGTTACTTTTGAGAGCCAAAAACTAAATGAAGCCGAGAGAAAATATATGGCATAAGAAAAAGTACTACTAGCAGTGATTCATTGTCCTCAGGCATGGTGACACTACTTATTAGGATCAGTTCATTGTTAAGACTGACAACACCGTTGTAAGCGACTTTCTCACACAACCAAAACTTACAAGTAAACAGCAAGGTGGTAGGACCTTCTAATTGAATTTGATTTCCCTTTTAAGCATAAAGTCGGAAAGACTAACTGTGTAGTAGATGCCCTAAGTAGAAAGGTCGAGTTTGCAACTCTTAGGGTAATCACACCAATAATAACCAGCAAGGTGACCACAGATATTTGTAATCTTATTGAGAAAAACTTGCATCAAGATCCTCAAGCAATCACCATTATGAAGTTGGTGGAGAATGAAATTGCAAAATAGTTTTGGGTGGAAAATTGACTCATACTAACAAAAGGATCACAGATATTTGTTCCAAAAGTGAGAGAGTTAAGACAGAAGTTGATGCGGGAATGTCATGACACCCCTTAGGTAGGACACCTAGGTTGGCAACGGACTGTTCATTACTGAAACAAGGTTTGTTGACTCCATATGTTTTTTATGATAACAAAACATTCCTCATTCATTAATGTCTAACTTCACTATTTAAGTGTGTAAGATTTAATTTAATACCCCTAACAAAATTGTTAGTTAGAAGCAAGTCAAGGAGTTTACTAAGTTTAATGAAAAGCTAATCAATTAAGAGGGAAAGAACAAGTAATGAACAAAAACAAAACCTTAGTAACGGATTATCAAGGAACCTTAATCAGCTAAGGCATGGCTATGTGATAAATTAAAGAAAAACATAAAAATGCTAATCGATTAAGAGGTCTAATTAATCGGTTAGAGCATAAGGTCCTAGTATCTTCAAGTGCCAAATATAAGCTTAAAAATATTGTTGACTGTTAAAGGGAGCAAAAATGGAGAAGTTCAAAATTCGAAGATCTTCTAGTTGATTAAAGGTGATTTTGATAGGTTGTGGTTGAATAAAGTAAAGCTTCAATTAGTTAAAGGAAGTACTGACCAATTAGAGGAAGACTATTGCTTAGAGCAATGAAAATAGAAAGTTTGTAATCAGTTAGAGCTTGCCATAACTAGTTAGAGAAAGTCTGCTGAAGAAAAGAAGTTTGAAGACAGATCACTCTTAATCAATTAAAGCCACCTATAATTGGTTAAAGCAAAGAACACAACAGTAAGACAGTGCAAGGCAGAAATACTGTAATTGGCTAGAGCTGCCTGTAACAGGTTAGCTAAAGTCTATCTGCCTTTTAAAGTTTAAACACTAAAGGATAAAATAATAGCTAGAAGTGCATCAGAGTTATTTTTATTGGCTATAAATTGTCTCCAACAGAAAAATCTGACTCCCTAAGTATAAAAAGAAGCTCTAACCATCAAAGAAATAGAGATTTGAAGAGAATAGCTACTTTGAGCAAAAAACCAAATATCTTCACTAAAAACACTTGTTCTTCATTCCAAATCTAGAAAAAGTGTTTGAGCTTGATTTTAATCTATCCAGACTTGTAAAGGTACTTAGTTGTACTTTTTTTTCTTGGAAAATTAAAGTGTGGGAAGTACTCTAAAGCTTGTTGTAAGGGATTAGAGTTTGGGTTAGAAGCTCACCTTGTAAAAGCTTGGTGAAAACTATTAATTACACTGGTTTGGTGAAGTTGGGTTAAAAATCTTTAATTGAGAGATCAAGGTAGTGAATGTAGGTCAAGGGGATCGAACCACTATAAATACTCTTGTATTGTCCACTTCTCTTTACCCTTCCTTACTTGGTGTCTTGTAATTTTAACAAGTTCTAGTCCTTCCCTTCATCTAGTTGATTAAGTGCTCTTCAAGCTCTAAAGGTTAAGTAAAAAATTTTTATTGCTATTTACCCCTTTTTAATACTCCTTTTGGTACCAACAAGTGGTATCAGAGCCATACCCTTAAATTTAAGGCTTAATATCTTTAGGGAAGATCCACATGGTTTTGCAAAAGTTAATTATTTTTAAAGGATAATCCATAAATAGGCTTCCTCTATTTGATAAATCAAATTATGCCTAATGGAGTACTAGGATGGTCATATACATTAGAGCCCTTTACTATAAAATATGGGATGTTATTATGGAAGGATCCTATGTTCCCACCTCACCTAGTTTTGTCACTGGTGAGAAAATGCTTAAACCTAGAGCCGAGTGGATTAAGGATGAAGTTAAAAAGGTCTAAACAAATTTTAAAACCATCAACACCCTTCATTGTGCACTCACTCCTTTGGAATTCAACAAAATCTCTAGTTGTACCACAGTCAAAGAGATTTGGGAAAAACTTAAAGTCATTCATGAGAGGACTTCTCAAGTAAAAGAGTCCAAAATTGCCTTACTCACCCATAATTATGAAATGTTTAAAATGAAACCGGGTGAAGATGTTACTACCATATTCGATAGGTTTATCAATATTACAAACAAGCTCAATCAACTTGGAAAAACCATCCTTGAGCATGAGTTAGTAAAAGATTACTTAGATGTCTCCCTAAGAGTTGGAAACCCAAAGTCACAACTATTTGAAAGGCGAAAAATCTTAATGTGGTCACACTTGATGAAATTTGTGGCTTACTCCTCACACATGAACTTGAAATGAAAGAAGAATAGGAGGAGGAAAAGAAAGAAGCCAAAGAGAAGAAGAAAAATTTGACACTCAAGATTAGTTTACTTGAGGAAGAATTAGAAGAGCTATCAAGTGATGATGATAAAGAGCAAGCCATGATGGCCAGACGATTTAGAAAGCTAATGTAACAAAAAGGCAAAAAGTTTGAAAGAAAAAATTACAAGAAGGATCAAAGTCCTTCTTGGGAAAATAGGCATAAGGGTGATTTTAATAGGAAAGATGAGATGGTGTGTTTCGAATGTAAAAAACTAAGACACTTCAGATCAGAATGCCCATTACTTAAAGAAGAAATCTCAAAGAAAATAAAGAAACAAAAAAAGCAATGGTGGCAGCAACATGGTCTGATAGTGATTCATTAAGTTCAGAAAAAGAAAAAGAAAAATTGAAAGAAAGAGCCAATTTCTGCTTGATGGCAAAGGAAGAAGAAATTGAGGTAACTTTTAATTCATGTGATATTTCCTATGATGATTTGCAAGATGGATGTCACTGTTTATATGCTGAATTTGAAAAACTTGCTCTAAAATATATGACTATGAAGAAAAAGGCTGTTGCATTGAATGAAGATTTAGAAAAAATCAAGCATGAGTACAACTCTATTTTTTATCAAAGGAACATGCTTCAAATTGAACTAGAACAATTCAAAACTGATTTTGAATTCTTGAAGCTTGAATTGGAAAGCAAAAGTTTAGAATTACAAAGAGTTGTTCATGAAAATGTTGCACTTAAAGTTGATAGAGAAAAACGACTAAAATTGAAATCAAATGATGAAGAAGAGTTTAAATGACAAACAAGCCTTAGAAGGAAAATTAATGATGTCTTATGTCATTGTTATATGTGTGGTAGGAAAGGTCATTTGTCTTATGAATGTTTTCATTCTAATAGAATCTTTCCTAGAACGAAATTGGTTTAGGTTCCAAAAAGATCTCATGTGATTACTAAATCCCAAAGACCTATCAGAGTATAAGAACCTTTAAAGAAAAAATAAAAATCTGTTTTGTAAGTTGAGTAAGGACAAAATGATCAATGTTTTGAAGCTCAACAAAAGAAAAAGTAACCTTGGTACTTGAACAGTGGCTGCTTGAGACACATGACCAGGAATGAAAATTTATTTGCTAAGCTTGATAAGAAGAAGTGTGGTAGTGTTTCCTTTGGTTCTGACTCCAAGGGTATTATCCAAGGAATTGGATCCATTGTTAACACATCTTAAACACAAATCAATCATGTCTTATTTGTTAAAGGTTTAAAACATAATCTGCTAAGCATTAGTTAGCTTTGTGATAGAGGTTTTAGAGTATGCTTTGATTCCCATGCATGTCAAGTAATTGATGTTAACACTAACAAAGTAGCATTCATTGGCAAAATAATTAAAAATATGCATGTTATTTTTCTTGATGAAATTAAAACTTGTGAATCATGCTTGATTGCCAATGATGTTTGTGATAGTTGGTTATGGCATAGAAGGTTAGGACATGCTAGTATGCACACAATTTCAAAACTTTTGAGAAAAACTTAGTTATTGGACTTTCAAAGATATCATTTAAGAATGACAAAGTTTGTGACCTATGTCATTTGGGAAACAAGTTAGAAGTTCTTTCAAATCAAAGAAAGTCATATCAACCTCTAGGCCACTTAAATTACTTCACATTAACTTGCTTGGACCAATCACTATTGCTAGTCTAGAAAGCAAGTTATATGGCTTTGTTATTGTTGATGACTACTCTAGATTTACATGGGTGTATTTTCTCACTCATAAAAATGATGCATTTCCAGTTTTTATTAAAAAATGTAGAAGAGTTCGAAATGAAAAATGCCTCACCATTGTTGGTGTTAGAAGTGATCATAGTGGTTAATTTGAAAGTGATAATTTTGAAATCCTTTGTAATGAAAATGGTTTTGATCACAATTTTTCTGCTCCTACAACTCCATAACAAAATGGAGTTGTTGAAAAAAGAAATAAGACTTTAAAAGAAATGGCAAGAACAATGCTTTGTGAAAATAACTTGCCAAAGCATTTTTGGGTTGAAGCTATAAACACTGTAGTTTATATACTGAATAGAGTTTCCATTAGAGCCATGATTTCTAAAACCCCTTATGAGCTTTACAAAGGAAGTAAACCAAATATTTCTCATCTAAGGAGTTTTGGATGCAAATGTTTTGTCTTAAATAATAGAAAACACACCTTGAAAAAGTCTGATGCTAGGAGTGATGAGGCAATTTTCTTAAGCTATGCATTGAATTCTAAAGCATATAGAGTGTTTAACAAAAAAACTCTAGTTATAGAAGAGTCATTCATATTGTTTTTTATGAGATTAATACTACACAAAGAAAAGTAATGCTTGATGATGATGATGCAGATGACATTGAGAAGAAAATGGAGAAGATGAGCTTGGATAACAAAGAAAATGATGGAGAAAGCTCGAAGGAGAAAGATGTTAATGAACCACCATTAGAAAACTTGCAAAAAAATGAAGAATAGCACAATGATCTTCCTAGAAGCTAGAGATTCGTAAGGAATCATCCTCAAGAGCTCATCATTGGTGATCCCTCAAAAGGTGTCAAAACTAAAAAGGGATTAAGGGAAACTTGTGAGTTTCTATGTCAAGCCCAGCTCTACAATATGTTTATTATGTCATTCTTACATAAGAATGCATGTTTGTTTACTTGGGTACCTCAAAAATCGTTAAAGGACGACAATGTACCAAATGGTACAATTAAGTTGAATTAAGCCTCGAACTAGTCCAAATAGAGATTTTAAGATGAAATTGAGAATTTTAAAACCCCAGAATGACTTAAAATGATGATTCGGAGTTCAAGGATTGATTTGGAGTGTTGAAATTTTCATGGTCTAGGGGCAAAATAGTCATTTTGTCATCCGAGGTTAAAATTGAAATGTTGGAATAAGTTTTTGATCAATATTGACTATTTAGAACATAATTTGAGTTTGAGAAGTGAAAAATTTTAATTCCAGCATTTTTTCGAGCATAGAGGTAAAATAGTCATTTTGCCACCCAAGGGTAAAATTATAATTTTACACCACCCAACACTTGTCCAGTACATGAATTTTACCTAATATTATCATGGATAATTGAGAAAATTTAAGTGGTGGAGAGCGATTGCTTAATGGGTAAGTATGACACTTGGACCAATGGAATGGTGACAAGTGTCAAATTCTTATCCATTTATTATTTTCCTTATAAATTAGCACAAATCAGCCTATTTCTCTTCATATGGCCGGTCAAAGGAAGAACAAAGGAATAAAAGAAGAACAAAAATCCTAGGTGGAAAAATTCAAGGGAAAAGTGTGAAAATTCAAGGAAACAAGTGAAAAAAGGTAAGATTTTTCAATTAAGCTTGTGATCTATCTTTCTTAAGCATTTTTTGCTTATTTTCCATGGTTAAATCACATGATTTCATGATGGGTATCGTGCTGGCCGAACACTTAGAGAGAGATTTTGATGGTTGTTTTGGTTAGATTTCAATGAATTTTAGTGTTTTTAGTTGATTGGTGATGTGTAGCATGAAAATCAAGCAAGAAAAATTCATGTTCTCCCATCACCCATCATTGGTCGAATTCTCCATGTAGAATATTGATGATGATTTTGATTTTATTTCAAGTGATTTGGTTAGGAATTAGTGATTTATGGTGTGAGAATCAAGTAGGAAAAATTATAGTGTTGATGCACCCACTGTCAAGCTTGGTTCTACAATATGTTTATTATGTCATTCTTACGTAAGAATGCATGTTTGCTTACTTGAGTACCTCAAAAATTGTAAAAGGACGGCAATGTACCAAATGGTACAATTAAGTTGAATTAAGCCTCGAACTAGTCCAAATAGAGATTTTAAGATGAAATTGAGAGTTTTAAAACCCCAGAATAACTTAAAATGGTGATTCGGAGTTCGAGGATCGATTTAGAGTCAAATTGAAATTTTCATGACCTAGGGGCAAAATCATCATTTTGCCACCCAAGGTTAAAAATTGGAATGTTTGAAGAAGTTTTTGATCAAGATTGACTATTTAAAACATAATTTGAGTTTGAGAAGCGAAAAATTTTAATTTCGGCATTTTTTTGAGCATAGGGGTAAAATAGTCATTTTGCCGCTCAAGGGCAAAATTATAATTTTTCACCACCCAACACTTGTCCAGCACATGGATTTTACCCAATATTATTATGGATAATTGAGGAAATTTAAGTGGTGGAGAGAGATTGCTTAATGGCTTAGTATGACACATGGACTAATGGAATGGTGACATGTGTCAAAATCTCATCCATTCATTATTTTCCTTATAAATTAGCACAAAATCAGCCCATTTCTCTTCATTATGGCCGGCCAAAGCAAGAACAAAGGAAGAAAAGAAGAACACAAACCCTAGGTGGAAAAATTCAAGGGAAAAGTGTGAAAATTCAAGTAATCAAGCAATCAAAGGTAAAATTTCTTGATTTTGACTTGTGATCTACCTTTTCCATGCATTATTTTGCATTTTCCATGGTTGAATCACATGATTTCATGATAGGTATCTTGCTGGCTAAACACTTAGAGAGAGGTTTTGATGCTTGATTTGGTTAGATTTTAAGATATTTTAGTGTTTTTAGTTAGTTAGTGATGTGTAGCATGAAAAGCCAACAAGAAAAATTCATTTTCTCCCATAACCCATCATTGGCCAAATTCTCCATGTGGAATATTGAGGATGATTTTGATTTTATTTCAAGTGATTTGGTTAAGAATTAGTGATTTATGGTGTGAGAATCAAGTAGAAAAAATTATAATGTTGATGCACCCACCATGGCCGAATTTTCCAAGAGAAAATGTGAGGATGATTTTGCCATATTTCAAGTTATTTAATTTGTGTTTGATGATTTGGAGTATTGGGAGAAAAATGAAATTATTTGGAGTTGAATTGGACGTATTGGCCAATTAATAGAGTGATAGATCGAATTAGGTCAATACCGTTTTATCTAGGTACACAATTGAATTTATGTAGAACATCGTGTTTAGACGATAATCCGAACAATTTGCATCCCATTTCATACATTAGTATAAAGCCTGAATTGGTTTTATAACAATTTAGCACATGTAGTAAATGGCTTATTGTGTATTATGTCTAGGTGGTGAGCATTCTGGCAAAAGTAAAGAGATAATACCTGAGGATCAATAATAGAAGTACTTGGAATTCGACTCCCGAAATAGTGAGTAACCTTACATCGTCTTAATTATCTAAAGTATGTTTTATTCGATAGGAGAGCTCAGCTCAGCTCAGCATCCAAATAAAACATTTATTCCCAATTATTTGATTATGAATTAAATGCTCAATTTGTGGTCAAAATTTTGTGTTTTTGTCAATTTAGGGTCAAATGTTTCAATTGTAACAATTAAGGGTTAAATGTTTTATGTTATTTACAATTAAAGATTAAGGTGAAAGGTGTTTACCGCGTGTAGGACATGTGCATGCTCTGCTCTCAATAGAAGACGACGTGTAATATACCTGGCATCTGATCAATTTGAAAATTAAAGGGAGATGAAACATCTTGTCGTGTAAAATACGAAAAGATAGTTTTGTCAAAAAGTTTTTTCTATCAAGTCAAAACTGTTCAAATTATAGCATGGCGTGTAACAACTTTTTCATCATGACATGTAACAACTAAATTTTTCAACATGCATGTAACAAGTAAATCTTCAATATGGCATGTAGCAACTACATTTTTCAACATGATATGTAACAACTAAATTTTCAACATAGCGTGTAACAACTACATTTTTAACATGACGTGTAACAATTAAATTTTCAACTTAGCATGTAACAACTATATTTTCAACATGGCGTGTAACAATTATTTCCAACATAACATTTAACAGCTAAATTTTAGAACATGGCACGTAACACTACATTTCTCAATATGACATTAATAATATTTTTTCCACAAAAAGTAACAATAACATTTTCCATCATGCCGTGTAAAAAATATTTAGAAAATATTTTTGAGCTGTCATGTCATTAGTTCACGTGATTTTCTGTCGCGTGTGATACACGCTCTATCCACCTATCAACTTAGTCCTTAATTATAAGAAATAGAAAACGTTTAGCTATTAATTGTTACAATTAAAATTAAAAAAGTGTCCAAATGTTTAGCCCAAATTTGAGCATTTAACGTTTGATTATGTGACTTGACTATGCATTTAACATGATCATAAAATTTTAATTATGGAGGTCAATTTTTAAATTCATAAATTTTAAACATTGAATTATGTTGTTAGTTCACGTACTCTGTCAAAGTCATTGTTTTAATTATTATACAATAATTTATAAAAATTGAGATTTTTTATTTACAAAAATTGATAATATTATTCTAATCCTTAATTGTATTAAAATTCTTCTGTTAGTTCATTGACATGATATTTGTTTGAGCTGACTTGGCCTTTTCTTATTGACTTTAAATTTGATGACATGAAATTTTACAAATAACATTTCTCACATGGTGTTGATTTAGCCTTGAGCAACCAATGTCATGGCATTTTGACCATTTGAAAAAAAAATAAAAAAAAATGGATAATGATTTAGTTAACAACAAGGTGCTTAAATTCAATGTAAACCAAATTACAAAGGTTTTATGCATAGATTGGGAGCACAAATGCACTTAGCAGTTGCATCACCACGTCATACGACACAAAACAGGGGAGAAGACAGACTACTATACTCACAAAATGCTCAAAATGGTAGCATATACAAATAAATGTCTAAACTCACATTAGAACTACCCTAGAAATACCCATATTGCAGCTGCCATAACAAATACAACACCCACAAAAAGTGTCGACAGCAGTACCGGGGCGAAGGGTCATATTTTTATCTGGGGTCATAATTTTTGAAAATTTTTAGTTATTATATATAATGTTTTTAATATTCTTAGACAGTAGTATATTTATGGAAGCTATGACTTTCTCAAAAATTTTGAAATATTTAATTTATTATATATATTTTTAATACTTTTTAAAATAATTTTTTATTTAATAATTAATATAAATAATAAAATGACCTCACAAACCTTAATCAACTTTACATTAATTCTTAAGTATATTCACACCTCTTTTTCCCCCTCTGTCTTTTTCTCTTTCTCTTCTCTTTTGTTCTTTTATTTTACTTGACTCTATCCTATACTATCAAAACACATTTCATTCTTTAAAAAAGATTTATGAGCTTGTAAGTTTGAACAAGAACACTCACTACTATTGCGTGAAATTAAGAGAATGTAAAGTTTTCTTTTATCTTTTTCTATTTATTTATATTATTTAACTATTTATATATTTAACTATTATTTAAAATTCTGTATATCATATTTAATTATTTATATTTTATGTATTATATTTTATGAATCTAGAAAATATTGTCGAGTATAACCTTTTTTATAAATCTTTGTTGTTTTTATTCTTTTTAATTTATATTTTATATAAAATTATTATTTATTATGAATCTTTTGAATGTTATTTAAGTGCAATATATTTTATAACTTTTATTCTTCTTCGTTTTTAATCTTTCAACAAAAGTTAATTAGCTCTGTCTTTGCAACAGTAGGTTTCAAACACCTAGCACAATTATAGAGGATACTAAAAGAATTTTACAGAAACAATCTGCCTAGAGCACACAAGATCCCGGAAGGCAACAACTTACCTTGACTTTCGAGAGGAGCCATGAGCCTGCAGCCCATCCGCCAAAAAAGATAATAATTGCTTTATCAACAAAACAAGCGAAGAAAAGAGAGCTAAGTAGATAAGAAACATTCACGAATTGCAGACTCAAGTGGGATTTAATTTCCTGATCAGGAAATGAGGGACAACCAGATGAGATAAGGTCTAAAATTTTCTAAAGCAACTACAACTACGGTTTAACATTTAAAGAAAGCAACCAAACAAATATAGAGAAATCGAAGGAAATGACGGAAAACGCATATGAGAAAATGAGCTTAAATTCTGAAACCAAGATGGCTTTGTTTTTTCCCTTAAAGGAGACAACGGAGAGAAATTTGGACAGGTGAGACTTAGGCGAAAGAAAATAAGAAGAGAATTGATGGAATATTTGCTTCATGGAATGAAATACAAAGAGAAAAAAATAATATTTTGTGAGAATAGAATATGTAGTTTCAATGAAATAGAATATGATAAGAATTACTATTATGATTTATTTTAATGTTTGATCAGTAAAAATAATTTTGAAATAGTAAAATAATAACTGATAAAATATAAAAATATCATTTATTATGATATATGATTTCTAATTTAAAATATTTATTTTTAATAATTTAATAAAAATATTAATAAATTTTTATTAAAACTTTAATATGATTATTTATTTTCATTTATTTTATAGTTTAAAATATTAATAATTTATAATTCATTTAAAGTATTAATATTTTACAATTAAAACATTAATAAGATTATTTCAATTTATTTTTTATTCTTTATTTTTAAAATATTAAAATATTCAAAATTTATAATTAAAACTTTAACTTTAAAATATTAATTTTTAATAATTTATAATTAAAATTCTAATTTAATTTTTAAATTTAAAATATTAACTTTTTATAATTTATAATTAAAACTTTAACATTTTTTATTTTAAATTCATTTTAGTTTTTTTTTCTTTTCTTCTCAGTTAGTTGACGACTAAAGATGTGGTTGATGAAATGGAGCGTCGATCTAGCACTCATGTGGTCGGATATGATTGTTAGAGCACTAGATCGGTGTTTCCTACAAATAGTTCTGGTTGTGGAAATCAGATATGATAGCGGAGATTTGGCCCGAGAATGCAAAATTTTGCACTTTCTTAGTCAAATACGATGGTGGACACAAGATCCGACACTTCCTTAGTTGGATCTGATCATAAAGCACCAAATTGATGCTTCTTGCGACCAAATTCAACCATGGAAGCACCAGTGCTATTGTCTTTTTGTGTTACCTTTTAGTGGTGGAGGAAATTTAAAGAAAAAGTGAGAGAGGTAGATTGGTAGAGAGAGAAAGAAAATGTGAAAAATGAAGAAACTGGACCTTATATAGGATAGTACTTTTCAATTTTGTTTAAGGGTATTGTTGTCCAATAATATTTTTAATCCATTTCAATGAATGACCATTTCGTGAAGCAAACAACTTCTTAAAAAAGATCAAGAATAGGAGAAATTGGCTATTCCATTCCCCTCAGCCAAACATGCACTTAAAGAAGGGATCCCCAAAAGAATATGTCCACTTTGAAAACTGAGTGGTGATAGGGAGAAAGGTTGAGCTCAACAAGTGACGAAGATGGTGCTAATTTGTTTTTAACCAATAAGAAAATGAAGCTATTTGGTTCTAATTTTCTATCTCTTATTATGTTTTTTTTGTTAAATTATTTTTTAAATTTTTTCAAATTACCCAAAATGCTATGTCGTTGTCATGTCATCGTCTAGTCAAGCCATGTCAACACTATTATTGTATCAGTCCCATAACACCATTCATCAAATTCAATATCATATCAGTAAAAGAAATATCAAGTTAGTTAATCAAATGCTACGTCAGCATAAATAATGAAAAAATTTTAACACCATCAAGGATTGGATTAACATTTTCAATTTTAAAAAATATAAAGATTTGAATTTTACAAATTATTGGAGAGAGACTAAATCCACCATTTTAATAAAATACAAAGATTAATTGCATAATTTGATCAATTTTTAAACTTTCCTTCATTACAAATTATTTAAATATTTGTATATATAATAATAAAGATATGATTTGATTTAAATATAATTAGTAATTAGAGCCTATGGTTTGTTTTTTTTTTAGTTTAAAAACTATTATGAAGCTCTTATTAAAAATAATAACTTTTAGGATAAAATACCCTCACCACCTTAAGTTTTGACCGTAATTCCACGTAAGTCCATTAGTATTAAAAATAAACAGCTTATCCCAAAAGAATATCTTTCGCTAGAGATATAAGTTCAACCTTTAATTTTTATTTTATTTTGATAACATGGTAATATTTTTGGATAAATTTATCCTTCATTAATTTTAAAATTACTGTTATATAAATAATAATTTTTCATTTTTAAATTTTTTTTCTTAAATTCAAAAAAAATCTCATCCAGATCTGGTTAGGCAACGTCATATCTAGGCAGATGAATGACACTTTCCTGGGGAGCACTGATTTGGTACTTCCTTGGGGAGTTGATCTAATCAGATTTGGCATTGCACGACCAGATTTGGCATCGGCGACATGAGAAAGGAAAATAATTGAAAAAAATAGTATTTTGAACATTTCACATTTAGGTATTAACGTCGTTTACATGTTTAAAGTGGAATGTCAATTTTGAAAGCTAATGGATCCATGTGGAATTATAGTCAAAACTTTGAAAGGTCTGGGTATTTTATCTTAACTTTTAAAATTAAGCCAAAACTATTTTATAAATGTACTTTTATAAACTCTTTTTTATAAATAAGCTATTTGGCAAAACAACTTCTATTAACTCTAATATTTGTTAAAATTACCATAAAAGGTATTTAATAAATAAATTTCTATTAATCATGAATTCCTTTGTTTGCAATGGAAAATAGTTTAACTTTATTTTTTTATATATTTAAAACAAAATTTTAGAAATATAGAAAGCATTTTTATATAACATAAAGTTTATAATTAATAGTAAATCATGAAAAAGGGTTTCACAAATAATTTATAAGTAACACATAATTCATAAATAACTTATAAATCAATAATTTCTACTTTCCACCAATTGAGAGGGAGGGGTATTTTTTGAGAGGGTAATGTTGGGATTATCTTTAATAGATAAGGATAATTTTGGAACAAAAAGAAAAAATCTCCTAAAAAGCTACTGTATTTTTAAAAAAATAGAAAAGAAATGAGTTTTTTTTTTAAGCTCTTTTTTTTTTAGATTTTGTTCTTTAAAGAAAAAGATGTTTTTTTTAAGAACTTCTTAAAATCTTATTTGGGCCGACTTCTACTTTTAAAAGGTAGATAAGTTGAAAAAAAAATCAGGTCAAATAGTCACTAAGTATAAATAGGTTAAGAAAGTATATTCCTAGCTAAAAAAGTATCCAATTCTCGTTTTAATAGATTGAATTGGTAGTTCAAACTCAGTATTCTAAATTTTAGGCATAATATCTCTAAGTGTTCCTAAACTATTTAGAAAAATTTAAATAGGCATCTACACATTTATTGTGTTCAATTAAGCTTTTGTATTTTTATTTTGAGCTAAATAAGCTATTATATTTTATTTTGAGTCTAATAAGCCTTTATCACTGATTTTTAATTTAGTTAAAATATCACTTATCATTTAATATCACTTAGTATTAATATGGCGCTGACGTGATACGTTGATATGTGATAATGGATAATAACGCGACTTGTTTGATATTGTATAATGACATGGTTATATTACATTTTTACCTTTCACATCAACGTCAAATCAATACCATGTGGATATAAATAACAATGGGCATTTTGATTAATGACAATCAATTATTAGTTATAAAGCCTTATTTAATCCAAAATAAAAATATATGTGATTGATTGAATGTAATAAAAAAATAAGAGCTTATTTTACTTTTATTGAATAGTTTAGAGAATTTTTTTAGTATTATGTCAAAATTATAATAATTTTATTAATAAGTGTGTTATGTTAAAAATGGTATAAATAATTTGGCACGGGCCTTTTACCAGGTTAACATATATAAAGTTGATTTTATAGAATTTTGTGGGCCTTAACAACGATGTATGATTGTTGTTTTTGTTTAATTATTCATTTAATAAAAGGTAAATTATCATAACTTACACTTTTCAAAAAAAAAATATTATCATAACTTACATTATATATTGATGGGTTAGGGATATAGTCGTAGCAAGAGCCTTAAAATTGAATCTACCCTAGATTAAGGGATTTTTTTACCCATCTATAAATTAACAAAATTTTTGTGTAATATTTTAAAAAGTTCTTAAATTATATAAGAAAATTCAAATGCTCGAAAAAGCTTTTAAATTATTTTAAAAAATTTAAATAAATCTTTATTTTTATTACATTCAATCAAGTTTCTATATTTTTATTTTGAGTTAAATAAGTCTTTATGAATAACAATTGACTAATTGTAATTAGTCAAAACACAACTTGTTATTTTATGCTATATGGCACTGATGCGACGTTGATTTGGATGGTGAAAAATATTTCATGATTATGTTATCATGTCATATTAACATGATACATCATCATTAATTATAACATGTCAACATGTCATGTTAGTGTTATGTGACCTAAAATGATAAGTAGCATTTTGATTAGACCAACCATTAGTCATAAGGGCTTATTCAGTTTAAAATAAATATATAAGAGCTTATTTGGCTCAAAATGTAAGTATAGGGGCTTGATTGAACATAATAAAAGAATAAGAGTTTATTTGGATATTCTTAAATAATTTAGAATTTTTTAGGTATTATGTTAAAATTAAAATAAGTTTTTATTCTTTTATTACGTTTAATCAAACCCATATACTTTTATTATGGATAAAATAAACCTTCATAATTAATGGTTGACTAGCTGTTATTAATCAAAATATCACTTATCATTTTATACCCATATGATGATGACATGATGTTGACGTGAATGATGAAAAATGCCACGTGGCCATGTGATTATGCCATATCAGTATATTACGTCACCATCTATTATAACATGTCAACATACCATGTCAGCAGCACAAAGTATAAAAAGATAAGTGATATTTTGACCAACAACATTAGTCTTTTCAATTTTAAGTATTATGCCTAAAATTTTTATAATATCTTATCTTAATTTTAAGTGATAAGTAATTATATAACATTTTATTGTTAGATATGGACAAGTCTAAAAGTTAAACAATATGGAGAATTCAAATATGAAGCATTACCAATTTAATAACTTGTGAGTTAAACTTAAAGGTGTCTATAATATTTATATTTGAATGCATAAATATTCACTTTGAGTTTTCAGTAACTCTTTGATTGGTAAGATAAGAAAGATTATGATTGAATTATCTACAAATATAAATAACAATATCACTCAAAAATTTTATCGAAAATGCTATGCTTGAAACATCAAACAAGCCATGGAAGATGTTTGGTTACCATATTCTTAAACACTAAACATATTGGAATGCAATTCTTAACTAAATGACTGTTTTCAATTCTCCAAAGTTATTACTCATTATACAAAAAAAGGTTCAATATTGAAGAACTGATCATTATAGCAAGTAATTGGATGGTAACTATTGCTATACAAGTATTCGGTTTGGTGACATTTCTGATTGCATGCTAATGATAAGTATAAAATTAAACTTTTCTTATACATATTGCCATGAGGCCGACACTTTTCCATGTGTTTACAATAACAAATTGCACATATTTTTAGTTGACGTCTTGGATTTAAGTTTTCTGTGTTTTCTATTTCTTGCATAGTAGTGAAAAGAAAAAGTTATCAATTCATACTCTATGTCTATTGTGATAACATCCAAATAACAGTTTAATTATAAAAAATGTAGGTTTTGCATTAACATGATTAACATACTTATTACATTGTTGTTGCATATATACTTGTATCCCAGGTTTTAGAGAGCACACAAAAGGATTCAGAGTGACAAGAAAACTTGCTGGGAGAAATGTTATGCATAATGAACCCTTCTTTGGTCAATTTGATGAGCATCATGATACCATGGTACATTGAAAGAAAGAAGAATACAACATGTCAACAATACATCATTCAAACATGCATTTTAGCTTCATAAATTTGTTGTATCTATGTTGATAGTCATAGAATTAGATGATATGGTAGACATTAAATTTAGTAAGATGAAGGCTTCAATGTAAGAAATATGATGTCATACTACATAAGTGACTATACATGCTAAGCAAATGTTCACACACAAAGTTTAGGATGTTGCATTGAGTAATGAATATGCAATTTTAATTGATTCACATCTTATGTTCATGATTAACAAATTTAATGTTTAGGCAGAGTGTAAGAAAGCAATTTTTTTTTTCTTTCAATCTAATTTGTTATGAATTAGATAACATGTGTGTTATAACACATATGAAACATCAATAGGACATGTTCAACTTGAGCAACATTTCAAGCGATAATTTTCCATCCAAATCTTAACGGATTTCTACGATTCTTGAAGCATTTGCTTGCTTTGTTAATCTGCTATCGAATAAGATGCAAAAATTTGGGATTCATCCCGAGCATTCTCCTAAAATCCTCCCAAACCACAATAACATCATGGTAAGCCCTAGTTTTGACCAATGTAGCTTCAAAATCAAATTACTCCCAAACTAAATGCCTAAAAAATACGTAAAAATATTCATTAGAAAGCTTATATAATAACCTAGAGAATAAGAAAAGCTTCATAAATTTTCATCAAGTATCACTCAAGTTATGCTCAAATCAATCGAGACCAAAAGCACACCTAAACCGCCCAAAACATCAATTCTTCCCCAATCCTCCCCATCCATTCCCTTCCCAACCCTCATATCTTCAACCGTAGATAGCGCCTTATCCAACGGCCCACATTTAAACTTACGAAAGACAGCGATCCGCGTGCTAGTCGTCTCCACCAATCAAATTTCATCTTATGGATACCGTCTCTCTCAGACTTGACTATTTAAAGCCCTTCATCCCCGTCACCTTCCTCACACAACGATATTACCAGTACAGCTCAACCTCGAGATCAGATCCAAATCTCTCTTCCTTCATCTTATCTTCGATATCCCAATTTCCTCCGAAGCCTAACCCTAGACCAGATTCCCCAAAGTCTCCTTCTCTCTCGCTCAAAATGGCCACCGAGGAACCAACGGTCGCGGTTGACTCTGCACCTGAAGCGGCAGAAGACAAGCCGGCCGAGAACAAATCCGGTGGGAAATCCGGCAAAACAAAGAAAAGCAAAGAATCCAAAGCCAAGAAAGCTGCAGCTCCTAAGAAACCGCGAGCTCCTCCTTCTCATCCTCCTTACGAAGAGGTATTCCATAATTCAAAAATTTGAAACGTTTTTTCTTCGTTTGTTTTGGTTTTCTTACTTTTGCAGTTCAGGATCTGATTACGTGTTAATATCTGATTGCTTTGTTACAGATGATCAAAGATGCAGTTGTTACTTTGAAAGAAAAGACAGGTTCGAGTCAGTACGCTATTACTAAATTCATTGAAGAGAAACAAAAGCATCTTCCTGGAACGTTTAAGAAGCTTTTGCTTTTCCATTTGAAGAAGCTCGTGGCTGCCGGGAAGTTGGTTAAGGTTAAGAATTCGTTTAAACTTCCATCGGCTAGGTCTTCGAAGCTGTCTACGGCTGTTTCTGCTCCGGCAAAGAAGAAGCCGGCTGCTACTAAGTCAAAGCCTAAACCTGCTTCAAAGGCAAAGGAAGGGAAGAGTACAAAAGCGGCTTCCAAAGCTCCGGCCAAGACGAAAGCTGCTTCTAAGGCAAAAACTAAAGCGGCGGCTATACCAAAGGCGCCTCGTAAGTCTAAGTCTAGTACAACAAAGACAAAGGCGGTGTCTACTTTGAAGCCGAAGGCTACTGCAGCTGCGAAGTCAAAGGCTGTAGCCAAGCCCAAGCCCAAGCCCAAGCCTAAGGAGAAGCCGGTTAAGGCTGCAAGGACGTCAACGAGGACGTCTCCGGGGAAGAAGGCGGCTGCCCCTAAGCCAGCCCCGAAGAAAGCTCCTGCGCGAGCGCCGGCGAAGAGCGTAAAGCCGAAGACTGTCAAGTCACCAGCGAAGAAAGGCACGTCGAAGAGGGGGAAGAAATGAGAGAAAAGGAGAGAAAGGAGAGGCTAGTTGATGTAGGGGTAGTTTTGTAAATTTGAGTGAAGCTTAGTGGGTGTATTTGGGTCCATGGATACCCATGAAAATATGACATCGGATCTTAATCTCTGTTCTTTCTGTTTAATTTTCTAAAAACTGTTCGAGTCTTTTATAATTTTTTAGTTTTTTTTTCTTTTTTGTCGACGTTGATTTTCTAATTTCGTCAGGGGTTGGTAAAACAGGTTTTAGATGTAATTTTCAGTTGAATGGATTATGAGATGAATTTAGAGCTCTGATAGTTTTATCTTGTTATTCTGCATTCTACATCTCTGCTCATTTTCTTTATCACCTCTTCACCCATTCTCAAGTAAGTGGATTACAAGTTCAGAAATTAGGGTTTTGATTTTTGGGGAAATCTTAAGGAGGTTGCGTGGAAAGGAAAGATTGAAGGTTTCAACGTCTCCGCAGAAACATTGATTCAAAACAAGGGAAATGAAGGTACTTGCTGCTGGAAGTAGCTAATTTTTTAAAATTCATGCCTGTTTGATTCAACCTGGGGGATTTGCTTCTACATTTTAAGCAATTTCACATCTGCATTTGTTTGGAATGAATTACTACATCTTTATTTCTGCCATGTTGGTTTCCAACTTAATTAATTTACCTAATTTGGTGGACAGTTGTACACATTGAATTAAGCTTAGAGTCTGCTTTAGACTTGAATGCTTATTAACGCGGTTGGTTCTCGATTACATGCGATATTTTTTCATTTTGTGAGCTGAATTTGAGCAACATGCTTCTGTCTTTTCATTTCTTTTATGCTCTTCATGGAGTGAAAACTAGTTAATTGTGCCTTTTCCTTTTGATACATCCAATTGAAAGAGAAGGGATCCGGCAAAACCGCAAAAGGAATGCACATATAGGGGGGGAAGTACAGACATGCCTTATAATTTCCAATAAAAAATATAAAATTGAATGGTATTGGCTCAAAAGAGAAAATAAAAAAAAAATCCTCCTGGTTTCATTGTATTTACAGAGCCAAAAATAAAAGTGAGCAGTTGTAGTGATTCTTGTAATTTTAAATATGAATTATGCCGGCTGTCATAAAAATTAGAGAGTGATCCTAGCTAGATATGGCAATCACAATCTGGATGACCCTTTTTTCCTTCAAGTTTATGGGTAGGGTGATGCCTAAAAGCTCCTCTTTTCTAAAATCAGGTCGTATGTAGATAAACACTTGATAATGTTATTTTCATATTTTATGTCAGTGAGTGACAGATTTGGTTTTAAATAAGAAAAACATTGGACTGCTGCCCATGTTTGCTGAGAGTGGTCTGCTTTACACAATGATGCAATGCGCTCTAGTATCATCATATTCTTCTGTGGTTGCAGTGTGGGAACATTGAAGTTTTTGGAATGTTGGTCGCTCTGATGAAAATTTGTAAAGTGTTTGGTAATTTCAGAAACGAACATGGATAAATGTTTCATTGTCATTAATCTAAATATGAAGTTGATTTTGGAAGAGTTTTTTTATCTTGGCAAACAGTTAATTACATGCTAAAACTTGTTCCCTGTCCAACAACATCCTCCCCAACTGCCACTGTTTGACTGTTGAGGTGTCTATTTAAACTTTCACCAGGAAATTAAATTTTGGGAGGAGTAAGCAGGGCAGAACTTTTCAAAAATGATCAACTGAAACTTTCCTTTACATGGATGTATTTATTGACATTTAAAAGATTTTACTAAATTTTAGCAACTATTCTTTTGATTTTCTCCCTCTCATAACATTGCCTAAAAGGCTTAAATATTTTGTTTTTGTTATCTGTCATATGCTGATGATAGAGTTATGGATGTGCTGCTGGCCATAGTCATTTTGTTATGTTTCTTGTTGATATTCTGAGATATTACTATTTTAGTAACTTCAAAATTTCCAACTTCGTTGCAGTTGTTCAGTCTGCCTTTATACTCACAAAAGCGTCAATTTGGAAACTAGCACTTGTTTCATTGTTTGTGATATCATTATAAGAAATGCATATAATATTTACTGTTCTATGTTTATTGATCCTGATTAAGGGAGGAGGGAGTTTATTCAATTGTCTTATAAGGATTAAGAAATGTCTAAGTAACAACCGATTGTGATCTAAGCAGTCATGGCTGGCTAATGCGGTGATTGTAGGTAATTCTTGGAGAACAGTATTATGTATGGCTTTGCTTCTGATATACGAGACTGATGGTTAATGGTGATTTGTGGTAACAGTTTGAAACCTATTGGGATTAGATATACAGATTTTTCAAGGGCTTTATCTGCACATGGTATGTTGATATTGTAGTTAGTAAAATATGCTGTACTCGTGAAGTTGCTTTGAATGTTCATTGTGTTACTTTAAGTTTCACTAGTTGCTTCTGATTGGTGCTTGTGCAGCTACAGCTAATGTACGCTTGTGGGATGCTCTTCAAGCCATTCCTACAAGAATCTCAAACATTTCTAGTTCCTCAACTTTCTTGCTTTTAACACCATTTAAAGTGCTGTCCATTTTGCCAAAGTTACTGGTAAGGTGAATTTTCTCATCTTTCCCTTCAATGTCAATCTTCACTGTTGTTACATGTTTTGTGGTTAGTGAGTTTAAACATGACAAGCTTGGGACAGGAATTGCTTTAAAGTAATGTAGCAAAAACAACCACACAGAGAAGAAGTAAGGATCACATTTTCCTATTTCTTTCTTTTTTTGTGCATCTACTGGTCCAAAGTTATAAATATTTATTACTGCTAATTCTGTTATTATTACAAATGGAAGCAGCGGTTCCTACTTCTGAAGAAAGTTTCATATACTTATTTAGAATGCTTTCCTTAAAGCTCTTCAGTAAGTGGTAATATTATTATTTTCCCCAGTATTTTTTTGGGCTAATAGATAATTAAACCGCACTTGAATGTTCACTTGTGCAGAAATAATAGGAAACCGAGTAACTTCTCAATCACAATTCTCACTGCACTACCCTTTCATAGTTTTTTTAAGTCTTTTTTGGTAACAAAGGAAGCAAAGCTGTTACGAACCAAGGGCAAGTTCCACCAACTGAATCATTCACAAGTAAACTCTTGGTTTAGCTTATAATATGTATGATTTCGGAAAGAATGGTGGATCAAAGGGGTGAGAGATAGTTAAGATGCTGTTCCAACGTGTTAAAACAATCCTTTGATTTAAAAAATTGGAATAATGATCCAATTGCAATCATGTTGGAAAGAAATAAGAAGTCATATTCTTTCCTTGGATCATTAAGGCTGTGTTTGGTTGATACTTTTGCATTTGCATTTTGCTATCTATCTTTTGTTTTCTGTTCATTTTCCTTTTTTTTTTCTTTTTTCTTTCTATTAAGTTTTTGCAAAAAAAAGTAAAATGCAAATAAGAGAAGCATCAACCAAACAGAGTCTAAGTAATTCATTTTCTCTAGCGGCTAATATATTTTGCTCAAGTCACTGATTGGAAGGAGGAAAGTTGTTGTTGACACAAGTGATTCGATTACAAGAATACATGTGGTAGTACAACTGACTAGGGTCATTTCTGTCACAATAATTTGAGCCTATTGAGTAAGCTAGTACCCATTAAACAACTTAATATAAAAAAGGGTGCTGATATCACGGATCTTATTAGTGCATATATTTTGACAGCTATAGTTATTTTCTTCAGGGGTCTAATTTAATTTTCCTCTGTCTTAGCTGTCACAGAGTAAACCTAAAAAACTTAGTGGATTTAACCCTGATCAGTGAATTGTTACTTTATTAGTCTAGATCAGAGCAATTTTCACGCAGGAGGGGATTTCTTTTACTCTATCCGGAGATATGAGCTTAACTTCCCAATGAAAATGAGCTAAATATGCTTCTTTCATTGTATTGCAGTAGGAAATTATACATCTGGTATCATAGAGGAAGGTTTTATGGTTCTGAAATTTTTGGGTTCAATACCTGTTTCCAACAGTGAAGGTTATGTCTTGAAAGAGATGGATTTCAAACATGTCATGAGGAGAAATAGTTGCTGCAATGATTTAGCATATATGAATTGAAGCTTAATAGAAAATGTTAAAAAACATACTATAGATCTTGTAGTCAAAAGATAATAGAAGATCCTTCCTAGACTTTTAGATAATTGATAAAACTTTTTTTTGTCTCTTTGATAATGCTACGTGTGTATAAATGGCACACTTGAATGCTTGAAAGAGAAGTGCAATCCAGTTAATTCCCAGCTTTGAAATAATAATTATAAAAAAGGTCATAAAAGAACCTGCATCTTTTGGTAATTATTATATTTATTCTGTTTGTTTCTTGCTTGAACTTGAAAGCTAGATCTGTAGTCTTCCTTTGGTTGCTGTTATGCACTGTTTGTGTGGATGCATGTGTAATCTAAGAAAATCTTTAAATTTGATTGTAATAGAACCATGCTCAGTCTGCATTAATTGAATTGATAGGTAAGAACATTTTAGCTGTGCTTAAGATTCAGCTGTGATTGCTTTCTTTTTAATTCCCTTTCGGAGTTACAATGTGATAAGTTCTGCACCTATACTAGCAAATTATTTGAAACACCTATCACAATTAATGGAAATATTCTGTTTTTCAGTTTCACAATCTGAACTGAGCTTATCTAGTAAAGACAATTTTACAAATGAGCGTCATGATCTTAATTCAACCTTGGTAAGCATTCTTCTCATAAATATAGCAAAAGGTTTGAGACACCTCCTTCAGCTTTCAACTTTTTGTCTGTCGATGTTCACAAGCTCGAAAGTCCATTACAGCTGTGCCATTCTTTCCACTTTCTGGATGGAATACTTCAGCTCCTGTTGAATATTTAATCTAGAAGGTGATAATACAATGTCTTTCCAAATTGAACCAGCTTCACAAGCAGGGTTGGGGTGCTTGTAAAGTTCGTATATGGACTCTGCTTTCTCATTCAGCCTGCCAACCTTCTTTAAACAGTGAATTTCATCTGGATCAACCAGCAAAGTCTTGTCTCTGTCTTTCCATCCTATCAACTTCACAGCCATTGCTATGTCAATATAACAAGTATTTGATTTCAAGGAGTATTTTGCTAGCAATTAAAGTTCCTGCATAATTTATTTGTTTATTCCTGGATGCTGCGGCAGCTATCTCTGTTTACGAGGCTATTTCTTCTTCCCCCTTTACATTTTAGTTTTAGGACTGTAATGGAGTAAACTAGGTTCAGCTGGAATTTACCTTTCTTGAGGTTCAGTTTTAACCCAACTTAGTTGTTTTGGACTTGTGAGGGTCCAAAACCACTATCTCCACTATATACGATCAGACACTTATAAGAGTTCCATCCCGAACAAGAAAATGCGAGTTTGCATTCCTAGAAGAAATCCTATTTGTAGATTACTACTTTAAAACAGTGAGATGACTGTTCTAGATTGCATACTACGATGGTTTGTCCAATCATATTAGCAGAGAGTTAAGCCTGCTTGTGGTATTCCTGAAAGCTTGAGTTGGGTTCAAGGGTTTAACAGAATTGCCAATTCTCCTCACCTAATTTAAAGCCAGCCACCGAACCTTCTGTATTGAAATGTCTGATGATGTGCAAAATAGCAGCGCTTGCTGAACTTATGCCAAGCTGAGTGATTCAAGATGGGTCAACTCTAATATAATCACGCTCTGTTCTGTACGTACTGACCTTAGGTTCCAGATTTAAACTTCTTAAGGGAGCTATGATGTTCCTTTCAGCTCTATGTCAACTGATAAAGTGCCCAAAGAAACGAGAAATTAAGAACGAAGATGAGGGATAGTGAATTCACCTTAGGTGGACCTTCCAAAGCATTGGTGCAATATAGCCTGGCATTGTCAACCAGTTGGCAGTATGTTGGAAATGCATTTGCAAATCTCTTGTGGGATGTCAATTGTGACTTCACCCTTACTGCTCGTCTACACATTATAGCTCTCCTGAAAATATTGTAGTCCTTGATAAAATCAATATCTTAGGGTAAAAAGGAAAAGACTTCTTACCAACTAGTTGAATAATGAAAAAAGAAAGACAACCAACCGTATTATTTTTCCATGTGTGCCATACCTTATGCCTCTAATAACCGCTAAATAGGCTTCACAGACAACCCCAACTAGCTCTATTCTGTATGGCTTCCTCATTTTCCCTCCTTCTTGCACTTGATCTTCTTCTTCGATTTGTTCCCAGTAGTTCTCAGTTACAGTGCCATCAGGTCCTTCCTTGTAACCAGCACCCATACGATATCGGCGGCGATGGACACATCTGGCCATAGTTATTGTCTGCACAACAAATGGTATCCAGGAGAGTGTTCCATCCATGATCACATCCCGCCCTTCATTGAGTGCTGTCACTAGAAGGGATGATGCTGCATCTGTAGATGATTGGTGCACCTGTTTGGAGTAATTATTATTGGTCATAAATTCTGATAAATCATTATAAGAGTTCTATAAAAACCAAGTTCCAGTTTGGTGATCAAACTGTTACGGAATTATACATATACCTGTATGAAGTAATTTTTGTTGCTTTGAACACTTAAGGTGTGTTGTTCTTTTGGGTTGTCATATTACTATGAGTCTATGATGACTTAGTGGAGATAAGAAAATGAGAGATTTATAACCGTAGAATGTTAGAGATACTTATTCAGGAATGGACCAGCTATTAAATGCAAAGTGATGTGGAAGGAAAACTCTTGTAGGACCACAAGTGGCAGTGGTAGGATATTACAGGTTATGGTTTCTGGGATGACGGTCATTGGTTACATATTGATGGAAGAAACTTTGTCCCCAGAGTAGCTCACAAAGCAATTACATGGGACCCTTGCAATATGGGAGGCAGGAAAATTACCTGTATCAGATGCCATTCAGGTATGCAGTTGTTGAGAATGTTGACATTTAATATTTTCTATGTTTATATTGCAGCCCAACCATGTGTCATCAGGCTTCATGGACTTTATGTTTTAGTTTTGAGTCTAGTTAATTACTAAACTGTATGCTCATAAAACAGAAAAGCAAAGGAAGTTGATCTTATGAGATGTTTGATCTCAAAATTTAGGCCTAAATTGCAGCCAGCTTGTGTGATAGGATGCAACTCTTAGGATCCAAGTGGGAAGAGTGAAATGGAGAAAATTGAAGTCTTGTGTGATTGCAAAGCTTCCCTTAAAACTTAAAATCAATATAACCCATCCTGCACAGTGGGAGGAAACTTAGTTTGTTGCTATTGTATTGTGAAACCAGTTTCACTCATTAAGTCTATGTCATTGAATTTTTTTCTAATACGTGATTCTTTATAGGTCAAAGTGTCCTTAAATAGATCCATTCCCCTAACCATCATGCTGCTTTATGAGACAACAAGGTCAACAGACCTGAAATGATATCATATGAATGATAGAATTTCAGTTTGCTAAAGAAAGGAACAGGGGTGAACTACAACATTGGAAAGAAGAGGGGGCTGAGTGCGCAATTCTTACTAATTCAGCTGTATGGACCATGTCCACATGACCTGTGGAGCTGAGGGCTCTGTAGATGACGTCTGATTCTTTGAATGCATCTGCCTCAATCACAACTGCATTCCCTGCTGCTCCTGCCCAGAATGGTCTGCTTATATTTTATCCAAAAAACTTGACATTAGTTCTAGTAATTGCTCATATTTACTGCTACTTGGAAAGCAAATTATAAAGAACAACTACCTGACAGAAATATGGTCTATCCATACAATGGTTACTTGTAGCAGGAACAAAAAGAAGAGAATATTGGTTTGTGTATAACCTGATCTTCTACATTCTGTTATAGACATTTTATCTTTTCCAGTACTTAAATACTCTTTGGTATTCAACATAGAATGTTTAAAAGCTCTCTAAGCATCTGGCCAAAAAAAGCCTCTTTAAATCAAAGAGTGCTTTAGCTTAAGTTTAAATATTTATTGGATGCAAAAATTGCTGTGTGTGGGAGTGCTTGTATATCTTATTTCTTTTTCTTACCCTTTTGCATTTAAATCCCTTCCATCTCTTGAAACGTTAAAAACTATAATATTATTCAGTTGGTCTCAGTCTTTCTATTTTTTTTTTTGGGGGGGTACAGGGCTTACTCTTTGAGAATGTCCTTAAGCACGGTGCTCTTCCCAGCTCCCATCCCACCTCCCATGAGTAGCAGCACTGGACTTCTATCACTGTGAGCCACTGGAGCCATCACCTCTGTACACTGAGAGTCATCGGTTGATGTGAGGCCCATTGCTTTCATTTCTTCCACCAATGTGGTGAAAACTCTAGCCACCTTCAGATTTTTTGTCACCCTCTCGAATCTCTGTTCCCTGTATTAGAAAAGCAAGAATATATTTTTTCTTAAAAAAGAAAGAAAGAAAGAAAGTTTCTAGTATAGAAATTAGTACTTGTGGCAATGAAAACAATGGTAAGAGACTATATCGTGGCTAGTTAAAGATTTTAATTAGAGTTTCTTGCAGTAAACAGCTATAGCTAAAGTGTGCTGTTCCCTGTACCCGGAAAAGAAACACATGCAGTTCCTTACTATAGTTGAACTAGAAATTGTGAAGCTGGTGTGAACATGCATAAGGGTTCTTTTAGATCAAAATTATCAAGGCAGAAGGCCCCATTTTATTTTCTCATTCAGGCAGCCTTGTTCAAGATAAAAAATTAATAAAGTAGAGAGTTGAGATTTGTTCCAATTATATTTTGCAATTCTCTTTGTTGGATGCATATTCAAGGTTGTCTACCTCATTATAATATTTCGGTATCGTTATTATGATCTGGCAATAACAATGAACAGAACAAATTTTAGTAATGTAACACTGCCCAACCTAGTTGCTGCCATGACAATCTGCTTGAGCTTTTTCTTGGGCTCAACATCAGAACTTAAAACCTGAAATAATGCGGTAGAAAACAATTAATTTACTATGTATATACACACACACACACACACACATATATTCCCATCAGAATACAGAAAAAAAAGAAGAAGAAGAATGAATTCATTCTTCATCAATCATCAAAATTCTAACATTTCCAAGATGTATATAGATCTTGATTACCTGACTAATCACAAGATCTGCATGGCTCCAGTGGAATGCAAAATAACTAAGAATGCATCTCTCAAATTCCTCCACAAGCTTAACAAAGAGCGAATCCACATCCGGCTCATTGGAAAAGAATGTATATATATCATCTTCACAACCCTCGGATTTCCTGATGTATTCTGAAGCCAACTTGCAAAGCAAAGGGCATTCTCTTCTATCTTTAAATCCCATCTGCCTAGCTGAAATAGGAAGATATGAAAGAAAATGAGACAGTGACTTGAAAGATGTAAATGGATGAGGAGAAGACATGGGATCATATATATTATTTACCTACGTAGTGAGGAAACCTTTCTAGCTTTTCAATGCGGCCGTGGCCTTTGTCCCTTGATCTTAGGCGTGGGATGATCTTTTGATCCCTTAGCTTCCTAAGATGATACCGCACCGCTGCTGCAATGATGAAGCCAATCGAAGAGGCAACCATGATCTGTGTGAAAGTGGGTTTGCTGTTATGATCTGAAGAAAATGGAAAGGTGTGGAATGAAAGTTCACATAGATGCGTTACGTAAAGCAATAATATGGCCAAGGAAAGGATCGTAATTAGCAGGAGGCTGACAGGTTTTGTTGTTAGAAGCTTACCTCTCTGCATGTCTTAGAATTCCAGAAACGAGAATTTTCTTCTTGGTCTGATAACCCCAATACGAGAAACAGATTTGCCATTATCCCTGACCTTGAAGCTGCATGTTAATCGTTTTATCTGTTTGGAGGCAGTGGTAAAAGTCGACAGGTGGTATCATGGATCTTCATTGAGATCGAACAATGACAGATGTAACAAGATGATTTCTTGTATTCTCAACTTTGTGCTATTTATGGTACGTAGCTAGATCCATAAGCTTCAATATAACTTCGGGGATGTTATTAGATATATATATATATAAACACACCGGGTCACGGAGGATATAGGTTGATAACATGTCCAACGCAAAGGTGGATCCACATGCAGTTGCATGCATGCTTGTATGGTATAATTGCAAAATAGGAATTCATTGATTGATTGTGGAGTGCTTTCTTTGATGTTTGTGCAATACAATTAATTAGATGGAATCTTTTTTAGCGAAGATATGGGTACAAGGTGGTTATGCTAGCAAGGGGAATCGGATTTTCGTTATTTTTGCTTGAAAGGAAAAAATATGTACGTATATGGTTGAATTTTTTTTTGAAATGCAAACCATTAATTTGAAAAGGTAAACTTGATTAAGCTTGTAATTAACTTCTTGATTAATCTTGAATTGATTGCTTTAAATACTTTATTTTTTTCTTTATTGTCGACTAAATTAAAGATTAAGTAACAATAATTCGATATTGAAATATAGACAAAAATGAAGTTTAAGTTTTATATTGTTATAAATGAAAAAAATTAATTTCTTTTCTTATGATAATATTGTAAATTGAATCTTTAGATCCATGAGTGAATATTAGAACACCAAATCCATCAATTATTTATTGCGTACCTGTTTGATTCATAAAGATAGCCACTATTCGTAGTGGAAAAACAGAGAATTCTTGATTAAGGATAGATCTTCCTCTTCACATTTATCTATTGTTGGTTCCAAAGAACGTGCTAGAGAGAGGATAAATAGCACTTTTGGAATGACACGAAAATTCTTTTCAAGTAAAAAACTGATTAAAGAAATTTGAAAATGGAAGTTTAAAGCTCGTTGGAGGAATAATTTAAGTGCTGAGAGTAAGCAGAAAATAAAAAAAAAGTAGACAAAACACAATGATTTATACTGGTTCAGTCCCTTGACCTACATCCACTACCTTGATCTCTCAATCAAGGATTTTCAAACCAATTCACTAAAATCAGTAGAATTTCTAAGCTTCCATAAAACTTTTACAATGTCTTTTCACAGACTCGGCTACAACCTTTAACAATGATTTTTTACGAGATCAACCAAAACCCAAAACTAACTTTTCGAAGGTTAAGTTAGATACTATAATAACAACCAAGCTAACCTAAGCTTGATCTACCCCTTAGAGTGCCTCACACACTCAAAGTAAACGAGAAATAAAGAAAAGATGAAGTACGAATGATCACTTAGCTGATCTAAGATGTACAAAGTTAAGCTCAAACATTTTTTCAAAAGATGGAGTGAAATACAAGTGTAAAGAGAAGGTTTTTAGTCTTCTAAGCTCAAAATCACTTAGATAACTTCTCTATATGATTGTTGACTATTAGAGAGGCTTTAAATACTGAAAAAATCACTTCTGGCCGTTGAAGACAAAAACTAGCTATTTTTGGCCATTATTTTGTTCTTTTGTGCTTAAATTCAAATTTCTGATAGTGAGCTTTTAGCTGGTTAATCATACTTCTTAGTCGATTAAGTCTTCTCTATCTTGCAGTTTATTTTTCTGTGTCAACCAATTAACGGCAGCTTTAACTAATTAACAACTTTTTGTTTTCGAGCACTTTCAAACACTATTATTGGCCAACCTCCTTTCAACAAATTTATAATCCCTTTAACTGATTGAAACTTCTCTCCATTCATCCTTAATTGATTAAAATGGACTCCAATCAATTAAGAATTCTTCAACTTTAAATCTTTTGGTTTGGTGCTTGGACGATCATTAATATTTTCAATTTGAATTTTGGCGTTTCTTGACACTTTATCTTTAACATTTAACCAATTAATTTTTTTTCCTTTAACCAATTAAAAGGCTTATGGTTTACATCCAGCACTTGCTTAACTGATTAAATCTTGTGTTAACCAGTTATGACCTTTCTGTCTGTCCTTAGTGTAGTGCCCAAAATTGCTTTAATTAATAAAGGATTTGTGTTAATCGGTTAAGACTAATCTGTCTTCATTAAAGCTCTTTCTTTTTGGCTTGTTTGACCCCATCTTGCAACTAAACAAGCATGTTGACTTGCTTTTTCCTGCACATTTAAACAATATAATTAGACACCAATGAATGGGCATGTTTTGCTATAATAAAAAACATATAGAGTCAATATTCTCCCTCTCTCTTATTTTTGATGATGATAAAACACTCCTAGATTAAGACTACAATGTTTATGTTGAATATGAATGCTTCAAATCTATATGCATAATGAGTTGCTCCCCCTTATTCAATGCATCTAGTTTTCTTTAAAGATTTGCAATGAAATATTTATAATATCCATAATAACTAAGCAAGATATGCAATATCCATAATAGTTAAGCAAGATATATTGAATATCCATAATAACTAACACATAATATTTAACAAAACCATAACTAAGCATCACACACATAAATTAAACATGAAGTCTATTAAACTCTATTTAACTTAGTTTTCTTTCTCTCTTTTTGGTCATCATTAAAAAAGATATTCAAAACTGCCCCTTAATGAGTGCATATAGATTTTTCTTTAATCTTCAAATCAGACTTTAATGAATGAGAATCAAAAGCACTCATACACCTAAGTCATACAAGCTTATAAATATAGATCAATAACTTCAAGAGTCAAGCTTGTAACTATATAAGAACAAATGTATGGGAGTTAAATCATTTCAATAACTTGTCAAGGAGCACTCAAATACTATTCAAGCAAATTGGATCATTTTGTCATAGTCAAAACTATAATAAATTTAAAGTTAACAATCTTCCCCTTTTTGAAATGCAAAACTATGAGCATAATTTACATTTGAAATGATTTTAAAATCTCCCCCTCAACATATGCATAAAATTAAGAGGAAATTGTGGGAGATGACCTTTCTTTATAAAGACATTTTAAAAGTAACCATCAAAATAAGTTTAACTGTTTTTACCCATATTTAGTCATGACTTGACGAAAATACCCTTTAAACTATTTCAAATGAATTAAACTATTCACCATAATTTCTCCCCATTACTCCTTATTTGTGCTTCGGATTTCTCTCTCACCATCCAGTCTTTCAAATTTTATCGATTTCTCTGTTCGGCATTCATCTGTTATGCTTCTGATTTCTCTCTCCCGCGTTTTCAGATTTCTCTTTCTTACGCTTTCAAGACACCAAGCAATGTTTTTGACGTGCTTGGGTGGGTGGGTGGCTGTTTGAGAAATTCGATTTTTAGGTATTTTGGATAAAAATAAAACTGTAAAAATAATAACAAATGTATAAAATAGCTTTTAATTGAATCAATTCGAGATCTAGATACCAATAAACTCAAAATTTTGAAATTTATAAATCTAGGTTTTCAAAGAAATTTTTTTTTAGTCAAAGTAGGTGTTTTAGATAAAAAAATATTTGTATTTTGATTTATAAAAACATGTTAGAAACACTTTAATCTATGCCAAATTGTCAGAAAAACAAAAAAAAAAGTTGAGAGGATTTGAAGTTTTGGTTCGTAAGTAACAACAACAACATTTTAGACATTAAAGTATAACAAAATGTTTTTGAATATGTCATGTAATAATAATATTTTTTCAACATGGCGTGTAACAACAATATTTTTTTTTCAACATGGCGTGTAACATGTTTTTTTACATTACGTGTAACAACAGTATTTTTTTTCAACATGACGTGTAACAACCTAACCATGGCTTGTCACAAGTTTTTGTACATGACGTGTAACAACCTAACTATAGCTTGTCACAGGATTTTGTACTTGGCTTGTCACATATTTTTGTACATAGCATGTAACACGCTAACCATGGCTTGTCACAAGTTTTTGTACATGGCGTGTCACATATTTTTGTATATAGCGTGTAACACGCTAACCACGGCTTGTCACAGGTTTTTGTACATGGCGTGTCACATATTTTTGTACATAGCGTGTAACATACTAATTATAGCTTGTCACAGATTTTTGTACATGGCGTGTAATATCATAGCGTGCAACTTCATTAAGGGTAATTTTGTCAAACTTGGCTAAAAATAGTTAAACTTATAAAGAGTGCTATTTTTAAAAACATCTTATTTTTAAGGACTACTTTTTAAAATGCCCCTAAAATTAAATTTGCTTATAAACCTTTTCCCCCTTTTTGTTATATAAAAAAGGTTAAGAAAAGTAAGCATTAAACACTTAAGCTCAAGAAATAATGGTTAGCAAAATCCATCAAGAATATAAGCATTAAGACCGTGAATATGTAACCAGAAAGTCACCAAGTCATCATATATATGCACTTAATATCCTTAACCAAGTCATTAAGAAATATACTCATTAAGCGCATTCAAGTATTAATTCATCAAGAGAATCATCAATAAGAATGCCACGTGTATATATCTCTGTAAGCAAAATGTGGACATAACATTTATGAAGTTCAAGAAAGATCAACATAAAGATGTTCAATAAGCACATAAGCCAAATTTCAACTCCAATACCAAGTGTTAAAACTCAATATACCAATTGATAGATACAAGTAAAATTTCTCCCTTTGTACAAGCACAATATCAATTATGAGAGATGGAATCATTTTACAGCTTATTAGATCAATTGGTATAGCACTAGTAAAGACTTCCTTTATCATCAAGCATTCCAAGCATATCAACTTCAAGTCTCAAAACATTTAAGAAAGATATGATCAATTTAAAGCACAAAGTGAGAAGAGACAATTATAAAACTTGATGCTAATTTTAAAGCTAGACACTAATTGAGAAAACTTAAGGTTTGATACCAATTATGCATTTCAACATTCAAGTTTAAGTGAGAAGCAATATAAGGCACGATATCTATTTTGGTGTTTAGAAAGATGTTACCGGTAGCAAAAAGCACTAAATATTGAACTCACCAAACCTTGTTGTTGAAGATCTTAATTTCTTACGATATCAAGGACAATGATTGACTCCCCCTTAAGAAATCATAAACTCAACACAAATTGTTAGAGATCCTCAATAGATCAAATATTAAGAGAGAAATCATAAGCCTAGAATAAATGAGCATTCAAATGGATATTCAATTTATTTCCCTAATACTCAAGTATTCACGAAACTAAAAAAGTATGAGCATTTGAATAGATGTTCAACATATGCATCAAATACTCATATTTTCAAGAAATATTTGCAAAGTAGTTCCTAGGCATGTCTAAGGTATCATTAGACTTCAAACATCATTCTCAATCATCATCAAGCATTCATTATTTATTCTCAATATCAATCAACCAAGTAGCATTAATCAAGCATTTCTAGGGAATTCCCTAATTCATATATAAAAATAGCAACTTAAGGAGAACTTAAAAAAATATAATCATTAAGCATTTTTAACAAGTATTCTTTCAAATCATTTTCAAGCTGACATTCATTCAAGTCATTTTAAAGCAAGCATTGAATGATGTATTCTCCAAATTATATATGAAATTGTCAATTCGAGGAAAACTTTCACAAAAGGCGTATCATTATTAATAAAGCATGACTAAAGCATTTTGCATTTATTGCAATATTGTATGAGAGTTATGATCAAATAAACACAATCATGATTACAAAAAATAAAATGGCTATATTCATTAATCATGATTTCATTTTTCACAAATATCTAGACATATATAAAAAAAATACAAGCATTGAATTTAACGTAGTACATGCTATTTCTTAATATTTTTCATAATTCATGAATGATACTAAAGAAATTTGAAAATAAAACACTCAACTCATAAATATATTCAAAGTGAACATTCAATCATCAATGAATACCAATTATCAAGATTCAAGAAAGAGATATTTAATCTAAGCACATTAGGCATTCATTGCTAACTAAAGCCATAGGCTATATTTTATTTGACACGTCAAGTTGTTTATGGTGACCTATAAGCTAAAGTTGGATGCACGCAAAATCTTTAGATCATGTAAACGTTAAGGCTCAATGAACACATAGTTAACATTTAAATGCATATTCAAAATAAAGTTCAACTATGTCAACTCATAATATATGCCATGATCAAACTTGACAATTAAATTCATATTCAAATGCATAGCTCAAGTTAAGTTTTAGAGTTTAAACCTTAAGGTCAAGCAAAATGAAAAATCATGTAAGCATATGTCTTGACCAATATAATAGATGAACCAAAATTTATATTCATGTAGTTCAACAAGTTCATCATGATCAATTTCATAAGTATAATCAAAGAATCAATCTTGAAACTATCATTTAAGCACAATCATAAAGCATATTTCAAAGATTGATTTTATGATTCATTGTAAAGATTTTTCAACATAAGCACATGAACATTTCATTTCTCAAGACATGATTTTTCATTGTAAGCACATGAGGATTTATGGAATCAATATGAGTATCATGCTTGGGAATAGATAAATTTAAGTAATCAAAATGGATTTCTCATTTTTCTGCAAGTTTTGCAATTTCAAGAATATGTACTTGCAACAAATGATCATGAAAGTATTCATAATGCATGTTTTTAAGAGTCAAGAATCATCTTTGAAAAGGAAATTCAGGGAAGAAAATATTGCAATGGACAAAAAGTAAAGTAAAAAGATATTTTGGCACTTAAAACTTGTCCATTTTGGTTTAAGAGTACTCAAGAGTTGACTACATATCCCTGAGGTCGACTTTTTATCATTCCAGTAGTATTGTTTGCATTTTGTTCTCCAATAGTCGACTATACTTGATCCTTGCACATTAAAAAGCCAAAAAAAAATACAAAACGTGCAATGTTCCAAGGTACAATGATCTCAAAATATAAATTTGTGTGAGAACAATTTAGAATTTCATTTCAACCATGTTTAGAACATCATTTTGGACATGTATGATCAAAGATTCTTCAAGAAAAACATATGAACTTAAATTTTAGCTTTTATTGCTCATTGTTCACAAGTTCTAAAAAGTTGAAATACTCATTTGAAGAATCATGTCTCTAATATACTCAAGCATAATAAATTTTCATCATGATGCGTGAATATGACTTATAAAATGTTCAAGCATTTTAAGCAACGTTTAAGCATAATAAGTATCAAATTTAACATTTTCAACATTTTCCCAACATATAGAAAAAAATGCCCTTGAAGTCATTCATTTGCAATAAAAATAAGTTATAATAGCATTTTTTAACATAAGGCATACTTGTTCAAGTTTTATATCATTGAAATCATTGTAACCTCAAGCATTACAAGTAGATTTGTTCATTTGCTTAAAATATCATCAATGTCTAATTATAATACTCATGATTATGCTTAAGAAAACTCTTTCAATCTATTTCATCACTCATGAAGGAAATATCAAGCAAAATGGGTTTATGCAATTCATGTATCAAATCAATTTTGCTCAACCATGCTATATCATCAAAAACAATAAATCAATTTTAATCAAAGAGAATAAAAAGATTTTGCAAGAAATCAATTGATAAAGATTTAATCTTTATTTACAAACTTTTCAATTTGAAACATTTAAGATTAGACATGTTTTGTGAAAAATCATGAGCTCAATGTCACTCAATTTTGTTCAATTATGCTTTAAATGATTTATGAAATGTGTAATAAGCATAATGAATTATGTTTATGCATGTCCAGGATCATTTTTAAATATCTCACAATCATGTGCCAAAAATGCCCTTATGATCATACAAGCTTACAAGCAAGCCACATCCAATAAGAACAAGTCATAAGTATTTTCATTATAAAACAAACTTGTTCAATTCATAAATCATTCTAAACTTAATGGATGACAACATTTTTCTCATATAAGCTCATTTTGCTTTAAAAGTACCAATTAAAGTAGTTAAAACTTTCAAGCTCATTATCAACCATATTGAACTATTCAAGCAAGTTCTAGTATGTAATTCAAGATTGTTCAAATGGTCAACTTATGTTAGGCACAAAGAAATCGAGGATAGCTTTTTTTGTTTAACTCAATTTTCCTTGTTTTAGGCTGCTTGAATAGGTGTCAATGTAAGTCATTAAGTATGCTCATATTTCTATCACATTATCCAACCTTTTATGTTTTAAAATTATGCTAAAAAATCATTTTTCCTCAAAGAAGTAGTATGAAAACAATTTCACAATACATGAGAAAATTTTATAGTAACAATTTTTCATAATCAAGCAATCTTAATGAAACAATATTCTTAAAATAAGAATGATATTTATTTAAGATCAAATATAAGTACATACTCAATCTTAAGATTCATACTTCCTTGCAACTTATAGCATGTATCATATCAAATCAAGTTGCATACCCAAGATTTATTAATAAAGCTCAAAGAATTATGCGCTTAATATTCAAGTAAGAATAGGCAACCAAAGTTTTCAATTAAGAAAAGCAAACAATTTTAGAAACCAAGCTACATGAATGAAACTTTCAATAAATGAGCAATCAAAATTCTTATTTAAACAAATAAAAGAGTTTTAGTATAGAGATCACCCATTTTCCTTTATGTGTGACTAAAGAGCATTCATTCTTCAAGAATTGTTCCTTCTTGCTGTAGCATACCTACAAGAGACATTTTTCATCTGATCTTTGATATCCAAATTGCTTTGGATCCTTGAAAGTTACAATCGTCACACAAAATTCCTTTTGGAACCCACACTTGTTTAAATTTATAAGGTAAATATTTTTAATTGGACAAATGTATGAATAATAACTAAAAAAGGTGCAATGATTGCATTTGGTCATTTTGGAAGATGAGGAATTCATGAAAGCCTTTTATTTCTCATTTAATAAATCTTGAAATTTTCTTTTCACATCAAAATTTCCTTTTTCCAAAATATCAATTTTCTTTTGGTAAGCTTTAAAATCATTTTCTAAATTTTCATTTTCTTTTTCCAAGTCAATTTTTCGTCTCATCAAAACTTCATTTTCAACATCGAGTATGAAAATAATTTTCTTGTGCTTCATATTCATTTTCTCAAACTCAAATGCTAAATCCTCAAAAGCATCATGCAATTCATCAAAAGCATTTGAATTAAGTTCACAATATGAAGAAATTACCTTTATCTCTTTAAGAGCAATAAGGCATAATTCAATTTGATTTGAGGATTCATCTTTATTTGATCCCTTGTCTGCATTTGCCATGTTGCTTGTTGAGCATTGATTCTCACAAGACTTGCCTTCCAATTCCTTTTCCTTCTTTGTTTCTCCATATAACTTTTTTAATTTTTCTCAAATTTCCTTGGCATCTTTACGCATGAATACTTTATTGTATTCTTTATAATCAAGTGCACAAATGAGAGTGTGCATGGCCTTAAAGTTGATTTGTACTCTCCTCATTTTAGCTTTTGTCCACTTATTTCTATCTTTGGGAGTTTTCTCATCATTTACCAAATTTGTAATTATAGGAATGAAAAGACCATTGTTAATGACATCCCATATCTCATAGTCATAAACCCTAACATAAATAGACATTTTAGTACTCCAATAAGAATAGTTTGATCTATCAAATAGAGGTGGTCTATTTGTGGATTGACCCTCAGCAAGAAAAGATTTTTGTAGAGCCATTTGGATCTCCCCTAAGAATGTTAATCCTTAAAAATGAAGGTTAGACTCTGATACCACTTGTTGGTCCTAAAGAGCGTGTTAGAAAGGGGTGAATAACACTTTTGGAATGGCATATAAATTCTTTTCAAGTAAAGAGCTGATTAAAGGAATTTGAAAATGGAAGTTTAAAGCTCGTTGGAGGAATGATTTAAGTGCTAAGAGTTAGAAGAAAATAAAAGAAAGTAGACAAAACATAATAATTTATAGTGGTTCGGTCCCTTTGACCTACATCCATTACCTTGATTTCCCAATCAAGGATTTTCAAACCAATTCACTAAAATTAGTGGAACTCCCAAGCTTCCACCAAGCTTTTACAATGGCTTTTCACAAGCTCAACCACAATCTTTAACAATGATTTTTCACGGAATCAACCAAAATTCAAAACTAACTTTTCTAAGGCTAAGTTAGAATCTATAATAATAACCAAGTTAACCCAAGCTTGATCTACCCCTTAGAGTGCCTCGTACACTCTAAGTAAACGAAAAATGAAGAAAAGATGAAGTACAAATGATCACTTAGCTGATCTAAGATGTACAAAGTTAAGCTTAAACACTTTTTCATAGGAAAGGAGTGAAATACAAGTGTAAAGAGAAACTTTTTAGTCTTTTAAGCTTAAAATCACTTTGGATAACTTTTCTATATGATTTTTGACTGTTGGAGAGGCTTTAAATATTTGAAAAGTCACTTTTAGCCGTTAGAGACAGAAACTAGGTGTTTTTTGTCGTTATTTTGTCCTTTTGTGGTTAAATTCAAATTTCTGATAGTGAGCTTTTAGTTGGTTAACCATACTTCTTAGTCAATTAAGTCTTTTTTGTTTCGCAGTCTGTTTCTCTGTGTTAACCAATTAACGACAGCTTTAATTGATTAATAACTTTCTATTTTCAAGCATTGTTTTTTGCAAACCTCCTTTCAACAAATTAATACTCTCTTTAATTGATTGAAACTTCTCTCCATTCATCCTTAATTAATTAAAATGGAGTCCAACCAATTAAGAATTCTTCAACTTTAAATTTTTTGGTTTGGTCCCTTGGACGGTCATCAATATTTTGAATTTGAATTTTGACGCTTCTTGACATTTTATCTTTAACCTTTAACCAGTTAACCCTTTTCCTTTAACCGATTAAAAGGCTTCTGATTTGCATCTAGCACCTGCTTAACTGATTAAACCTTGTGTTAACCAGTTAAGACCTTTTTGTTTGTTCTTAGTGTAACTCCCATAATTACTTTAGTTGATTAAGGATTTGTGTTAATCGGTTAAGACTAATTTGTTTTCATTAAAGCTCTTTCTGTTTTTTTGCTTGTTTTACCAATCAATCCATCTTGCAACTGAACAAGCATGTTGACTTGCTTTCTCCTGCACACTTAAACAATATAATTAGATATAAATGAATGGGAATGTTTTGCTATCATCAAAAACATATAGAGTCAATAGTCTCTCTCTCTTATTTTTGATGATGACAAAACACTCCTAGATTAAGAGTGCAGCGTCTATGTTCAATATGAATGCTTCAAATCGTTATGCGTAATGAGTTGTTCCCCTTTAATTAATGCATCTAGTTTTCTTTGAAGATTTGCAATAAAATATTTATAATATCCATTATAACTAAACAAAATATACAATATCCACAGTAGCTAAGCAAGATATATTGAATATCTATAATAACTAGTATATAATATTCAACAAAACCATAACTAAGCATAACACACATAAATTAAACATGGAGTCTATTAAACTTTATTTAACTTAGTCTTCCTTCTCTCCTTTTTGGTTATCATTAAAAAATATATTCAAAATTCCCTTTTAATGAGTGCATCTAGATTTTCCTTTAATCTTCAAATTAGACTTTAATGAATGATAATCATAAGTACTCATACACCTAAGTCATACAAACTTATAGATATAGTTCAATAACTTCAAGAGTCAAGCTTGTAACTATGTCAGAACAAATGTATGTAAGAACTTTTCAAGGATCACTCAAATAATGTTCAAGCAAATTTGATCATTTTGTCATAATCAAAACTATAATAATTTTAAAGCTAACATCTATTATTTGTGGCGGCTCTCAATCGGCATATATTGTTAAGTTAGAAGGAAAAGGGGACGTAGCCATATATATGTAATAAACAAAACTCTTGTACAAGCTTCCCCATTAAAGGCGTACTAGGCTAAGGCCTACACAACTGCCAAACGACACTAATCCAATTAGACGTGCAAAACCTATCATTAACTAATCACTTTAATATTAATTGAGCTCTCATGCTTGTCTTATAATAGGACTAAACTATCAGTCTGTTTTATTAAACCAAAATTACCAATTAATGGAAGGCCACATAATAGAACATTCTAACATTCTCCTACTTGGGCAATATTAATTGAAGTTTATTTTGGCCTGAAGAAAATACTTTAGAAAACAAGACTCCAAACTGATTGACCTAATTTTGATGTGCCACAATTTATAAATATTTAGCCCTTAGTGACAACGTCTTAATGATCCTGTCCAATAGAAACATCTAATATTGAATTATGGCAGTCATTATGCCATTTATTATCATAAGACCAATCCATAGTTAGAAGTACCATTGATCCTATTAACAATGGATCTTAGTGTGTCTGTGTAGCAAGAAATTAACACCTAAATGTGATCTTAATGTGTTATTTTCATTGTTGGTCCTTTTGCTGATTTCTCTAAACTTAGTGAGAAATCTATTCGACATTAACAACATGCCTGTATGTCTCCCACTTATCCTCGAGGTTTCTTGCTGGTATCATTCATGAGATATACCAGTAAAATACTCTTGAGATAGACATCAATCTCAAGTTTCATAAAGCATATATGCAAAATAGCAATTAAATGTACATGTACAAAAAAAAAGTGTGGATTATTAATTAATGATGATCATTAACAAATATAAAATCAGACATCTCATGAATGTTTAAAAACAAATAGAAAAGGCCTCAACACAACTAAATGTAAGCTATGATGTGAGAGTTATATAAATAACATACTCCCACTAATCAAGTACATCAAGAGACCCTAAAATACCCATGCTTTCAACATGTCTACTAAAAACTGTAGGTCTTAACCCTTTAGTCAAAGGATCAACCAACATGTTGTCAGTGTCAATGTCAATGTGCTCAACAACAATGTCAGCATTTTTAACAAAATCCCTAACCTTTAGATATTTTATCTCTAAATGTTTGGACCCACTAGTGCTTTTGTTGTTTTTAGTGAACAACACAACAGACCTATTATCATTATAAATTTTAAGAGGTCTAGAGATGGAATCAACAACACATAGTCTAGAAATAAGATTTTTAAGCCAAATAGCTTGCGTGGCAGCCCCATAACAAGTAACAAACTCAGCTTGCATAGTAGAGGAAGTTAAGAACTTTTGTTTAACACTCTTCCAAGAAACAGCTCCTTCAGCTAACATAAAAATATACCCTGAGGTGGACTTCATGTCATCTTGACAACCAGCAAAGTCAGAATCAGTATAATCAACAATCTCAAGCTTGAGTTATGGCCAAAAAACTGAAATATATGCAAGCAGACTTTCGGGTCTTTCAACATCTCACTTTCCAAAATTAAGTCCAATTTCTTTTAGTTCCTACAAAAAATATATAAACCAATAAATGATAACCAAATTAAAAAGAATAACATAAACTTAAAATAACTCACTTAAAAATACACTAATTATAAAAACAACTAAAAATAAATAAATTATAATTGAAAATTGATGACTTAGCTAATATTTAATAAAAAAATTGAAATAAAATAATTCTATAAAATAGAATTATCACACCCCCAAACTTAAGATTTTGCAAGTCCTCAAGCAAAAGAAAATCATAAAAAGAAAACTAAACATAAAAATCCTTGAACAAGAGATAGAAGTACCAAATCATGATTTCTCAATTTTTCCTCAGAAATTAACTCAAATTCCAACTTAAGGTAACATACAACTAATCCTTAAATTCATGCATTAATTCAAGTGAAAATTTACTTTTCAAATGGACTTCCCGTGTGTGTGTGAATGCTCTCTTACAAAGAATATCATGCAATTCAAATTAATTTATGCCAAATCTAAGCATAGATTAGTACTAGGATCCCATAAGTTTCTTTTTCATATTTCTTTCCACTAAAGTAGATTAACACTTATTCAAAGATCAATAGGTCTTTATCAAGCTTGTAATATAAGGTTAGGGTCAAGGTATGATAAATGATATATTTAGGCTCAAATTCACCCTAAGCATTTAATCAATCTAGGACATATAAAGAACTCGATTTTTTTTTTTATAATACCTCCAAACTTGAAATAAACTTTCCTTTGTACCACACATTTTACTTTTTTTTTGAACCTCCAAACTTATTTTTGACAATTATAAACACGGGGTAATTGAGCTAACAACCATCACTTTTTTTTCATTTTTTTTTTCACCATTCTCCCTCAATTTATCTTTAAGCTTAAACCATTCCTTAGAAAGACTAAAATACTTAGAGGGTGAAAGGTTCAAATTGTTGAATTTAAATAAACAGGTCAAGGCTAACATAATTGTGTAATTACAAAGAAAAGGTAAATTAGGCTAAAAAAGGGTAAAGATAAATATAAGAGAAAATTGTGAGAAATGACCTTTCTTGATAAAGACATTTTAAAAGTAACCATCAAAATAAGTTTAACTGTTTTTAACCATATTTAGTCATGACTTGATGAAAATACCCTTTAAACTATTTCAAATAAATTAAATCATTCATCACAATTTCTCTCTATTTCCCCCCATTTGTGCTTCGGATTTCTTTCTCACCATTTCAGTCTCTCAAATTTTATCGATTTCTCTGTTCGGTATGCGTATGCTATGCTTTCAATTTCTCTCTCTGCATTTTCAAATTTCTCTTTCTTACGCTTTCAAGACACTAAGCAATGGTTTTGACGTGCTTGGGTGGGTGGTTGTTAGGAAAATTTGATTTTTAGGTATTTTGGATAAAACTAAAACAGTAGAAATAATCACAAATGTATGAAATAGCTTTTAATTAAATTAATTTGGGACCTAGATACCAATAAACTCAAAATTTTGAAATTTATAAATCTAAGCTTTCAAAGAATTTTTTTAATTTTTAGTCAAAGTAGGTGTTTTAGATAAAAAAACATTTGTATTTTGATTTATGAAAACATGTTAGAAACACTTTAATTTGTGCCAAATTGTTTAAAAAAAAAAAGAAAAAAGTTGAGAGAATTTGAAGTTTTGGTTTGTAAGTAACAACAACATTTTAGGCATTAAAGTGTAACAAAATGTTTTTGAATATGTCGTGTAACAACAATATTTTTTCAACATAACATGTAACAATAATATTTTTTTTTCAATATAGCGTGTAACAATCTTTTTTAACCATGGCGTGTAACATGTTTTTTTATATGGCGTGTAACAACAGTATTTTTTTTCAACATGGCATGTAACAAGCTAACCATGGCTTGTCATAGGTTTTTGTACATGACGTGTAACAAGCTAACTATGGCTTGTCATAGGTTTTTGTACATGGCGTGTAACAAGCTAACCATAGCTTGTCATAGGTTTTTGTATTTGGCTTGTCACATATTTTTGTACATAGCGTGTAACGTGATAACCATGGCTTGTCACAGGTTTTTGTACATGGCGTGTCACATATTTTTGTACATAGCGTGTAACACACTAACCATGGCTTGTCACAGGTTTTTGTACTTGGCATGTAACAAGCTAACCATGGCTTGTCACAGGTTTTTGTACATGGCTTGTCACATATTTTTATACATGGAATGTAACAAGCAAACCATGGCTTGTCATATATTTTTATACATGACGTGTAACACGCTAACCATGGCTTGTCACAGATTGTTGTACATGGCGTGTCACATATTTTTGTACATAGCGTGTAACACGCTAACCATGGCTTGTCACAGATTTTTATATATGGCGTGTCATATATTTTTGTACATAGCGTGTAACACGTTAATCATGGCTTGTCACAGGTTTTTGTACATGGCGTGTAACATCATAGCGTGTAACTTCATTATGGGTAATTTTGTCCAACTTGGCTAAAAATAGTTAAAATTATAAAAAGGGCTATTTTTAAAAACATCTTATTTTTAAGGACTATTTTTTTAAAATGCCCAAAAATATAACAAGGTAGGCTCAAAAGGCTCAAACGATCCAAAGATGGCCTAATCACTTTCTATCCTAAGTGTTATCTAAAATTTTGCCTTGAGAGAGAATCAAATAAATTCTAGAATTCTTGACTTCACTATACTTTTTCATCAACATAAAATTTCTCTAAATCACACAAAAATTAAATCATAACTATATGCTTCCCAAAAGCTAAGAATCAAAAGATAATTAAAATATCATTTTAAGATTGGGACAATCATGAATGAGGTGCAACTATCTCAATTTTTTTTATTGCACAATAAAACATTCAAAATATAAATAAATATGCAAGATATATCTTAAAATAAAGCTAACTAAAAAAATAAACTAACAAAATTCTAAACCACTTTCCCCAAACTTGGAACAAACATTGTCCTCAATGTGATAAAAGAAAATAAAAGAGAAAGGACAAAGATACTCCTCTAACTCCGAAGCTGCAGTCTACATGTCCTCCGTATCGTCACCACCCATCATCTACTCTCAACAACAAAGCATTCATCAATTATATATGTAGCAAACAAAAAGTCCATGAATCCATTATAAGGGTAATAGAAATTGGCACTAATCTTCAAAATTTTTGACACTCTAAGCATTAATCATGAGGAAGTATGAAAAACCCATTAACAAACATGCACAATGGACTCATTCAAGGTGCAAAAATTATAAAATGTTCCATTAACACCAACCTCATCCTTTCTCTACACAAAATAATTGAAAACCAAGTGTTTGGAGGAGTACTTACCTTAGGTGTGCAATGAGTGCAAGATTTCAAAAAAAAATCCAAGTAGAAATAATATGCAAAAAGTTAGAGTGAAAAAGAGAGAGGAAAGCAAGAGATTGGCAAGAGGAGGAAGAATGGGAGTGGGGTTGGTGGTTGGAGAAGAAGAATAATGAAAGAAGGTGAAGAAAAGAAAAACAAAATGGAGTGTTTTTAAAGGGTTGGGGCTGGGCCCTGACCCAGTGCCGCGACCCTCACTTTTTCCACCCGAAGCGATATTTTTCGGGTTTGAGCGTCGCTGCTCTTAGGGTTGAGCGCCGCGGGGCTCAACTATTCTGTTTTTTTTCTTTGTTTAGCACTGTGGCTCTCACTTGGACGATCGCGGCACTGAAACATTCTGTTTCAGCCACATGGTAGCCTCATTTCAAGGTTACTGCTCCCACTTTGAAGGTTGCGGCTCTGACTTTATTTTAAAATTTTTTTCTTTTTTTTGAATTTTTTTAACCAATTACCTACAAAAAGGAAACATAAAAAAATTAGTTTAAAAGAAATAAACTGCAACTAAAAAAATTAAATAAAATAAAGGCTAAATAAGTAAAATTTAAAAACTTGGGTTACCTCCCTAGAAACACTCGTTTATAGTCACTAGCTTGACTATAATACCCCATTTTTCAGTTCGTTATCCTCGAAACATGGTTTGAGGCTTAGCCCATTAACCATGAATGTACCCATATCCTCACTATCAATCTCAATTATTCCATAAAGATAAACCTTTATTACTTTGAAAAGACCCCACCATCTTTCTTTGCATTTTCATGGAAAAAGCTTGAAGTATGATCGAGAAAGCATCATTACTTCTTGTCCAATCTCGAAAAAACAATTAGATGGTGGTGGAGGATGCTCCGTTGGTGACTGTTTAGATCTCACAGGTGGAGGTGGTCGCTTAGACTCAAAGATTGATTCTTACTCACTTGTAAGTTCACCTTTGCCTTCATCAATTAATTCCACTCCATATCAACAATTTGTAGAGCTAGGATGTTTATTTGCATTGAAAATATTAAACTCAACTACTTTTTCTCCAACTTTAAAAGTTATCTTGCCTTCCCTTACATCAATGATTATGCCTGCAGTAGCCAAGAATGGTTGTCCCAAGATTAAAGGAATTTCCAGATCTTCTTCCATCTCAAGCACAATGAAGTCCACCGAAATGTAGAGATGCCCAACTTTAACCAATACATCCTTAATAATCCCAATAGGGTACTTGATTGTTCTATCTGCTAATTGCAAAGAAACTGTGGTAGGTTGTATCTCATTAAGTCCAAGTTTTTTAGCAATTGACAAAGGCATGATTGAAACACTTGCACCCAAATCACATAAAGCTTTAGTAAATTTAAATCCACCAACAATATAAGGGATAGAAAAACTCCTTGGATCCTTAAGTTTTGGCGGAAGCTTGTTTTGAATTAGTGCGCTACACTCCTTAGTAAGTGCCACTCTTTCAAAATCTTCTAATTTCCTCTTCTTGATTAAGATGTCTTTCAAGAATTTAACATAACTTGGCATGTTTTCCAAAGCTTCAGCAAAAGGGATATTTATGTGGAGCTTCTTGAAGACATTGAGGAATTTCTCAAACTATTTATCAAGTTTTTGCTTTTTCAACCTTTGTGGGAATGGTGGTGGAGGATAATTTGCTTCAGAATTCTCTTGATTTTTAGCTTGCCCATTATCTGTCTTTTCCACTTTAACTTCTTTCTCAACAATTGCCTTGTCATCATCTACATGCTCCTTTGAAGATTCAATAGATTTTCCACTCACCCCTTCAACTTCTTTGCCACTTCTAAGGGTAATTGCATTACAATGTTCCTTGCCTTTGGGATTGATTTATGTATCACTTGGTAAGGCACCTTGGGGTCTACTGTTGATGGAGTTTGCAAGCTGTCCCACTTGAGTCTCAAGATTCCTCAAGGAGGCTCCATAGCTCTAATATATGGCATCAGTCTTGGACATATATTGCAAGATAAGTTCTTCCATTTGGGACTTCTTTTCAGGAATTGGTGCTCTAGATTGTTGTTGAAAACCAGGAGGCATGTTGGGGTTTGGATTGGAAGGCCCTGCATTATTGTTCCATGAAAAGTTGGGGTGGTTTCTTCAACCAGGATTGTATGAATTAGAATAAGGGTTATTCTGCTGCCTGTTGAAGTTCCCCACAAATTGGACTGATGCAGAATTGCATGAACATTGATCACTTGAATGACTATCTCCACACATCTCACAGACTACAAATGAATTTTTAATGGCATGAACTCCCAGTGTGTCAAACTTCTTAGATAGTGCAGCCACTTTTGCAGCTACTTTAGCAGTTAAGGTGCCAAGTGCATCAATTTCATAAGCTCTAACAGTTTTTCTCGGACCCGACCTTTCTGAAGGCCATTGATAATTATTTGAAGCCATCTCTTCCAACAAATTATAAGTATCTGTAGCATTCTTACTCATTAATGCCCCACCAGCAGCAGCATCAATTGTGGTTTTTATTGACCCAACCAACCCATTGTAGAATATCTGAACTTGCAACCAATCAGGAATCCCATGATGTGGACATCTTCTCAATAGTTCTCTAAACCTCTCCCAGGCTTCACACAAGGACTCACCATTAAATTGTGTGAATGAGGTGATATTGTTCCCATCTTTGTAGTCTTGGCAGGCGAAAAAAATTTTGCTAGAAACTTTTGTGCCAAGTCTTCCCATGTAATGATAGAACCATTAGGCAGTGAATTAAGCCAGCTCTTTGCTTTATCCCTCAAAGAAAAAGGAAACAGTCTTAATCTAATAGCATCATCAGTTACTCCATTGTATTTAAAGGTATCACAAATTTTCAGGAAATTTACTAAATGAGAATTAGGATCATCACTGGGTAACCCACCAAACTGGACTGAAGAGTAAATCATTTGAATGTAAGCTGGTTTAATTTCAAAATTATTTGCATTGATGGAAGGTTTCCTAATGCTTTGGTGCAAACCTTGCAAAAGAGGAACAACATAATCTCGCAGTGCCCTATTTGCTTCGGGAACTAGATTAATGGCATTATTGCCATTGTTATTGTTATCCTCAACCATTGTCTGACTTAAAGCTGCAACTTGTAAATTCTCCCTTCGACGCCTTCTAAAAGTTCTTTCTATCTCAGGATCAAAAGGAACAAGATTCAAGTTGTTTCTTCTTTGCATACAATGACCAAAGATATCTGCAAACAAACAAAATCTAATATTAAAACAAGAAAAATAAAATTTGAAGAGACACTAAATTGCTTGGTATTAGTATTAGTAAAAATTCTAGAAATAATTTCCCAGCAACGACGCCAAAAACTTGTCAGTTAAAATTCTACTACGCAAGTATACATATCGAATAGACAGTATATTAGCAAGCAGAGTATCGATCCCATAGAGAATTGATCTAAAACTTTACTAAATACTAAAATTAGAACAAATTAATCTTATCCAAACACCCAAAATTAATTGATTAACTAAAACTAATTAACTAAAATTTAAACTAACAAGAAAAAATCAAAATAATAATAACTTGAGAAAATATCAAATCAAACAAGCCTAAGATTACAATATCCCTCACACTTCATATAAATCTTACCTCTCTTCCTTAACTTATTTCAATGAGTTGAATTGCTAACCTAGAATCCTAAATTATTTATAAGGGTCTCCCGACTCATCTTATAAAAATATATATTTTAACCAAAATACTATATCCCTATGTGAATTGAAATTAAAACAGACTCATTAAGTTCAGGCTCTAATTTGGCTACATATGACCTATAGGTATATCCTTATTCTATAAGCAAATCAATTAATATGATCATATGCTATCCCAATTTTAGTATACTTAAAACTCCATTTTTCAAGTTTGTTTAGGTTCCTAAATCAATTTAATTGGTGACCAAGCAATTAAAAGCATTAAGAACAAATTGGAATAAACAACTCAAATCCCATTAAAGATAAGCAAGAAAAAAATTAAAAATTTAGATTACATGTGAGTTCAATTGCAATCTTAGAAAAAGAAAATTAGCTACTCATGATTGCAAAAACAAATAACATTATAATAAATTCAACCATTGAGAGTAACAAGAAAAAAATAAAAGCCAAGAAAGAAAACAAAACAATATTTGCCACCTTGATCTCCAAGTTTCAACCTCAACTCCTAGCTTCTTGAATATCCCAAAAGTTGTCTCTAATGTTCTTCAAACTATCCTATTTATACTAATAACTTAACCTATACTTCCTTAAATTGACCTAGGGTTTAATTGGGCTTAAAAGTGTAATGAGAGGCCCAAAAATCAATTGTCAGTCTTTACAAATTTTCATTCCCGGCACAGTACATCTATTCATTTTTTGACACAATTTTCTCTATTTTTGATGCAGAACTGGGTAAAATAATCTTCATAAAAGTTGTAGCTCTGTCTCTTAGCTTTCCAATGGTCTAAGAATCACATCATTTAGAGTTCTGTAGCTTGAGTTATGGCCAAAACACTAAAGTATATACAAACAGACTTTCAAGGCTTTCAACATCTCACTTTCCAAAATTAAGCCCAATTTCTTTTAGTTCCTACAAAAAATATATAAACGAATAAATAAAAACCAAATTAAAAAGAATAATATAAAATTAAAATAACTCACTTAAAAATAAACTAATTATAAAAACAACTAAAAATAAATAAATTATAATAAAAAATTGAGGACTTAGCTAATATTTAATAACAAAATTGGAATAAAATAATTCTATAAAATAGAATTATCAAGTCTCAATAGTAGCTTGATTATTATTCACAATAAATGTCACTGTTCAAGACAAGAAATGCAACTATTAGTTAATTGGGCAATAACGAAATAATTAGTAATAGTCCAAAATGTGCTAAAAGAAAATAACTGAAGAGTTCAGGTGCATCATCACAGACTCCCCTTTGGGTAGAGAATATGACATGTTAATATTCACTCTCTACATAAAGCTAATATGAGAATATTTTAGTTTTCAAAAAGCCTATCCCTTTTGGGCAGACAGACCTTCTAGACCTATATACTCTCAAGCACTAGAGCATTTGTCTCATTGGTTGGTGCATAATCCCCCTGCCTAAAGAGCAGGGTTCGAATCCTCCTGCCTAAAGAGTAGGGTTCGAATCCCCCCTCCTCCAATTATTAAAAAAAAAAGACCTATTTACTCTCAATCATGATGTTTCATGTCTCACTCTAAATTACCCTACACAATAACCCCATTTGGGCAGATAATTGTATAAAGCAATTTAAAAAAGCATCCCGTAACCTTTTGCTTAAGAAAATAATCCATTAATCTTAGTAAATAAGCTATTTTGGTAGCCAAACACTTACATCAATTAATAAAGAAATTTCTTAAATTGAGAATTAATTATTTACCCAAATTTCTTAATTTGCATACTCAACCCAATGTATGCAATGGCCATTCTTGCTAAGGTACTAAGTCTAGGTGTATCTCATTTGGTCTCAAATAGTATTCGCTGCATTAAAACTTAGGGTCTTGAACTTTAAAAATAAATACAATTTATTCTCTAAATTATGTATACAATTTCAACTCGAGAGTATACAAATTTAGAGACTAATCTAAGGAGAGTATATATAGCCATTCAACTCAAGCATATGCATATTATTTTCATATCACATGCATTCTAGAAATATCTCATCAAAATATTCAGAATAATTAATTAAATACACATATAAATAAATAAATATTAAACATGTATTAAAAAATTCATAAAAATAGTACAATATGTAAAGTTGGGCAAATGGAGATGAACTGGCAAAAAATATTTCGAAAATCATGGGCTTAATGGACCCCATGCGCCTCACACTTCACTCTTGAGAGTAGGCTTCGTTGCGCAATAGGTTTTTTTTTTTTATTTCCTTAGCTTTTAATTGGGTCAAATGTGACCCAATTGGATCAAATTTGACCCATTTGGGTCTTTATGCTAATTTTTCTCTAATTTTTGGCTTTTTAAGTATTTTTGATGAAATTGATTTTTATAAATCTCAATTAAGACTTTGTTTTATAATACCCATGCATTAAAACTCATCAAAAAATACAAAACCAAGATCAATTAATTAAGAAAATTAAATTTGAAAAGTTTTCTTCAAAATTGGTTTCAATACACTTAAATTTTGTACAATTAAACTTAGATATCGACTCTATAACATATGCAAGTTGATTTTAAGAGTCCAATTTAAATTAAAACATATAATATAAGTGATTAATCAAGGATTAGATTTTAGGTTTTATGTTTAAATCCAAACCTTATTATCTAATTATTATCTCTATGGCATGAGTTAAAAAAAGAGGTTTATATAGAATTAATTTATACATTATAAGGAAGAAAAGCCCTAACCTTATATCTAGAAACGATAACCAGAAAATAGATTTCTGATAATAAAAAAAAAATATGCCCTAACATACAATTTTACAAAATAAATACATTAAATTTTTAAATTTTGTTGGGTTCTAATTTCACACAAGTTACTCTAATACTATATGTAAGTTGAATCCTAGATTTATGTGTGAATATTAAAACACCAAATGCATCAACTATTTATTGTGTACCTGTTTGATTCATAAAGGTAGCCATTGTTTGTAACAGAAAAATAGAGAATTCCTAATTAAGGTTAGATCTTCCTCTTCGCACTTCTCTATTGTTTGTGATGGCTCGTAATGGGCAGATACCGTTAGGTTAGAAAGGAAGAGGAGACCGAGCCATATATATATATATATAAACAAAACCCTTGTACAAGCTACCCCATTAAAGGCGTATTGGGCAAAGGCCTACACGACCGCCAAATCACACTAACCCAATTAGACTTGTAAAGCCCATCATTAACTAATCACTTTAATATTAATTGGGCGCTCATGCTTGTCTCACAACAGGACTAAACTATTAGTCTATTTTATTAAACCAAAATTACCGATTAATAAAAGCCCACATAATAGAAAATTCTAACAAATACTTTTTTAGGTAAACTTTACATAGACTCCTTGTGATATGATCTTTTCTCAAATAGCACATTGCAGCTATTTTTTTCTCATATAAAACTTTGCGTTTTATTTATTTTTTGAAAAGTAGAAATAGTGTTAAATTTTCAATTAGTTTTTTATAAAATGATAATAAAACCTTTTTGTGTTTTAATCTTTTTTTATTGTTTAATTAAAAAAATTGTACATTTGATTGGGTTTTTTTCTTGTCCTTTCTCTCCTCACTTTCTCACCGTCTAAACAAAAAATTAGACTGTTTTCTTTTTTGAATTCAAACCAAAATAATTTTGTGAGAATTTCTGGCAGCTATATATTTGCATCATATTTGCAACTTTTTGGTGTGCAAACACAAGTGATTAGTTTAGCAAAATCTAGAAACCAAAGATATTGAAGCCACGAGTCCACAAAAACACCACACTTGGCTTTTCTTTCCAGCCATGGAGCTTGCAAATGAGCTTTACACTTTCGACTCAATCGATCGCAACTGATAATATTTTATTTTAACCACAGAACACGGGGCTTAAGTTACTCTTATTATATTGATGTGATCCTCACATTGAACAATTTGATCAAATTAATTTTTTAGTCAACTTCAACTTAAATATGATATAAAGTACTTCATTGCATACCAAAAATGAATAACGAGAAACAAGTTTGAAAAAGAATGGTTAAGGCTAATGGGATACTCTGTTCATTGAGCAGGCGAAGACAAGTGGAATATATGGTCATTTAAGTTGAAATGGTTAAGGCCAAATATATATATATATAGCTAAAAATTTTGACGAAAGTGATGACCAACATTCATCTTTTTAGAGCAATTTTTTTGATGGATTTCTTGCATAGAATCTAATGTGAAAAAGGATATAGCAATTTAGAATTACGTGCAAAATATAAGATTTTTAAATATAAAGATTTTATTTTTTTTATTAAAAATTTAACACCATTGATTTTGTGAAAACATTTGTAAAGTACAAGTTTCTTTTGAAAAAAAAAATCAAAATGTTATGTGAGAAAATATCAAATTACACCTTACTTTTTTTTCCCAATAGTCACGACCTTTTTCCTTTTTGTTTCGTCCAATATTTTCCCCTTCTTTTCTTGTCTAATTGTTCAAGTCCAGTTTTCCCCTAGTTGAGCCATGGCCCATGGACCCGAGAAAACTAAGATCCATTTCCATTAGTTTTGAGTTGCTGTTATTACACGAGCATCGGCGGTTGCAATCTCCCGGGGTTATTACCTCTTGCAACAAACAAAACCACCAAAACCCTGAAAAAATGGTCTCCAAAACGGCGCTCCGCTTTGCTTCAGCCGCTAATGGAGCTGCCTTATCCTCTTCCTCCTCAAAATCTACTCCAAAAGGTAAACTCTCATCTCTCTTCACTCACCCGAAAAATCCCATATTTTCTAACAATCCCAAATCTTCAAACCCCAACAATGAAACTGTTGAAAGCCAAGACCCACTTAACAAATTTCTCAAAACAAGCTGTAAGTCAGGCACCATTACTCTCAATGAAGCATTGAATTTTTTTGATGAAATGACCCAAATGAAACCTTTTCCTCCAATGTCATCATTTAATCTGTTGTTAGGTGCCCTTGTTAAGATTAAGCAGCATAATCACGTGGTTGTGCTTTACAAGAAAGTGGGATCAATTGGGATTTCACCTGATTTTATTACCTTGAATATTTTGCTTAATTGTTTATGTCATATGAGTCGAGTTAGTGATGGTTTCGCCGTTTTAGGGAGAGTTTTTAGGTGGGGTTATAGACCAAATACTGTAACTTTTACATCTTTGGTTAAAGGGTTATGTATGGAGAATAAGATTTGTGAAGCAACTAGACTGTTTAGGAAAATGGTTGTATTTGGTTGTCAGCCTAGTATTGTTAGTTATGGGACTTTGATTAATGGTCTGTGTCGAATGGGGAATACGAGTGTTGCACTTAGGTTATATGAGGAAATGGTTAGAGGAAATGGGGTCTTGGAGCCTAATGTTGTTATTTATGGTAGTATTATTGATTGCCTATGTAAGGAGGGTATGTTAGAAAAGGCAAGGGAAATTTTTTTGGAAATGAAGGGTAAGGGAATTCATCCTGATGTGGTTGTTTATAGCTCTCTACTTCATGGTTTTTGTTGCATGGGTGATTTGGAGGAGGCTAAAGGTCTGTTTGTTGAGATGGTAGATCAAGGAGTGCAGCCTAATGTGGTCACTTTCAATGTTTTAATAGATGCTCTCTGCAAGGTGGAGAAATTGGAAGAAGCAAATGGATTATTGGATTTGATGATTCAGAGAGGAGTAGATCCTGATATATTCACATATAACACATTGATGGATGGGTACTGCTTGGCTGGTAAGCTTAATGTTGCAAGGGATCTGTTTGTTTCCATGCAGAGTAAGGAGAACAGACAAAATGCTATTAGCTACAACATAATGATCAATGGTTATTGCAAAAACTGGAAGGTTGATGAAGCTATGAGTCTTTATATGGAAATGATATGCAAGAGGATTAGGCCAACGGTTATCACTTATAACACCTTATTGACTGGTTTTTTCCAGGCAGGCAAGGTTGAAGAAGCACGAGAACTGTTTGGTAAGCTGCAGGTCGATAACATCACACTCAATTCTTGCACCTATAATACCTTCGTGGATGGACTTTGCAAAAATGGTTGTGTCTCAGAGGCACTGGAACTGTTTCATAAGTTAGAAAATTGCAAGTTCAAATTTAGCATTGAAATGTTTAACTCCCTTATTGATGGGCTGTGTAAAACAGGGAAGCTTAAAACTGCTTGGGAGCTATTTTATGGATTGCCTAACAAAGGCCTGGAACCAACTGTTGTGACTTTTTCTATCATGATCCACGGGCTTTGTAAGGAAGGGCAATTGGAAAAAGCAAATGATTTGTTAATTGAAATGGAGGAAAAAGGTTGTTCTCCAAATGTAGTCACATTTAATACACTCATGCATGGTTTCTCCCAGAATAATGAGACCCAAAAAATGGTCGAACTTCTTCAGAAAATGGTGGAGAAAAAGTTGTCACCTGATGCATCAACCATCTCTGCAGTTGTAGATTTACTCTCAAAGGATGAAGCTTATCATGAAACTCTGAAATTGCTACCAACATTTCCTGTCCAAGAGCCTAAATGATGGCAAACTGAAAATAGCATTGTGTGCTTTAGTGCCAGTCAAAATCCTTAAATGGACAGAACTTCCCCAGAAGCTTAACATAAGTGGAGGTTTCAAAATGTGATGGCTTGCCCCTTGTGTCCTAGTCTGTGCAAAACCATCTGTGCTGTCAGGTTAGCTTCTTCAAAGGAGTAGAAGCAGGGATTTGGATTGCAAAATTTGTGGCTATGGTGCATTATGAGGCTCCAGCTTCTATTTCTTTATAGACAGATATGAGTGAGGTCAGTTTGCATTGGCAGACATATTAAAGCTGTGGCTCTCTTGGCCAAAAAGAAAGCTGTGGGTCTATAGTTACAATCGGGTTCAGTAAGCTGAAATGCCACTGCTCCTTGGAATGAAAATTGTTCTCTAACAGGAACAGACTTAAGATGTGCTCCCAATCACTACATGTCCTGTACTTATTTTCCTTGTGAGTGATTATTATGATTTACACACATTATTGCATCACTTTTCATTTGAGTCAAAGGTACGGACATAGTCACATTCTAACATCAGTGCTTCAGTGTTAATCTTCTATTTGGTGTATGCTTTCAAATCCAGGCTGTTTAGTCGTCGACCATATATGCTGGGCTATTGATTGCTTGGAATTTTCCAGATGTATTTCAGCGGAAAAGTTCTTATGGAAATAGATATAAGTCAAAAGTTGGAATATATGTGAGAACTTACATCACTTGGTTTTTATTTTCTGTGTTGCAATATGTAAACTATGTTCTTCTCACAGTGGGAATAATGTGATTGTTTGTGAGCAAACATTCAAAATGATAGAAGCTTAGATTAGTTCTAGAAGTGGGATGAGATTACTTGCTTACAGTTTATTTTGATGACAGGTGCATGTTGTGGAGTAGGCGCTTGGGAACTCAGCTGAGAAACTAATATTTGTCTGACAACTTACAGAAATTTGTTCAGGTACTTCGGTTATGATATTTAGGTTAAGTATATAAGCCTGCAATCAAGCTTCAATTATCCTGGTTCAGGTTCAGATCAGAACAAGTTCAATAAAAAGGCTTGCCATATTGTTGAGAAACTTAGGAGCTCTCTGGAAAAGCCCTTGATCCAGAATGTCCAGGAGGCATGGAACTTCTTCTTCTGGCGGATGTATCTGCCCAACTTAATTACTATGTAATGCTTGGATAATTGATAGAGTGGTGAAGGCTGTAAGAGTTTTTGTGAATTTCTGTAATGCTTGTATACGTTTTTAGAAAACAACACACTGCAAGCATGTCTTGTTATATAGAAAATAATTGATGCAGTTCACAACTGAGTCTTTTTCAAGAGATCCCGTACATGCTGTTGATTTTGGTCACAACTGCCATTCTCATTTTGATGATTCAACAAACCGTGCGAGCTATTAAGAGGAGCTCTGTAGCAGTTGGCTTTGATTAAGTTGGACAGCTATCTGGTGTATGAACAGGACAAGCTTTTTTGTTCGCAACTGTACACGAGCCATGCCTGCACTAATTATGCAGTACAGAACCTCCAAAAAATGAATGTTTATAGGAAATCAGCTTTGTTAACAAGCAGGGGTCCCCTTGGCTGAGCTTATTAATGGGGGAAAAAACGCACACCGCTAGATTCCATTTTTCTTCAATGATTTCAACTTGCAAGCAGTGCTCTGCAATGGAGTATTAGCGACAAGGCACGCTCTTTTATACCGCTTCCCTCAAGCTCTCCATGTCACAGCCAGCCACCTTATTGGCATATTTGTAGCTCGTGATGCTGAAAAAGGCAAGGCAAGAAAAATGTATTTTTTATTGATGAACAAGATGAAGAAAAAGCTGGAGGCCATTGATCCTAAGAAAAATCTAGAGCTGCTAAGCATAACTCTATTTGATCAATTATCAATTATATATCAAGTGAAGTCCAATATCTGTTGCTAAACAGTTTAGTAGATGGAGTGAAAGAGAACAAAAGAAAAAGAAGAAAGAGAGAGAGTCTGACTGTGTAGGGAGAAGCACATGCAAAATTTGGGCAAAAAAATGAAAGAATAATGCAGGTAAATTTGGAATCTTGTAATGAAAACTGTTTCTATACCAAAATGTCGTAAAAGTTCAATGATTGCGCTTTGTGTTCGTAGTTGGTACATTCTTCTTGACAATGTTAAGTGGGGAGAGTAGAGAGAACTATTCTCACAGATTTGGATGGAATTAGGCTACAAAAAAAGACACTGGGACAAAATCTTCAAAAGAATCTAAAGGCTAAAACCTACCTTACCTAACTGCCTACATTTCTCTCTGCATTTCCCCACTCTCTCTTCAATGAAGTTTGGATCCAAATCATTTACAAACCTTTTTTTTTTTTTATGTGTCATTCAGCAATTGTCCTCCTAATAATGACACTACAATAAATAGTACTTGTGCAAATTTATCAAGTCATCAGATGCCATGGGGTCAGGGACCCACAACTGGAGAGGCACACCCCCTGGCTGCCCTCAAACCCTGTCAAATTCATCAAAGGTTTGTGCCTGTTGCCATCTGAAGTTGGCTCGGCTCGTAGTTAAAGTAGGTCTATATGTGTATTGTTGCACGCTGTTCATAATGGAGGGGGTGCACTGTTGGGTATTTGTGCCCTCTAAACTTATTCATTAAGTCCAATCATAAGTTTAACATCTTTTTTGGGTCCAATTAATTTTTAGATTCTCTAGCTAATTACTAGCTCAATCAATGCTTGTTTTTGATTCCCAAATTGTAAGTGAGCTATATGTGAGCCATCACCAAATGTAGAAAACAGGAAGAGGGATACGCAGCCTGTCAAATTTCCCCTCCCCGATCTATGCTGTCTTTCGAATTCAGGGGAAGCTATATGTGATAAAGAGGGATTTACATATTAATAAGGAGAGCAGTTATGTGGGCAACATGGCTTGTGGCTTTTTCTCTTAGCAGATTTCTTCTGTTAGGCATCTTTTTATACCAGCTGGAGAAGTTGAATGTCCAACATATATGACAAACTGTCCTTTTGTGATCCATCAGATGGACCTTTATGAATCATGATGTCTCCCCTTGATCATCACCAACTTATTGACAAGATCCTTCACTTCATCATAAATATTTCTCTCTCCCTCTCCTCTCATGGGTCTTGCTTTCAGCAGCTAAGCTAGCTTACATTTGGTTAGGCAGAGCTAAATGATAAAAGGAGATCACAGTTTTCACAGGAAATTACAGTTGCATAATCAATCATGCAGACCATGTGATTCTTCGTTAACTTATATTGGGAACAACTTAATTAGGTCAGTCTAGCTAGTTTTCTCATATAGCAATGCCTTGTGATTGTGATGCCCAACAAAATCTGTCTTTTGAATGGAGTTTTATATTTCATGTGGAATGCTTTTCCAAGTATCATTGGTGAGCAAGTCAAAAAGTTAATAAAATTATATGAGAACCTTTGTATTGCTTTAGGATGTAAGGAAGACTTTATCTAAGCCAATTCTCACTTAAGGAAATGGCCTTGTCATATGTAGCTTTATAATACTAGTATATGTTCCTTTTTCTTTTTCTCTTTATACTTGTCTAAAGACTTGGAGGATGTTACACATTTAGGCACTTCTAGAATGCAAGTCTTGTATTCACACGCCTTTGAACCAACCAGGACATGAATTGGTAAGCGTGTTTTGAAGGATGAGCTGCTGCAAAAAGGCATGTTATACCATAAACATCAAAACGTTCAAGTCTACCTGCAGCACTGAACCTGGCTCATGAACAGGTGGATAGCATGCACCTGCTTCATCCAAAGATACGGATCGGAAGACTAGTGTCAGCATTTGCATAGAAAGCAATGAAACTTTCGAAAAGACATGCAGTTTATCTTTATCGAATGATGTTATAGGAAGCCGCATATCGTTGTTTCTTATTGATTTTAATAGTTTACAGCACACTATAACTTGCTCTTAATTTCAACCGTTCCGTTGACTCCCTAGCTGTAATAATTATTAGAAGGCGCCCTAATCGTGAAGCATACAATCATAACAAGATTACACATGGCAATTCATTGAAAGAAAAAGGAGCTGAAATATATATTTGAGGAAGAGCAATGATTACAAGATTTTGTCAAAGCAGTCCCTTAATTTGCTGGGGCTAATTTGATTTAGACCCGAGAACCTTAACTTCATTAAGAAATAGAGTAATATATAACTGATCGTTGAATAACGTGTATGAAAACAGTGGTTACATTCTTAATTTAATCCAACAGAGATCACCTGTGGACTGTGGCACCCCCCAAACATTAAAAAGGATTAGCAGAGAATTGACGACAACTAGGGGCCAAGCTCCTAGCACCTGCCCAAATCTGCAATATGGAATTCATACAGTGCTGCAGTGTATATGCGACTAGTGGTAATGGATGCGTGATCAAGGTACACGAAACAACAGAAAGTAAACGTAAATTTAATTAATTATAAGATGACATGTAGATGGGGACATAATCTAACATGAAGAACAATAACAGAAGGGGAAAAGGAAAAAGGAGAAAAGAGATAGATTTTCACTGTTATAACATGTAGTGCATGACTTTAGAGCCCTAGGCAGTAAGGGGATGTAGCCCTCCTTTGGTGCATGGAAAAAGTTATCACAACATGGGAAACACATAAGCAGACAAGGCCCTATGGTGGCTCCCCTCCCTTTTTTTCACTTTGTAATCTTTGATCTCCAATCTCCATCTCTCAAGTCCTATCAAATCCTACAAAGGAAGTACTTTGGTTCCAGTTTTTCAACCTTATTTTCAACATGAGAATCCTAACTTACGAAAAACATGATATCACTAACAAACCTTTGATATTGTCTTCACCTCATCTTTTACAAACTGCAAGTGCGTCTTCTCTTCAGCTCAAGGAGATAAGATGAACCTCCTGCAATTCTTTTTTTTGCCTTCTGACAAACACTCAAACACTCAGTAGCTGCAGCCACGTAGCTACAGTCGCTCAACATTTTGACAACCCCAGCCGGGCAGATCTGACCCACAGAATTATGAGCTTCACATGGAAAAGTTTTGGTATTTTTTTTCATGTTCATTTGACACACCAAGAGTTAATGTATCTGCCCCACCAGGTAGATATAGTTTGGCACGTACAAAGAAGTTGTTTTGTTGAATTCTGAAGGGAAAAAATGAGGCAAATTTAAAGTTCCCTTTTTCTCTCTTTCTCCATCACTCATACATAAAACTAAAGGGACAGCACACAAAGTTCTAGTAACTTATATTCTTTGCAAGTCTCTGCAAGCAAAGTCCACATCCCACAATCAACACTTCAAATCCCAAAAAAATAAACAAACCAAAGAGATTGACGAAGACCGAATTTTTGCAGTAATCTGTTCACATTGACTCAACAGTTTATGACAAGGGAGGAAAAAAACCATAAAAAGAGGATATGAAATTCTACCTTCAAATTTACCTGTTTCCAATTCCAGGTTGCCAAATTTTGGCTTGTCTGATCCATTGGCTTAATATTTCTGGATTCAAACTCTTCGTTCTGTATTTGCATCAAATGAGCCTATATGCATATGCTTCGATCCTTGATACGGTTAAGCTGAGCGAATATATAGCTATTAAAACAAGTTGGGGGGAATGAAGCCTGGTCCGAAATCATTCAGAAGACATTTAAGATTCATATGAATGACTTCGAACCAGACAACATTCCCCTCAACAGTTGATGTTATAGACGAGCAAGAGAAAAGAAAGGGGCAAGAAGCAGAGAGGTAGAGAATCATGGCAAAGTTTTTAGAGACAGATAGAGAGGAAAAAGAGAGAGAGAGAGAGAGAAAGAAGAAGAAGATGGGATTAGTGTTTTGATTTTGCCATGCATTATTTTTTCCATGGGGTCCTTTTATACGTAGTGATCAGGAGAGATTCTTTGATGGGTCACATGACATGGAGTCCACTTTCTACACTACCCTAACCCTGCTTTTCACACATAGGGGGAGGTAGTTAAGATTTATCAGCATATAAAAAATAAATTAGCTTCCAGTAAAAAAGCCAAACAAAGAATCTGTTTAATTTCTCGTCCAACAAGTTAAAGATGACTTTGCCTCTTGGACACACATATATATATATATATATATTTATATATATATATATATATATATATGTATGNACACATATATATATATATATATATTATATATATATATATATATATATATGTATGTATGTAGCAAATGTTTTCTTATCCAAGCCAACTGTTGCTATTCTATTAATGATTTTGAGGTCAACTCAAAGCAGCCACTTTTAGCCTCTAAATTAGGATTTTGGCACCGGCATTAGTTTAGTGTCAACTGCTTGCTTTTCAGTAAAGAATTTTCCATAGCAGCTGCTGCTGGTTAATAAATGTCAAAAAATGATCTAGCTGGTTGATTAAAATATGGTTGGAAAAGGTCTCATTTATTGATCAAGAGCAATGAGTAAAACTTTCACTGTCAATATATTTGATTTTTAGCAGCAAATAAAGTTAGAAATCTTATTAGATCCATAACAAATCAGGCCACAGTGTTTCTGTTTGTAGATTTTAGTTTATCTGCTCTTTTTGGCGAAAATTGTCTCAGAAAACAAGTGTGATGAAGCCTTAATTGGTGGAGTTGATTAATCTCAGATAGTACTGTTACTTGTTAAGGGCATTGACCTTGTGTTTATTCTCAGGTCTCAAGTAAAGGATATGTCTTTTGCTTGCCACTAAGGGAAAGGGATGGTGGAAGGTGGAGAACCTTCACCAAAATGATGGCATATGCAGCTTGTGTGATGCCAAGCTTAAATCCCAAGCTTAGCACAGATTGGCTATTAAAGCTACAATATAGGACCATCAGAATTAAAAAAAGAAAGGGAAATGGACAAAAGAAAAGTGGAATACAAAGTCACCAAAGCTTAATTAATGAAATATTTCCATTTCCTTTGCTCTCTGTAAGCATGAATTTTTGATAAATATGTAGACTAAGAAAAGAAAAGAAAAAGAAAAAAAAAATCATAAGCACGATGTTTGAATTAACCAGTAAAGTTGCTTTTTATAAAGCAAAAAGGAAAGATCACCCCTGTGTTTTCAACCGACAGCTTGAATTTGTTGGAAACAAAGTAGTAACCTATTGGGAATAAGAAGAACAGTGAATTTTCGTCAGCAGAATACCTGTTATACCTCAATGATTCCAAGAACAAGGAGGGATTTAGTAATATTTTCTTTCAATATGTAGAAAACGGTGTGCTTCTTCTTATGTTGTGTATCCTGGCCTTACCTCAATTGCATGTGCAGATTCAGGGATTAATTGAAAAGAATGAAGGCATCTTCTATATTATTATCAGTCTACAGATCATTTAAACAGTTACCATTTGCTCCTATTGATAAATAAGAGACAAGTTACAATTTATTAATAATTAATGATCAGAGCAAAGGAAATGAAGGGCAGAATCTCCCACCCTTTTTATTCCTTCCCATAAAGGTAGGAAAGTACATGGTGGTAAATGTCATATTAAATTGCAGTTGTAAATTTCCCTCTCCTAATCTACAGCTTACCAGATGCAAACAGCTTTATGCCCTTATCCAGTCACTGTAAAGGACTAAAATTCAGTAGACATGGCCGACTATCATGATAAACTCTACTTTTTGTTGGTACTAGCCCGCTGTTATACATCTGTTATTGAAGCTTTAGCTTATGATTGCATGCATGGACTAAGGTGAAGTAGCTAGCAAGCAAAAATATCGCTCTAAAATGCGTAGTCAAATGGCTCCAAAACCATTGCTCTCATGAAATCTGAAGACAGTGAATCTTATATGTAAATTTCAAAACATGCTCGACTGATACATCAATTTGCAGGTGTTTTCTCTTGTAGCCAAAAGAGAATTCAGTAGAATTGCCCGACACATCCAAGATTGCATACATGGAGGATACATGAAAGAGCCAGCTTTATTTAATGTCATCGATACTGTAAATTCCATGAATGTTAGTAGAAATGACTTTGTGTTTTTTTTTCTTTTCCAGTCCAAAGGTAGCTACACTTAGAAAAGGAAAAAGGCAGCTCTTTTACCACCTTCTTTTTCTGTGAGGAATCAGTGGAAACAAAAGCTTCCTTTTATCTTCTAATCCCAAAATGCAGCCCCGAATAAAAGGTTTATGATCCCAATAAGGCAAAGGCCTATACAAGTGACCTATGAAAGAAGATGGATTTTAACTGCAAATAATTGTGAAGCATCATTGTCAAAGGCGGTGTGTTGCTGTTTCAAATTTATTGACGTACTAAAGATATGATAGTGTTTAAACTGAATCCGCTGATTTAAAACATTTTGGCAGAAAACATGTCTTGGGTGCAGACTATTAGGCACACTTGATTAATTATTTACAGTGGAACATCAAAATGAATTCTGAACTACCATAAGGATGGGATGTATCAGATAAGAAAGCAAAGCAATCCGAGTTAAACAATTATGAGATCCAGCTAAGGAACTCTGTGTTATCACACCTCTGTGGACATTAGTCAGTGTGGATTTCCACCATAAGACATAACATCAAGAAAAGTTGAAGAATCTGCTAGGGACAGCACCGTAATACGGCCAAATCCTGCTTGGCCCAGAAATCTGCATTTTGTGAAGAAAAACTTGCACGATGATTTTTAGTCTCTAGTGGAAAATTTTGGAGTCCTTTCGGGGCCCCTTTGTTGTTTTGAAAAATGCTGGCAGAATAAAGTTCTCAATTTATTAGCTTCCAAAAATCAGTGGATTAATTAAATCTATCACCAATCAATTAAACTCGAAAGCAAAGGGAATCATCACCCCTATGCAGATTAAACATAACATGCATCCCACACTATCCAAAACCAGCCTTAAAGTCAAACCATCTTTTGGAATAGCATTCTGTTTCCACATTTCAAGCATGTTCTACTCAAAAAACTGTTGTCGTTCTGTATATTTTTTGTAGTTGAGCTTTATAATCAATAAGATTTCCATAAAGCATCCGTACCAGTCAAATTCGAAATTGAGCATCTTTTTCTCTTTTTGATTGCAGATCTTCTTCTTCTTCATACATATATATATATATATAGTTAAGCCAACTATCATCAGGAATGGACGCCTTTCACCGTTAACAAATAACCTAGTCTCTTTCTTTTCCATTCAGATATAGCTTTGTTACTAATGTCATGTCTGTACAGGGTTATAGAATCAACTTAGCTTAAACAACCAATCGGTGAAAAAGTATTTCTGGGGCTTTGCTGTCTCACCAAGGAATGGGAGAGTTGAGATAAGATGTCATATAATTGTAACGATCCTAAAGGTTGATATGATTAGACATGAGAAGATTTGCATAATTTTTAATAAATAAAAACCATTGAAGCAGTCCATGACATCCAGCCTATCTTCCCTGAAATGCCAAGATAGTTCCTGAATTTTGGTGATGGGACATGCTATACATACAGAGAAGCATTAAAACAAAACTTTGATATATCCTCATGCATCATGTTATCCAGCACACAAGTCTCTTGCAGGGCTTAGGGAACAAATGCTTGTTGTCCTGCTATGTTGCTACTAGCTAGCATTTACTCTTTAATTGGAAATGCATTGATGGCTGGTGGCTGCTGATACTTCCTTGGTTTCCTCATCTATTTATCCGTCCAAGCGGCAATACGGTTCTACTATTTTTTCGAAAGATCCCATGCCACGGGAGACAATGTCATGGGCTTCCGTGAATTCGCCCTGCCACAGACACGTCTTTGCAGGCCAAATTCACGGAAGTTTATCATATCTGCTGCCATTGATGTAAGATAAGTTTCTACGGCATGCTTTTTGTCCCAAACTTTAACATCGGGTTTATTGATTTTGTTGAACCATATTACTCTGACTAACTAATAATCCCTAGAAACAAAGTAGTGGCACTACAACTATTCTCGTCTTTTTGTTTGTTGTTTGACAATGTAAAGATTTTAATTTAAATAAATGAATCAAACGTTAACTAGATATGGTCAGGTTCGTTGGATTTACATGATGCATTAATATTTGTACTGTATAATATATCTATATCTATATATATATATATATGTATTCAGAGTCTAGCATGTGGTAGCTTGGCAAATTGATGAGAAATTGGGTTTCTTTGTTAGCCAACCAAAAAACAGTACCATAAAAGTATAGTGTACGTAAAAAAGAAAAAAAGAATAGAAGGTGAGGAAGGACTAGCTTGCTGAGTCAGTGGCACATCTCAATCGGGCAGCGTTGGCAAATTTATTGGAGTGGGAGGGAGGGGGGCAGTAACTCCTAACTAGTAAGCGTCTAAGTGAAGCAAACAAGAGGAAGAAATAATTTTGCTCCTCCGTCCTATAAAGCATTTGGAAGATAACACAGGACAAGCAGAATAAAATCTGTTAATGTCAGCTCAACACCTTTTTCAGCCTTTTCGCCATAAAAGCCATCAAGTATAGCAGGGAGTAAGGACGGACTGGATGGTAAACTGGCCCGTTCTCTACAGCTCTGCATGCTCCCTCCGCCTCACCTGCAGGAATTAATATAAAATATATTTGATATCATATGTTTTTTACTTTAATATTATAACAGTTACTATGTTGTTAATTAGTTCAAAAATGTATTCAATCTTTTAAGATATGATTTATATTAAATTGTAAATAAGTTTATATATGACATTCAAATATTGGGGTTGGGCCGGAAGTATCATTTTCCTCTTAATATAAAGGCATATATCCTGGAATTTAAACAAGTTGGAGATTACTTCTTTATACTTTGTTTGTTTGGTTGGGGAAATGGCTAAGTCATTCCCCTCTATTCCTAAGAAATATTTGTTTCTTCCTTTGGTTGTCAAGTGTTCCAAGAAACAGCCATTCCTTAATATCAACTAAGATTAAGGGATAACTAATACCAAGCCCCCATGGTATTTGCTACCATGAATGGGGAATAACTTCTAAAATTAATAAGACAAAAATGCTCCTTATAAGTGAAAATGAAAAAAAAAAATTTAAGACTTTAATTATATATTATAAAAAAACTAATATTTTAAAAATTAATTAAAATTATTAATATTTTAATCATAATAATATTTAAAAAATTAATAAAATATTAATATTTTAAAAATGTTAATGATTAAATTTTAAATAAAATATTAATATTTAAATTATCAATTATAAATATTTTAAAATAAATTATAAATTATAAATTATTGATATTTTAAAAAATAAAATAAATTATTAATAGATAATCATATATTATAATAAATATTTTTAGTTTCAATTATATATTATAAAAAATAATATTTTAAATTAAAAATTTAATTAAAATTATTAATATTTTACTCATAATAATATTTAAATTTTAAATAAAATATTAATATTTAAATTATCAATTATTAATATTTTAAAATAGATTATATGTTATTAATATTTAAAAAATAAAATAAAATAAAAATAGATAATTATACACTATAATAAATATTTTAAGTTTCAATTATAAATTACAAAAAATTAATATTTTAAATTTAAAAATTAATTAAAATTATTAATATTTTAATCATAATAATATTTAAATTATAAATAAAATGTTAATATTTAAATCATCAATTATTAATATTTTAAATAAATTATAAATTATCAATATTTTAAATAAATTATAAATTATTAATATTTTAAAAAATAAAATTAAAATAGATAATTATATATTATAATGAAAGATATTTTTATCTTTTTATCATCTATTCTTTTATTATTCTAAAATTATTTTTGCCAACCAAATATTACAATAAATCATAATAGCAATTCCTACCGTATTCCATTCCATCAATCAAACTACATAATAACATTTTCATTTCTACTTTATTCTATTCTCACAAAATACCTATTCTATTTTATGAACCAAATATGTTTGAGTTTAACTTTCTAGAAGAGATTGCGCTAGTTCTTCCATCTCCTTTCTTGTAGTACTAATAGTACGTTTGGTTCGTGGAATAGATAGGAATGGAATAGAATAACTATTACGTGGGAATAGAATGAGATGAAAATAGAATAGAATATGTATTACATAGTTTGGTATGATAAATGAAATAGAGCATGAATGATTATTATGACGTATTACAGTGTTTGGTTGGTAAAAATAACTTTGGAATAAGAAAAGAATAAAAATAAAAAGACAAAAATACCCTTTATTATATAATGATTATTTAATTTTTATTTTATTTTTTAAATATTAATATTTTATTTATAATCTAATCATTAATATTACAAAATACTAATATTTTATTTATAATTTAAATGTTATAATGATTATTTATTTTTAAACATTAATAATGTATAATTTATTTAAAATATTAAAAATTGATAGTTTAAATATTAATATTTTATTTATACTTTAATCATTAATATTAAATGTTATTGTGATTATTTATTTTTATTTTATTTTATCTTTTAAATATTAATAATTTATATTTTTAAATATTAATAGTTGATTATTTAAGTATTAATATTTTATTTGTAATTTAATCATTAATATTATAAAATACTACTATTTTATTTATAATTTAAATGTTATTATGATTATTTGTTTTTATTTTATTTTTTAAATATTAATAATTTATAATTGATTGAAAATATTAATAATTGGTAATTTAATTTATAATTTAAATATTATTATGATTAAAATATTAATACTTTTAATTAATTTTTAAATTCAAAATATTTTATAATATATAATTAATAACTTAACCTTTTTATTATAATAAGATTTATTTTTCTCTATTTTCATTTTTCATTTTTTAATTTAAATTTCACTTAATAATTTAAAAATTAATATTTTAAAATACTAATTTTTTATTTATAATTTAAATATGTTATAATTAAAATATAAAAATATTAATATTTTTAAATTTTAATTTAAAATATTAATTTTATAAATTTAAATTTGTAATTTTTAAAAATAAATAATGACATTTTAGTCCAAAATGTATAAATTTTATTCCCATAAGTGTGGAATAGCTAATACCATGGGGGATGGTGGTATTAGCTATTTCAAGCTTTTGCCTAATTTTAAAGAATAGCCATTCCTTTTGGAATGGCTATTCCTTCCCCAAGAACAAACCAAACAAGGGGATAAAATTTTGTAAGGAATAGAGGGGGAATGGCTTAGCCATTCCACCTACCAAACATGACCTAAGGGTTACAACTGTCTAAAATGTGTAAACAATTACAGACAAATAACTTGTTGGACATTTTCAACAACAATAATAGAAGAGTGAAAGGAAAAAAGTTCTTTAAACAATTATGATTGTTCAAGAGTTATATTTGTTCAAACAATTAAGTTTGTTCAAATAATTATGTTAAAAAGAAAAAAATTATATTTATTAGAAAATAGATAATTGTATCTATTGGAAATAAACAATTATCTCTGTTGGGAAGAGAAATCTTTACTTATATATAAGACTCTTTGGTTTCTTGAAGATATATGGAAGAAGATAAAAGAAAAACAATTCGCAATCATTTTTTCCACTTTTTTCACTTTTTTTTTTTTATATTGCTTCTATAGTGTTTGACTGTAGAAAAACTTTATAGGAGTTTAATAATCTTATTATATTTTGGTAAGTACTTAGTGGATTGATTTTGTTAGTGCAAAATGTAGCCAATCAATAAGTTTTATTATATTTTGGAGGTTTATACGTCGATAACTCTTTTAAATATTATAAATAGAGGTGAATAAAATTTTAAGGACAATAACATCAAAATACGCTTTTGAAGTCATTTTCTTATTTTTCAATTTGTGTTCCTATATAGCTAAGATATTTGCCTTTTTGGATAAAAAATAGATAGGTTTGGACCTCAAGCTCCCACAAAATTTGACTTTGCAATTATGCATTTCCAAAACCACATGGGATGTTGCATGTCAGCCTTTTCATTAGTCTCATTTGCATTCACCTCATTTTCATAGCAAGAAAATCCAAGAGGGCCTGGAGATGATAAGCAATTATTGCATTTGCATGGCAGCATCTGTTTCTTTCATTTTCTTTTACACTTGGGGGAAGCAATTAAAAAGGCAACAGAGATAGGAAATAGACAAAATCAATTTTTAGAAAAGTTTTACATGAAAGCTTTAATCAAACTGTGAATATCGATTTGACAAAATATACATCCAGAGAGGAAGAAGATAATTTTGCAGGAAATGCTCAAGAAAATGTTTCTTGTTATTATTACAAGTTTGTAGGAGGCGTTTCGGATGCCTAATATAATATAATATATATATATATATATATATATATTCATGCAAAGAGTATTTAAAAAAAGAACAAAATACTCAGTAGAAATAGGCAAATAAGGCACGAGTGCCGACAGCTTAATTTCCTGAAAATAGCTTAGTCAAGTAGTCTCTAAAAGGAAAAAAAGGCTTCCTGTGTCCGCTACATTTGTTTTATTTTTTGAAGGTAATACTATTTTGTTGGATATATAAATGACATGAAGCATATGAAGGTATAAATATATATATTGACATTTATTCTTTAGACAAAAGTTTTGATATTTCTGTTTTCTTTTCACTACAGCATGAAGCATTGTTAATTATTTATATGTATGAACACGTCACATAGTATTTATAAGTAAAAAAAAAAAGTAATTCTCATGATATCATAATTGTATGTGCCAATATTGTAAAAGTTTATTTAACTAATTATTAATCATGAAAAAGAAAACACCACAATTTACAATTGAAGAAGGTAAAACTGCCATTGATTGATGTTCTAATTAAGTAAAATGCTTCATTAGTTGACTGGGAACAAAGGCTTAGCAAATGAAGAAGTAGATATAAATGACTTTGGGTTCAAAGCCTGGCTTATATATATTAGTTGACTGGGAACAAAGGCTTAGCAAATGAAGTTATTTGAACTTCTATTGATTTTATTCAAAAGAATCTCTTTTTAACCTTTGTATGGCAAAGGGAGACATCTGATTATTTACATGTGAAATGGGAGGAATTTTGTCCATCGTCATGGCCCACTTAGTATACATCTTCTACACGTACTTGACCCAATTTGAAATGCCCCATGGTCATGTGATTGGCCTCCAACTAAAGCCCACCAACATTCCTTTCTTTTGTTTTCAATTTGGGCTTTTTTTTTTCACCCTATAAGATACAATGTTTTGAAAAATAATTTTTTAAAAATTTAATTATTTTTAATTAAGAGAAAATATTTTTAGACAAAATTTTGTCCATATTGAAGCACACGTATTGAAGAAAATGTTGTTATTCGTTAAGTTAAAAAACAAATTATTACACGCCATACTTAAAATGTTTAACTTCAAGAGTTTATGTTTTATTGAAATACAAAGATTGAAACCAAGTTACACGTCATGTTTAAAAAATAATATTATTACAAGTCATGTTCAAAAAAATGTTCTTAAATGTCATGTTTAAAGTGTTTAACTCCAAGAGTTTATGTCTTAGTGAAATATAAAGAATAAGACCAAGTTGCAAGCCATGTTGAAAGAAAAGTTATACATGTTGAAAAAAAAAGTTATTACACATCATGTTTAAGGTATTTAACTCTAAGAGTTTATATTTTAATGAAATACAAAGATAGATATCAAGTTATATGTTATATTTAAAAAATATCATTGTTACACATCATATTTAAAACAAATTATTACATGCTATTTTGAAAAAATAAAATTGTTACATGCCATGTTTAAGGTATTTAACTCCAAGAGTTTATGTCTTAATAAAATACAAAAATAGAAATCAAGTTACACGCCATATTTAAAGTATTTAACTCCGAGAGTTTATGTTCTAGTGAAACACAAAGATAGAAATTAAGTTACATACTATGTTTAAACCATGTCATATTCAATAGATTTGTTACACGCTAAGTGCATTAGAATTGTTATATATAGACATGGATTGTAACAACTTTGGATAGTATTCTAATTTACAGATTTTATTTATATAACTTCAACCCATCAACTTTAAGGTTCTTTAAATATAAACCAATAAACCCAAAAACATACATTGATGTCATATATGCTTTTTGGTCTGTAGATTGATAACGATATGACGAGAAATAGATAGAGAGATGGTGATGGTGGTAAAATTAGAGAGAGTTAGATGACGGGAGAGAGAAATCGGGAGCATAATAGATAGATGTGGAAGAGAAAAATTGATAAAATTAAAGAGAGCTGAATGGTGAAAGAGATAAATTGGAAGCACCACAGATGGATGCTAGAGAGAGAAATCAGGAGGGAAAATTATGGTAAATGATTTAATTTGTTTGAAATGGCGTTAAAGGAATTTTTGTCAAGTCATGGTAAAATTAGGTAAAACCAGTTAACTTTATATTAAGGGTTATTTTTGAAATGGCTTTATGAGGTTGATCATTTCTCACAATTTCTTCTTTTAATTTTTTTATTATGAGCACATTTTTAATATACACTTCGATGAAATTTCTAAAGCTTTTTCATAAGTTCAATTAATCTCTATTAAAATTATTTACTTTATGTTTTTATTTGTCTCCAGGCCATGTAAATCAAGGAAAAAAAAGTTAATTTTAATTCTTGCTTAATTAATTAGAGAGAAGGAGAATCAAGTATTCCTTACTATTATGTTCCTAATTTTATTTTGTTATAAATAAAATCTATTTAATTGCATTGAAATATATTAAATCTTATGTCAAAAAGAAAAAAAATTAAATAAATCGAATCAGAAAGAGCTTAGAAAAAGAAGCCAGTTTGGGAAGTTTCCAATTAATTTTAAAGTATATTGTGCAAAATTTTAAAAAGAAATGTAATAACATGATTTTTATCATTAATCTACTACATAATGAATCTTATGTACATGAAGGTGTTGAGTCTTGACACCTCTCTTGGTCTTTTAATGTTTTGAGAGGGGTATTTTTGGTTTTACACATAAAAACTACATGAATACTCCCTCTTTTCTTTCTTTCTTTCTCATGAATCCCAATGAATGGTTTTGGAATCATCGATTACATTGGCAATAGCTAAGCGGTAGCTAGCAAAATAGTCCCATTTTGATGACGACGTTCCCTACAGGTCCATGATTTGGAGATATATGGACATATAGCCCAACAGAGCTTGGAAGTCCCATTTTAGATACACCAACAAACAATAATCGTAACCTCCTACCTCAAAATACTTGTTCCACAATGCCCTAGCTTTGATATTTTTTCCTAGGGTTAGGTATTTCACTTACAGTTTGTTGGTTGATTTTTCCATTCATTTTATGCTTTGATTTTTTCATTTCTTTGCTGGATTGTTGGTGTTCATTCTTTACTTGATTCTCTATTTTCGTTGTTTGGGTTTTTACATTCCTGCATGCTTTACTGGGTATCATAATAGTGTAGCTAGGTTATTGGTTTTCATTCTTTGCTTCATTCTTGATTTTCGTCCTTTGGGAATTTACGTACTTGCATGCTTTACTGGGTATGATAATAGTGTAGTCAATAGTGTAATTAATTAACATATTTAAGATATGATATCTAAGTTTTAATTATATTATTTTTTCTTTGGTTTTGCATGTAAACAACTATTCAATCAGATCCTGATCGCATTAGATTCACAAGAAAAATGACTTTTGCGCGTAGGCATATGAATTCATGTGCAGAGACATCAATCCTTTTGTGGATTGTAAGTCAATTTTCTTTACTTTTTGCATTTTTATTATTTTTTTATTCACAATGAGAAAAATATGTTTCCTTAATAAATTAATTTGGTTGGTGTAGAAATGCTTCTTTCAATAGTTCTTCACCTTTGTGGCAAAAGTTGACTACCTTACCCTACGCCATAGTTTCATCTCTGTTGGTACATCATTACTTTATTCTAATTAATCATTTTTCCATAGCTTTTGTTGGTTTTCTTTTTTTTTTTAAAATGAATATATTCTTTTTTAATGCAAATGGGTAAATCGAATCACAATTTTAGTTTCTAGAAACATCTATCAACGGCCAAAGCTCACCAACTTATTCATCGGCTCGAAGCAAGCCATAATTTTTTTACTCTGAAAATTTGCATTTGGATGTTGAGTGATTGACAAGGAATGTTATCGTCATGGTTAGGTTTTGTCCTCTCATGTACATTATTTTGTTTTGGCTCTCTATCAGTACTTTGTTTCATTTATTTGTTGATGAAAGCTTATAAATTTGAGTGGGTTTTATGGTTGTAATTCGAGGGAAATTTGTCAACGTGAGGAGATTGGTTAGCATGTAGATGGGGAGACTCCTATGAGAAATGAACATAATCCATCCATAGCATATGCATATGGTTACTTTTGTAGATTTTGTTAGCTTATTGTTTTTTATAAAAGAGAACTTATATGATCTTGTAAAATGATGCACTTGATGGAAGGAATCCTTGGGTTTTACTCAGAGTTATTTTTACTAGACATTGACTAATGAAAAATGTAGAACAAAAATTTGTTGAGGAAATTTAGGTGGCAAAGAGCTAGAAATATTTGAAACCTCATCTCATAAGTTGGTATCGCTTTTTAGGTTGATTGTAGCTCCTAAAATTGTTTTAAATTTTATCTCTCAATGTCAGCTTTTGAGGATTCTAATTTTTATGTTTTTATGAGATATTTCTCCCTCGACTATTTATATGTGAACTTTACATTCTTAGGTTGAGCGCGTTTTATTTTTGTTTTGTCATTTAGTAGGTTTTAGTTAAATTATTTAAATTAATTAATTTAAGTGAGTTAATCTAATCATAGTTAATTTTATACTTAATTTGGTGTTACTGTGATTAAGATAGGTTTTTATTGATTTATTCGTACTTTTGTAGGTGTTTAATGAAGGAAAACTTATAATGAAAGAATGAGAGTAATTTTGAGGTGCAGGCTTTTATTGTACATGTCTCGATATTTTGATCATAACTCTCTCTACATAGCTCCAAATGAGATGATTCTTAAACCATTGGAAAGTTAAGAGAACAATATAAAACTTTCATGTTTACCACGTTTCCCATTTTGACCTGAAAGATAGTCAAAAATCTTTTTGAATTTGAAGCATTGTAGCAATCCTAAAGCAATTACGATTTCTCCTAATTAATTGGTCGAGTCCACGCCCTTGGTGGAGGTAGGTAGCGTCTCACGTAGTCTGATGAGGAAATCCTTATTGGAATTGACTTCTTTCTTCACCAACTTGGTTTAACTTCAAAGCCCTATAAAAACAACCTTTCGGAAGACTTTTAAAAGAAGAGAAAAAAACACCAGATTAAGAGCTAAGAATCAAGTCACAAAGTCATTGAAGCTAAGAAGAAATCAAGGGTATCAAGAAGATTTGGAAGATCAAGATTACAATTCTTGGGTTCTTTTTATCTTTTGTTATTCTTTTATTTTCTTTGTTTGATTTTATTGTTTAAATCTAATTTGATGATGATGTGTGGCTTGATGAGGAACTAACTTATTTATCTAAGATTATGATTGAACTCAATACGTAATCTGATTTATTTATCTTTCTTTTGCTTATGTTTAATGATTTTAAGTTATTTATTTTATTGTGTTCCTAATACTTCTAATTACCTGATCACCAATTAGATTGAATTAGAAATCTAAATTAAACCTTGACGAAGGAGATTTAGGTAGACATTGAATAGAATAGCGTATGATTGAATACACTTAGTTGATTAGGTGGTTTGATTCGCATATAGGGTAAACATACACCTATAAGCCATAAGTAGCTAGGATTAGAGCCTGAATTTAATGAATCTTTTTTTAATTTAATTTGCATAAACATAAAGTAAATTAATTGAGAAAGATATTTTTATGAGAAACTCGACAGAGACTTGTAAATAATCTAGGACTCTAAGTTAGCAACTTAATCTATTAAACTGAGTTAAGAGAGAGAGAGAGAGAGAATATTTAGATAAAGTATTAAGGGATATCATAATTTTAGGTCTAGTAGTCACTCAAATTTAATAAAATAATTTTGCTAATAGATTTTATATTAGTTTTAGTTATTAGTTTTAATTTTTCTTAGTAATTAGGTTATTTGGATAAGATTAGGGTGTTATAATTTTAGTAGTTAGCAATTAAGAATTAATTCAATTCTCCGTGAGAACGAATTCTACTTTCTAGTATATTTCTTATTAACGATACGTGAACTTGCATGAGAAATCAACAATAGTCAAATGGTCCAACTAATGAAGAGATGAAGAATCGTATCCATCATAGATAATCTCATGCATGAATCATGAGCTTCAACATTGTGAGCAAATAACTCCCTTTCTAATGCTTGCACCATCAAATCATCACTTTTGTAAGTCATAGAATTAGGTGCACAATGGAGTCCTAAAAAATTCTTACTTAATTGAGTGGTGATCTCAAACATTCAACCCATCACATATGTACTAAATGCTCCGTCATATGTCCTAAGCTTATTTGATCACCTCTATAGTTCACACTAGCATTGCAATAGAAAACTCTAACAAGCCTTTCATACACGGGTATCTTCAAACGACAATAATCATACCATCCAATTGCTCTAAAATTATCTAAGTGTGGATGTTGATTAGTATGAATTTTCTAGAATGAAGATCAACTTTAAGGAGTAGGAAATCGACTATGAAAAACTAGAGTCGAATATGAGACTTAGAAAATCGACTATTGCACTGTTCAGAGGATTTTCTAGGTTTTGAAGTGATTTTGAATTTGAAGTAATCCAATTTATAGTGAAGAAAAATTGAGGGATTTTAATTGGCACAATGAACTTTGAAAAATCAGAGAGAATGAACTTGAAAAAGATTCGATGAATTTTGAATTGAATGTTCGGTTCAAAGAAATTAAATCATGCCTCTTAAAGTCGACTATATATGAATTATACTCAACTATGGAGATATTATTAAATGCTTTGAAACTTTTAAACCCAAGGGTAGTTGCCTTTTTAAATGAAGTACTTGACTATGGCTTGTTTAAGACATTAAAGCATGACTCGACTTTTTGAAGAAGCTTTGAAAATGTTGAAACTTCTTCAATACTTGACTATTGATGAACAATACTCGATCCTTAAGCCTACAAAACATTTAATTTTGATGTATACTCGACTATGAATGAGTGATACTCGACCTTTAAGTCCAGAGAACTTCAATATGCTCACATAATCAAGTCATAGTTGAACTTTAACCAATAAAAGTCGTTCATTGCACTTCCAAAGCTGAAAAATCTTGAATTTTTTATTTTGAGAACATGTGAAAATGTCCAAGAATCAATTTTCAAAAAAATTTAACAAAACTCAAGGCTTATTTTTTAAGATTCAAAAGCATATTGTTGAACTTGTGCAAGTGTATTTTTAAAATCATGAGGAATGATTGGGAGGTTTAGTATTGGATGACTTTTGTGTGAATAATGTATGCATGTAAGATATGAACAATGGATAATACAACATGATTTAATATAGTAACATACACACACACACACACACATTCAATCAATCAAAGAACATATCAAGTCAATATCAACAAATAAAAGAATTAATCGAATAATCAAATAAATCAATAAAATATACATGTAAATCAATCCAGGCATGTTCATAATTCCTAGTTCTCCCTTAATCTTATAAAAAGCTTTCTTATTTAATGGTTTGGTAAAAATATTAGCTATTTGATCTTGTGTACTAATATATTCAATCACTACATCTTTTTTTCTTAGACATGATCCCTAACAAAGTGATGTCTAATTTCGATGTGCTTAGTCCTAAAATGATAAATAGGATTTTTGGTGAGATTTATAGCACTAGTGTTATCACATTTAATGGGAATCTTTTTAATTGAAACTCCATAATCCTCTAATTGTTGTTTCATCCAAAGGATTTGAGCATAACAACTACCGACAACTGCATATTCAGCTTCCGCTGTGGATTGTGCTATACTATTTTACTTTTTAAAGAATCGTGATATTAACATCTTACCTAAGAATTGACAAGTATTAGATGTGCTTTATCTATCTACTTTACATCCTCTAAAGTCGACATTCAAATATGAATGTAAGTCAAATGAGGAGTTCTTTGGATACCAAATTCCTAAGTTAGGTATATCTTTAAGATATCTAAATATTCTGTTGACTGCACTTACATGGGATTCCTTAAAGGATGATCGAAATCTAGCACAAAGTCTTACACTAAAGTTAATATTCGGCCTACTTGTTGTAAGATAAAGTAAAGAGCCTATCATAGATCTACAAAGTTTAAAGTCAATAGGCTTACCTTTTTCATCCTATCAAGCTTTGTAGACGTGCTCATTAAAGTTGAATATGATCTATTTCCCTCCATCTCAAATTTCTTAAGCATTTTTGTTTGTGTATTTAGCTTGATTGATGGAAGTTTCATCTTTCTTTTGCTTTATTTGTAACCTTGAAAAGTAGTTTAGCTCACACATCATACTCATCTCAAATTCTCCTTGCATCACTTTGGCGAACTCTTGACATAAAGATTCATTAGTAGCACAAAAAAATATATCATCAACATATACTTGTATCTTTACCTCTACTCCTAATAAAAAGTGTTCTGTCTACTTTACCTCTATCAGAGCCCTTAGCAATCAAGAATTTAGATAAGGTTTCATACCAAGCTCTAGAAGCTTGTTTTAAATCATACAAAGCCTTTTTAAGTTTAAACACATGATTAGAAGAATTTGGACTATCAAAATCGGGTGGTTGTTTAATATAGACCTCTTCATTAATAGTTCCACTTAAGAAAGCACTTTTGACATCCATTTGAAATAATTTGAAATCCATATAACATGCAAAAGCTAATAAGGTCTTAATGGCTTCTAACCTAGCTATGGGAGGATAAGTTTCATCATAGTTTATACTTTCCTCTTAACTATACCCCTTAGCTACCAACGTAGCTTTATTCTTAGTTATATTGCCATATTCATCCATCTTATTTCTAAATATCAATTTGGTATTTACAATGGGATAATTTTGTGGTCTAGGCACTGTTAGTGTAAGCCTTGCAAGCCAATCGATTTTATGCTTGTAAAACACTAAATTAATTAGTCATATTTCATGTTAAATACATTATGGATATTTTATATAATATATGAAGTATTTCTTTATCCATGAGTTTATCTATAAAGAGTTATGAAAGACTTATGTGGATAAAGTCTTTGGAACATAATGGCCTTGCAAAGAAATTATAAAGGTTATAATCCTGAGATTCTTATGCATCAAGTCCTTGTTCCTAAATATGTTCTTGGTCATTGTATTGTCAAGAATAAGAACATTGACAATGCTCAAAGACTGATACATACTAAACCTTTTTACTTTGGAAGTAAGCAATTGATCTCATTGGTTGAAGTATGTGAGATACTTGAGGATAGTATGTGGGTACTTGTTAATGAACAAGTTCACTGAACATGACCTGCTATGAGAGTTCCATTTGGTATTTCACTCAAATGTCTATGAAAATACTCTCATGTGTCAGCAGTGTAAGTAATCTTGAGACTTGTGATACCAGGTTATCCTGTATATGAATTGTTATGCTTTGATTTCATTTCTATGGGTCTGGAGGTGACTAAATGCCTAAACAAAGTATTTTTGGGTGTGGCATGAAGCATGCGAAGATGAATAAGTAGTTTAGAGAGGATTCATCACCATAAGTGATTTGAAGAGAGCATATCTCATTTGTTCTTGGCTTATATTGATTAAAAGTCCTTATCCAAGGTAATCTTGATAAGTCAATATGGAAGTTGTAGGACTAATATGGATGAATTAGAAAGTAGACATCGAGCTAAGCTCTCTATCTATCTAGGATATGTAATGAAAGGATCGAATTACTCTGAGATATTGTGCATTGAAAGATTAGTCAAACCATATTAACTTTCATAACATTTGGATGGTCATAATGCATTGTTAGATACGACTTATGATCTATAAATATAAATATAAATTCTTAATTGACTTAATTTATATTGATTACCAACATGTTGAGCACTCAATAGGTCATACACATAAGGTGAATTGTCGAAATTAATTTGAGGTCAATTGGATGTGATCTAATTGATTTTATAGAGGCTCAATTCAATTAAGTATTGGGCTAAATCAAATATGATTTGATGAAGTATTAAACAAAGGCCCAATTAGCCCAAGACATTTTTGAATCCTTGTTGGATATGAAGTAGGTCAATTCACTCTATAAAAGAATCCTTTGTCCGCCTCTTGAACGTATAGAAGAGTTTTGTTTTTATTTTTTCATGTGTTGAGATAAGATCACATCCAAAAGAAGAAAAACATAAGACAACTCAAAGTTGAAAGTTTGCTAGCACAAACTTTGGCTTAGGGATTCACACACTCTTAGTGAAGAGATTTCAGCCAATCACTATGTGGATGACCATTAAAGGTAGGACAATTGTGCTACTATGGTTTGATAAGTCTTAATTGGTGTACAAAAGTCAAAAATGAAAACCCAAGGAGGACTCCACCAAAGAAAGAAAACATCAAACTTTCAAGTATATTGAAATCTTTCTCTTGTAATTTTTCTAGATTAGTTTCAATGAAAGTGATCCATGGCTTAAGGGATTAAAATTTTAATATTTCGTTGCGTATGATCCAACTTAACATGATTCGAATCTCCTTAAAGCACTAAATCCCATACCTCACTTCTCTCAAATTGATTTAAATCTTCTTACATTGCCAAAATCCAATTATCATCATTTAATGCATCATCAATAGTTTTAGGCTCAAATTGAGAAATGAAGACAACATACTCAAATACATGTTTAGCTTTAGCTTTAGTTCTTACCCCTTGAGTAAAATCACTAATAATATTACCTTCATCAACATATTTCTTTACCCATGGGTGGCTAGGCTCTTTTTCTTCAATGATTTGTTCAATTTGTTGCGCTTCTTCATGCGATGTCTCATTTTGTTCTTTGGATCCTTCATTATTGAGATCAAGCTCTTCAATTTGCTCTTGAAAGATGCCTACACTGTCACTAAAGTCTTACTTTATAAGAGAAGGATTATAATCATCAAATAGAACATGAATTGACTCTTCAACCATTAATTTTTTTTGTTGAATACTATATATGCTTTAAAGGTTAAAGAGTTTCGTAGAAAGATACTTTTATCACTTTTGGCATCTAGATTATCTTTCCTATTATTTAACACATAGCATTTACAACAAAATGGATGAAAATATGTAATATTAGGTTTCTTGCCTTTATAAAGTTTATAAGGTGTGTTCTTTAATATTAGTCTAACCATTACCCTATTCACAATGTAGCATAAGGTGTTAATGGCTTTGGCCGAAAAATACCTAGGCAAATTATATTCATACAACATGGTTCTAGCCATTTCCTTTAGAGTTCTATTTTTCCTCTCAACTACATTTGTTATGGAGTTTTAAGGGCTGAAGAATATGAACATAACCATTTTCATCACATAATTGTTCGAAGTCTAAGTTTTCAAATTCTTTGCCATGGTTACTTTTAACATTTGAAATTGTATACTTTTTCTTATTTTTAACTCTCTTGCAAAATGATGTGAAGACCTTTAAAGCTTCACCTTTGTGAGCAAAGAAATAAACCTAAGAAAACTTTGTGTAGCCATCTATAATTACTAAGCCATAACTTTTTTCACCTAAGCTTGTTGTTTTAGTTGGTCCAATAAATTTATATGAAGAAGTTGTAGTGCTCTAATAGTAGTCACATGTGAAACCTCGACCTTCATAGAGCGCAACTCAAGGTGGAACTTATGTTTAAAGGTTTAATTGAGCTAATGATGCTAGTTTTGTGTTACTTATAATTATCTTATGTCGTTATAGGAGTAGGATCAAAATAATTTAAATTGGTGAAGAAAGGTGCATAATGAACAATAACCTAATTTGCATATGTTTNAATAATTTTAATTGGTGAAGAAAGGTGCATAATGAACAGTAGCCCTATTTGCATATGTTTCGATTTTTTAGGTATCTACCACTACAAAAGTTCAAATAACATGATTTATATACCATTAAAAAGCTAAGAGGTAGGGCTACAACTTTGATGTTTACCACTTTGCTCAATTTTGACAAGAAGGTGGTCAAAATCTTTGTTGAAGTGAAAGGATTGCGCTAGAAAAACAAAAATTGGCAGAATGTTTGAGCGCCGCGGCGCTGAAAATTGAGAGTCGTGGCCCTCACCGTAAATTCCATAAATAACAAGATTTTGGGGTTTTTGAAGCTAGGACTTTTGGAAGCTACTTAAGGGACCTCTTTCAGAGGATTTTGGACCTTTTCCTAGTGTTAAAAGAGTAAAAGATTGCACAAGAACAAGAGGAAGATAAATGGCATAGCTAAAGGCATTATTGTAATTTCATGAACAATTGGATAAGTTTTAACTATAAATATCTTCATTCTCCAGCAACTTCCTCAGATTTCCAACACTTCATCTTCTTCTTCTTCTTCTCACCCCACATTTCTTCACCTTCCATGGGAGTACTCTTTAAGCTTCCATACCTCTCTGAAGTTAGCCTTCATTTTCATGCTTTTGTGCATTTTTTTATAGAACCTCTTACGCTCTTTCACTCTTTCACCTTAAAACTCTTGAAATGTCTTAGATCAATACTTTCTTTCACTAACTAGGGTTTTAGAGAGAGAAAGAAAGACTTTCTATAATAGTTTGAAAATTCTTGAGGAGATATTCAATTGCAATGAGATTTTAAATTGAGTTGATATTTTAGTTGTTGAGAATGATTAATAGTTAGATTTACGAGTGTTTTGTAGTTGAGGTAATTTATTCATTTTGGTGTGCTTATAATAGCGCAAATAAATAGCCACTTGATGGTAGTTGGAAGCTAGTTAGGAATAACTAGTGGAACATGATTTAGGAGATAGCTTTTAGAATTATGGTTATGTGATTGAGTTGATTGTGATGCTAATGTTTGATAGGTTCCACCGAAACCCCATATCACCCTTCGGGGCATTAGTGGAATTTGGAGCTACTTTAAGAATCAACAAAGACAGGTGAGTGAGCTTGCATTTCAAAATGATTTTGAGAATGTGAATGTATTGTATAAAACATTGGTTGATTTTATCCAACTTTTCTTAAACAGGTGCCTTGGGAACAAGCTCTTGAAAATTTGTCCTTATATTGTGAAATGTGCTGTTATGGATTCATGAACTATTACATTATGTTGATATATATATATATTTGTTGTGCATGATAGTTGTTATTGTGTGATAATTATAACCCTTGTGTGTGCACGATGTGGGGGGAATGCACATGCCAGTGATGGCGGTGGTGAGGGAGATGGATGATCATAGTGCCCGTGTGCACGATGTGGGGGGATGTACATGATGGCACTGACTGTGCACGATGTAGGGGAATGCACACAATGACTTCAACTATGTGCACGATGTAGGGAGATGCACATGAGCTAGGGAGGCGGTGGATATATATATATATATACATATATGTTTGCATATGTTCACATGTGTGACTATAATGTATGTGGAGTCCTGCTTACTGAACCTTTAGCTATTTTTTTAGTGTTCCATATTGATTTGCATTGCAGTGAAATGGTTTATTTGGGATGAAAATAAGTCTTTCTTGTTGCTTTGTTTCTCGCTGCAACGAGAATGAAACTTTTTGTTCCGCTTATTATTTGGCGGGTTTTTGCCATATTTTCCACTTCTCCAATTTCATGTTGAATATGAATTCTCTATCATCCCATGATTTATCAACCAAGGGTTCAATTGAGGGTTTTAATAAGGATTTAAGCTAAAGTGCATCGTTTTCAAATAAGTGTATTATGATTTCAAACTTTTCTCTATTATATTGCTTGTTCCCTTCCTTGTTAACTCACTGGGTTTATACTCACCATTTTCAACTTCATGTTTTCAGATCAAGAGGCAGTTGGTAACTAGATCGAGGTGTCTTCGTATATTCAACCCTTGGTAGGTGTCTCAGCATTCAGTAGTTGTACATTTCTTCAAGTCTCTCTGTTGGAAGTTAAGTACTCTTTTTTTGTTGTGTATAGACAGACCCAATGTAAATTATTAAGATATATGTTTAGACAACACATGTATATTAGATTGGTAATGCCATTATGAGTTGGCAATGAATAACATTATCTTGATTCTAAATTATAAAATGTGACTTTAGTAATTTGATGGAATAATGAGCAAGATAATATAGCTAGGCTTGCTTGGGCTTAATGGACTATGTCCATTGAGCCCTTGCGCCGGTCATGGTCGGGATTTGGGTCGTGACATCACATCCTTTTTAGATTCAAATGAACTTTTTCTATGTTTTGGTTTGGCACAAGCATTACAAAGTTTGTTATTTTTAAAATCTAGCTTGGGTAGTCCTATTACAAGATTTAAAAATGACAAATTAGAGATTTTATTCATTCTAGCATGTCAAAGTTTCCTATGCCACAACCAACTATTCTCATTCTTTTTAGCCATGAAACAAATATTATTTGAAAACCATTCATCTAAGTAAACAACATATATATTAGCTTACTTATGACCAATAAAAAGAATTTCATTTGTTTTAATATCTACAATATGACAAATCAATGCTTCAAAAATGACTCGAAGACCTTTATCAAAAAGTTGACTAGCACTTAATAAGTTATGCTTAGGGTTATTCACAAATAAGACATTTTCAATTTGAGAAGAAAAGTTTATAGCAATTGTACAAATACATTTAATGTGATCTTTTAAGTCATCACCAAATGTCATATTACCTCTTTTCCTTGGCCTTAATTCTTTGAATGACTCTTTGCTACCAGTCATGTGTCTAGAGCATCCACTATCAAGATACCATTTTCTTTTTCCTTGTGCCCTTGACTTTAAGCAAGTGTTCTCTCATACAAAAAGAAATTCAAATTTTTTATTTTGGTACCCAAACCTTCTTGGGTCTTTTTGAGTTAATAACCTTGGTTTCTTTTGGAACCCACTCTAGTCTAATCACCTTACCATGTGGAATTTTGATTCCTTTTGAAGCCTATGCATTCCTAACAACTTTACTCTTTTGTGAAGGCATTCTCAATGGACAAGAATAAATGGAATGTCCAAGTCTAAGAGAACATATACATATAGAAAAACATTCATATTTTTTATTGTCTTTAACAAAGAAACTTTCAAGGTGTGTTTCATATTTAGTCCAATCATAGTCTAATCTTTCTTTGTAAAGAAAGCTCTTTACAATTCCAACATGTCATTTAATTTTTGTTGGCTATTTTGAAATTTAGAGAATGTATCATGCAAGTTCTTATCTTTTTTTTTTTTTCAATTCATTCATTTTATCTTGCATGCCTTTCACAATGTTTTCTAACTCAATGCTAGTTTTGACTAGGGTTTCATTCTCTTCTTTAAGTTTTGATATGATGCTTTTGTATTTCAAAGTCTTTTTTTCAAATTCAAACATAAAGTCATTATATGTATCTTGAAACTCATCAAATGAATTATCATTTTCATCAACAGTATATGAATCAAGGTAATAAGAAGTAGAACATACCTTGTAATTATTGAGTGTCATAAGGCAAAGGTTTAAAACCTCATCATCTCCCTCATCTAGGGAGTCATCACTATCACTCCAAGTTGCCATTATTGTTTTTTTCTTGAGGTTTCTTGAAATGTTCTTATTAGGGCATTCATATTTGGTTTGTCTCGGTTTCTTGTAATCTAAACATATCACATGGTTTTTTGTATGTTGTCCTTTGGGCATATCCTTCCTTACAAGTCTTCTACTTCTATAGTTTTTCTTCATGAACTTGATAAACCTTTTGGCTAGCATAGCCTTGTCTTCATCCTCCCCACTCTTACTCTTTGTGCTTCTTTCTTCTTCTTCAACTATAAACTTAAGGGTTATTCTCTTTTTCTTAGCATCTTCCTTCTTAGCTCTTTTTCTCTCACTTTCATATTTTAAGGTAATTTCATAAGTGAGTAACGATCCTACAAGCTCTTCAAGTTTAAAGTTGTTGTGGTTTCTAGCTTTCTTTATAACTGTTACTTTAGGTCTCCATGATTTGGGTAGGTTATAAAGTAATTTCATGACAAGTTGAGCATTGGGAAAGTCTGTAGTCAAGTATTGACAACCACGCTTGGTGAAAGGTAATTTATCATTTGTCAAGGTCTCCATTTTGATGAGTTGAGTATGGAGGCCTTGTAGTCAAGTATTGGCATCATTTTCTTTATCATTTGTACATGTATAGTCAAGTATGCCTTCCTCATAATCGAGTATTAAGTAATGAAATGTTTGCTTTTTATTTCTTCTAGTTGAAAACTCAATGTTTGAAACTCTTTGATAGTTTCTAAGTATGAATGACTTTTCAAACATTTTCTAAAGCTTTAGAAAGTTGAGATCAAAAAGAAACAAATATTTCAAATACTTCAAATGCTTGTGATCAATTTGTAAGTCATCATGCAATTTTGTCAAATCAAAACATAAATCCTTTTAAGGCTAACAAACAGATATAACACTTGTTAATACATGGGAAACAAGTGTAAAACATGATTATCTTAGCATGCATAGTTCCATGTAGTGGTCTTCAACATTGAGCAAGACATGTACTGATATGCATGATATCCAAGTTAATTTCCACTTGGCTTTCTATTCATTTGGTACATGCAAGTATTAGCTTCAGCATTCCCCCTTAATGCTTGCATTGAGAACTTTCAATTTGTTTCTGTGAAACTCAATCTTTGGCTTGTTTTTGTTTCCCTACAACATGATGCCACGGAGAGGTGTTCTTCTACTACTTCAACCTGATTTGCAGCTTTAGCATTCTTTTTTTGAGAATTTGATGTATTCTTACAAAAATTACCAATATGCTTGCGTCGATTACATGTCTTGCATTTTGCCTTGGAATTGAACCAACAATTTGGTTTTGCATGATTTTTTTTCTTGCAATAGAAGCAAGTTAGAAACTTAGCTTTTCTCTTAGAAAGCTTTGTAGAATAATCAGGCTTTTTGTCTCTCTCCTTAAACTCACTTGAAGTTTTCCTTAAGGTTGTACTGTCAATGCTGGCTTTGCCTTTAACCTTGGCACACAAAGCAGTTTCAGTGGCACTATCCATTCGAATGGTCGTTCTATGCTTAGATGCTTGAAAGGCATTCACAACTTCAATAAGTGTAAGTTTGGAGAAATCCTTGGATTCTTCCAAGGATGAGATTTTAGACTTGAATCTTTCAAGCACGTTGACTAGTACCTTCTCCACAACGCTTTTCTTTGTTATATTCTCACTTAAAAATCTCACCTAATTTGTTATACGCATGAGCATATCTCTGTAGTCTTTTCTAGCTTTGTATCATTCGTCTTCAAGACCTTAAACTCCCGTAATGTTGGTATTTGATGAGAGATGGCACTGCTAGTTGCCATGCTCAAAAGGTGGATTGTTGTTTGAAGGGTTTTGTAATGATATTCAGAGTTTTGGTCCCTTTAAAAACTCAAAACAGCTCTGATACCATGTTGTATTTTTGGTGAAAAAGGTGTTATATAGCTACTGAAAGTAACCTTTGTTTTGAGTAGGGAAAACAGGAATCAACAAAGACTTATGGTGGCTATTGCGACTACCACACTTAGTTTCTTTCATATTCAAATAAATTATATGCAATTTCATTAGCACACATCATCAACAAATATAACACTTGTTAATACATGAGAAACAAGTGTAAAACATGATTATCTTACTAACATGCATAATTCCACGTAGTGGTTTTCAACATTGAGCAAGACATGTACTGATATCCACAATATCCAAATGGATTGCTACTTGGCTTTTTGTCCACTTGGTACATGCAAGCATTAGTTTCAACAAGCTAATTAACTTGTGGAATGTTGCTACACTACTTTGGTTGAATTGCTTTATAATAATAAGGTAATTATTAACTTATTAACTTAATAATACAAGGCTCTCCTCATTAACCCGTTACCTTTTCGCTTTCAATGTTGTTTTACTGAAGTTTTTGAAATGTTAACTCTTGAACATAGTTGCTTTTCTCCTTACTTCAGTTGTTATATATTTCCTAATTTTTCTAGTCAAACAATAGAAGTTTTAGAATTTAATTATGGACTTGTGCTTATTTTGGATAGATTTCGCAACACATGCAAATTCCTCTATCACATGCATTTAAATTCACCTTTAAGAGAATAAAAGTATACCCATTAAATTAACGATACATAACAATAACTGAAATTACAATATTTTTTATAACTTCACATATAACTAATATAAAGCAAATGCAAAAGTTAAAACTGAATTGGGATTTGGGAATTAAAGAAGATTACTTATGAATTATGATAAATTAATAATAAATGTTAGGGATTTTAAATTTGTGTGAGTTAAAGGGTTTAGTATAATTATTTGGTTTGAAGAGAAAACAATTATTTGATTGATTTATGAAAAAAAAAGAAGAGAAAGAGTGAAAACCATGTATAAAGTAAAAACAGAAAAAAAAATGAAGAGCATTATCTATAAATTATGATGGATTAATAATAAATGTTAGGGATTTCGAAGTTTAAAAAAGAAAAAATCAAAGGCTAAAAGGGTTAAAAAAAAGAAAAAATGAGAAAAAAATTTCAAAAAATTGAATTAAATGACTTATCACTATTCCAGAATAATTTATTTAATTTAATTAGAAATGATAAAATTATACATTTCAATTTTATATACGTAAAAATAAAAAAATTAAAAATTGAAGGGCGGATGCCAATGCGGCAAATGGGACCTCTGGTGCAAGTATAAGCTATATGGGCTGCGCCAGTGGAGCTGCTTTAGCATTACTGGTACAAAAGATTTGCCTGGGTATATGACTATTGAAATCACTGGATCTGCTTTTGAAGTACAAGCAGCTCAGAAGTTGATACGGTTACCCTTGCGTTGATGAGTTGGGATTTGTATAACAGTGGCATCGAATATTACTATTCTTACTAGCTCTACTATTATGTTGAATTCCTTCTCCCTCTCTTTCTCTTTCAACGCTCCCCTCTCTACAACTTTTTGCTAGCATTTCAACCACAAACCTTTCAAATCTTTTATTTGACTACAACATATCATCAGTTTTGATCAGTATTTAAAACACAATAAATTGTTTGTTGCCCTTTTTTTTTTTTTGCCCCTTTTAAGCTCCTTCAGACAATCAGTTGTGATCACCAATGCTCTATCGTTCATCTTATGTATCTCTTTTTTGTTGAATGATACGGAACATTATGGCTGAGGCTGCAAGCTCCATGCGGTGCCCACCAGGTGCATCAATCAGTGAGGAGTGTAATCCTTTCCTGCCAAATGCTCCTGTTTATGCATCTGCATCCTCTGATCTGACGCCAGTGGTCATGTCAGCCATTCTCGAGCTAGAGACTATGATTCAGTCTATGGCACTGAGTACAGTAATTGGGATAATAACGTATGACTTTGGGGGTGGAAGTTTTGCAGTCCCAATCTGCTTTTAATTTGGTTTGACTCAATTTGTTCGCCAGTCCAGGGAGCTCTCATCTCCTATGCCAACCTGGTTTCTGTTGCTTTTCTAAAGTTTAGGATAAAATTGTAAATTTCAGGTGGGGCTTTTCCTAAAGATGATATGTTTTGTACTTGCAGAATGTAAATTGTTTTTGCGTTTTAGTTAAAAGTTTGGCAGTGCACCACGACCTAGTGTCGAGTGAATGCTTGAGGATCCACCCATTCGTCACACTTGTGTAAAGTCCCTTGCTACGTCCAATGTAGAAAGAATCTAATGCGGGAAAACGATGCAAATGAAAGGGCTGTTTATTAGTCATGAAGAGTCGTGCTGGGGGACCCAACATTTCTCGAATCCTTTACCTTTATTATTATTATTATTATTATTATTATTTTAAGCATAACATACTGCAGGTTCACATATTCGTGTTGGTAAAGGTAAGTTATACATTTAATTTGTTGATTTAATACTTGGATACGTTTTTTATCATTAAATAAGATATAAGGACTTGAGCTGAAATTGTTTGTTTGTTTTGCCAATCTGGAGCTGAAAGCGTGCTGAAAACTAAAAGGATTGAAAACCTGAAACAAGGAGCTAAACCTATAATTATCCATACAAAACTTACTAAGCTATTCACTTGTCCAAGGAAAACCTATGAACACAAACTCTATCTGTGCCTCCTAAAGGGTAGCGCTAACAATAGCAGCTCTAAAAAAAATTTGAAAGAAGAAAACTATTTTCTCTGTCTGCACAGTGAAAAAGACCTGAAAAATCTATATTGGTGCTGTACATGTACTTCTGAAATGCCCGGCTTGATTGCAGCGACTGCAATGCACCACCCGTTTTGCCCGACCAGCATTCTCTGCACGAGCTCGCCTCTTCCTAGGTCTCCCTGGCGGCTGAAGCGACTTGGGTGGCTTTAAGATGAACTCAACGTCTTTCTCCCCTTCCTTTAGAAATTGCTCAGACATCTCTTTCCAGAGGGCTTTATCAGGGACTGGGTGTATGGTCTGCGAGTATGCCTTACGGTAACTTGCCACTGTGAAATAACTTTCGGTGAACCTACGCACATTTTGTCGACAAGAGAGGAGAGCAGCCACAGCATGAGCACAGGGGAGCCCACGCAGCTGCCATCCACGACAATAACAGCTACGGGAACGAATATCTACTCCAAATGCTCCTTCATTATGGGATTTAACTTCAAATTGGGCTTCGTTTGCTTTGAACACTTGGTAAGTACGTGCACGCTCAACAGCCTCCAATACAAGCCTTTCCGCAGGAGGAACAAGAATGCCTGTCCACTGCATGCTTGTTTCACGCCGCTCGTTAAAACAAGTCATCAGTTGCCGTCGGATACACTCCATCATTTGAATTATTGGAAGGCCAGAGGCTTCTGCTATCCAAGAATTCAAACATTCCACTATGTTAGCCGTCAGGTGTCCCAGCCTTGTCCCTTCAAAATGTGCTGTGGCCCAAAAGCGAGGAGGAATATTTCGAATCCAAGTAGCAGCTTCAGGTGAGATTTCTTGAATCTCAATGATTTTCTTTTCAAAATCAAGGCCGGTGAGCGCCAAAGCAGCTTCCCAGAAAAGGTTGATAAGAATGGAACTGTTGAACTCCTTTTGGAAACTGTCAATGAGATGATGCATGCAGAACCCATGAAAAGCTGTTGGGAAGTTTGCTTCTACAGCATCTACAATACCCTTCTGTCTATCTGACAAGATGGTAAGTCTTGGCATGTTCTCTGCATTAATCTCAAGCAGGTAATGCAACTCAGAGAGGAACCACATCCAGTTGGCATCATTTTCCTCATCGACCACCCCAAATGCAAGAGGGAACACAGCACCATCTCCATCAAAACCACAGGCAAAAAGCAAGGTCCCCAAGTACTTGCTTTTCAATCTAGTATTATCAAGTCCAATAAGAGGTCGGCATGCATTCAGAAAACCATAGATGGATGCTTGAAAAGAAATGAAAAGGCGTTGAAAAAAGTTGTCAGTAGGATCCCCATATACCAGGGCAATACTTCCTGGATTTGTTTCTCTGATCATATCACAATACTGTGGAAGGAGGCGATAATCTTCCTCAAAAGAGCCACGTACAGCAGCCATGATGCGTTCCTTACCCCTCCACGCTTGCTTGTATGACAAAGTGATCCCATGAACACGGTGAATCTCTTCCAATATCTCCTTGGGTTTATAATGAGGATTTTCCTTGAGGCGTTCCGCTACAGCATCTGCAACCCACTGAACTGAGGCTTGTTGATGACCAAGATGGGTAATCCCTCCACAAGTATGTTCATCATGGATGGTCCTAATGGTAAAAGTAGGAACACCAGGGAGTTTTGCAGCATAAATTCTCCAAGGGCATCCCTCACTTGCACATTTGGCAGTAAAACGAGTCTTGTCAGACTTTATTGTTTGCATCTCAAAGCGAAGAGCAATGGCTGCATCTCTGAGAGCCCTCCTACAGCTCTGGACATTAGAAAACTCTTTTCCAACAGTTAATTCATAGTTAGGCACTGGAAACAAGGGACGGGATTGAAGCACAGGAGGCCCAACTACCAGCTGTTGCTGTTGAGAAAACATGTCTGATGCAGATAGAACACTCATCTCCTGATTTTGCTGCATATCTGAACTTAAGTTGTCCTGAAGATCCTGGTTCTCCACAAGAGTCAATTCATTACTATCACGCAAACCAAACTCATGATTCTGAGCAACAACAGGGAGTTGATGATCATGTTCCTCAACATTGGTATGGTCTTCCTTAGCATCAGGGTAGTTTATTTGATCCATATTCAATCCATTCTCTTCAAACTTATGAAGATTATCATGTTGCAGAGCTAGATCATTTGCTTGTATCTGACAAGTTGCCAATTCATGAATATGATGTCCTGAACCTAACTCATGATCATGAGAAGGCCCGATAAGCAAATCATAATCATGGATCTGTTCTGAACGTAGCAAGTCATGACTACTACCCAGAACAAAGCTGGCATTATGCCCTATTCCCACACATTGATTCTGCCGCACGGAGAAATCTTGATTTGGCCTAATCACCAACTCATGCTTCGCCATAACTTAAAACAACTGATAGCCCACACACCCTTCACAAATCCAAGTAAAATCTCAACTAACACCCAAAGGAATCTCTAATCTGACAGTGTTTTGGTCTCAAACAGGACCTGTCCATGTAAAAAGTAGTGGTAAATCAACAATTTATTTTTCATAACTTAAAAATTAAACATGATATAAAGTCATATTTATAGGAAGCTTGTTGCAGTAGCATTACAAAACACTTAGGTTGCTCAATAGTGATACTTCCTTGGGATATCAATAACTGATTCTAGTACAATTACAACAAAAACCAATCTCGCGTTTTCCTCTGTTTCATGGATTTCAAAGATTAAACACAAAAGGAGGGGGGGACAATCCACCCCAGTAAAACCATGATCATAGCAACAAAAGAGTTGAGCAGGGGTATTTTTTTTTTTTATAATCTGTCGAGTTACAAAAAAAAAAAGAACTCAACAATAGCAACTAGAACCCAATACAGCCTAAACTTTTAAAATAGAAACAAAGCGACATAAGAGAAACTTAACCGCAGTTTTTCTGCGCAACCAAACAAAAAAGTGCAAATTGTTTTCAGTTTGGTCTTTATATCCAACACAACAGAACTCAACACGTGGGGCACTCATAAACAATAAAATTTACACCCAACCAAATCCCAACTCTCTATTTTCTTTCTTTTTTTTTTTCAAAAAGAAAAAAGAAAGTAGTTCAAGTTTCCAACGCTGACAAAGTACCCAAAAGCAACATGGGAACATCAGTTTTAAAACGAGAAAGTCTCTCTTTCTCTTTTTTTTTTTTTTCAGCTAACCAAACAGACGAAAAACCAAAAAAAAAAAAACTCACCGGAAGATAAGTCATCAAGAGAACCTGCACAAAAAAAGTTAAAACCCCGAAAAGGGTAGAGTAGGTTCTAATAAAACAATGCGGTTATAAAAAGGAAAAAACAAAAAGGTGATTAGTGATTACATGTGAATTAAAATTGGAGAAGAAGGCAGGGCAGGGTATTGAGAAATTTGAAAGACAGAGAAGGGTTTACGAGTTGGCGGGGTTTGGGTTATAGGGGAAAACTGAGAAAGGGAAGGGCAAAGGAGGGGAAGAGCGAGTAATTGCAGGGGTAAAAGGGCAGCCGCGTTAGGTTGGGATGTTGAGAGAGAATTGAAGTAGGGTTAGCCAGTTTTAGAGGGTATTTAGGTCATCCTCCTGGCCCCCCGTCTCGCCCGCCCTTTTATAGAATTTTCTATTGCGGGCCCCTCATACCTTTCTTTGCCCCCACTGCCTCCCGATTGCCTCGCCGCCTTTGCAATTGGTGCGTCCTGCTTGTTTTTGGCTTTTCCTTTTTTTTTTTTGAAGAAAAAATTATTTATTTATTTATTTATATATCACGTTTATTTATCTCGTTTCTGTGCTGCTGTTACTTTAATTTTAGGGAATTCCTACATTTCTAATTTTTTTTTTTTAAATTGGAATGTAGTATAAACTTTGAAGACTTGATAGCCTTATAAAACCCAGAATCTTATTCGAATAAATATTTGATGTTCAAAGTATTCAATTTTCTATTCTATTTTATTGAAAGTTTGAAGTGTTCAATTTCGATTATAAGATATTAATCGAAAATATTCGACCACAAAATACTCATTTACATTTATAATTTGATTATAGAATATGAAAATAAGACTTTGAGTATATGTACTTCTTTCGTAGTTTCTTAAGCACCCCTCTTACATGGGAAGAAAGAAGAAAACATAACTTCGGTCAGGAAAGGATTATAAGGAAATCTCGATTATATTCTTCTTTTGCATTTTTTGTTAGGGAAAGCAATCCCTTGGTCCATCGTATCAAACGGACTTATTACCACAATCACAACTTTATAAATTTAATACTGCAAAATCCTTTTGTTTGTTCTTCATAGATGTGGTAAAAATTGCACTACAATCACAACATAAACACAAGAGACAACTGGGACCTGTTTCAGAAGCAATCATTTCGAACATCAAAAGATATTTAAAAAAGGTGGGGGAACATCTTTGCATAAGAATGTGAAAGCTGCTCTCAGCTTTGCACAAATAAATCTATCAAGGTATCGCTAAAAATGCTCATAACCGCAAATTATGCAATGGCATTATTTCTCACTTGAGGATCTTCTAGTAACTACTTCATCCTGATCTCAATCCATTGAGATGAGTCAACTCATAAACTTGTTCTGTACTGCCAGACAAACCACCCGCAGAGAATCCATACAAGGAATTGCTATGTAACTTGTACCATTGCTGAGAATCTACTTTCTATTGCAATGCATCAACATGACAGTTTTCCCTCTAATTGACTAGATTTAAGCTTAGGCAGCAATTCAGAAACCACCCTTTGCAATGGAACTTGGTTCATCCTGCCATTGCTTCCATTTAAAACCATTTTTGAGAGAACAGTAACATCTTGTGAGTCCAAATGTTCACTAAGTAGCTCATTCCAAAATTCATCATCCTCATTGAGGTCAGGTGCTTCCATGAGTTCTACTATTTGCTTCACTGCTGCTACATTCCTGCCAGCGCCACAACCCATGGCAGTAGCAGCACCCACAGCGTTTGCAAACGCTAATGTAGTAACCAAGGGTGTCTTATGTATAAAACCAAATGCAATAGCTGCAACAAAACTATCTCCACACCCGACAGTGTCCATGACTTCAACCTAATCACATTTCAAAATTAATTAGCATAAGCAAAGATATAAATACTGGAAAGAAGCCAGACAGGTTAGAACGACCAAATTCAATAGAGTGGTCAGATTTAACTTCTATAGGTAACGACTAGCAAGAAAATTTTCGCAGAGGTTTCATATTTTGAGAACTAGACACGTTAAAAGTGCATGGTCTAGATTAATAATGAGAAACATGCAAATGCGTCATCAATACCTAAAACTTTTGTCAATTATATTTTACAGTATCCATGAGCTAAAAAATTACATTCAAGAAATAGAAAGAAGCATCCTAGCTTAAAGCAAATTGAAAATACATTCAAGGGATTGCCATAAATTAACATTCAGTTTACAACTGCAACCTTTTACGTTTTTGGATATAAAATGAAGTTAAGGCTATAATTTACCTTAAACGCAGGTGCACAAGTAATACTTGACGTGGTTATCAGAATTGAACCCTTAGGGCCCATCTTTATCACCACCCATTTAGTGTGGACGCCTTGCCTCAGCAACTCCTGCCCTGCTAGTATTGGGTTTGCTATGCCCGTCAATGATTCGACCTGGAAGTTCATTAACGCAAGTATTACTATTTAGGTAAACAGCCAATAAAGCTACTAGATAGAAAGATATAATTCACATCAAATACAATAAAAGGCCAAACACTTTCAACAGGGATCCAAACCTCCATAGTTGCAGGAATATTAAACATTTGTCTAAGGATGAGGAGCACTGATGCCCAAGAATCTAAAAAAACTTGCACATTTCCAGGCAAAAAGCTATTGACAATATCACTATATATCAATGAATGAACTGTAGAACTCAATACTTTTCATCTTAAAAAGATGACAAATATTCTACAATTGTGGTTCAGTTATAGAACTAACTAATAAAGGAACAATCATTCCCAGTGATTACAAGAAAGTTGAGATGATCCAGGCATGTGAATCAAAATATGTGTGGTAAGGAGACTAGCAAGTTCAAATTGAAGGCGCTCAGATAATAAAAAGACAACCGAGTCACCAAGAAAAAAGAAATGCAGCAAGAAAAGACATAATGAAAGAGAAAAGATGGCCTAAACTTTAAGAAAGATCTAGTGAAGCAATTTCAGAAAGTTGAAATGATTACATCGATATCACTTGCAACATGATATATGACAGCATAGGAATAGATATAGAAGCAAGGAACAAATAAGAGAAAAAGGAAAAATAAAATAAAATATTCCAGTCATTCTTTGAAAAGCAATGCAACGAACCTCATCAGATGTTAGAAGAAGGACATCAGTCATCCTCAAGAAATGCCTGAGTGCTTTTTGCTCATCCACAGTCCCACGTAAAAGACTCTTCCCGCGTGGCCCCGGATCAAAAAACACTGATGTACCAACTTCAACCGCATAGTCCACAGCTGAGATTATCATACTAGGAGAAAACTCATCAAAGTCATAACCATTACAAAACAGGATCCTCGATTGCTTAATTGCTCTCTTTACTTCTTCAGAAAGTGTACTCATCCAGCTAAACGCAGGCTCCTTACTAAAATCTGCCCGACTAATAAAAGAAAACAGAATAGTACATAAAATTTCAGCAAACATTTTCTCAACCAAAATTGATGGCCTTTACTGAAAAACAAAGAAAAGACAATTTTTTTACCTGCAAAAGCCATGTTTTTGTAAAGGGTCAACAAGCACCCAGCACAAGAGGGTATCATAAGAAGCAATAGGACTATTAACAGGATCAGTTTCTTCACTCATTCCAACCATACCAATTCCTTCATCATGAAGCACATCTAGAAGAAAATTCCCATAAATTTCATTACCAACATGACCTATTGTTATACAGTTAAGTCCCAGCCTTGCAGCTGCTATAGCCATGTTACAGTTCCCACCAGCTTCCCAATATTGCTGTAACCCAAAAACCCATAAATAAAAATTAGAGCTTTTACCATAAAACCCCAAAAATTAGAAAACCCATTTTAAAAAAGAGTAACGTTTTTTACCTTATCAGGAGGAGAAGAGGATAACTGTTCCATGAAGGCTTTGCGAGCGTCTGGGGAAGGCGGGGGTAGTTTAGGAACATTGAGGACAATATCGACGCAGAGGTTGCCGAGAGTGGCGACATCGACAGTTTTGACGGCGGCGGGTTTGGTGGCGTTTGAGGAGGGGAGAGAGCGAGGGGGGGGATTGGGAACTGGGATATGGAAATTTCGACAGCAGAAGACAGAGCGAGGAGAGTTGATGGTGGTGTTGGGATGGAGGGGAAAGGAAATGGGGGCGAAAACGAGGCGAGAAGGGATAGGGTTGGGAGGATGGAGGTGGGGCGGGAAAGGGTATTGGGGGGATTTTAAGGCTATGGATTGGTGATGCATTCAGCTGATGAGTAGTAAAAATAAGATGAAGGAAGAAGAAGAAGAAGATGATGATGATGATGAATGGGGGAGCTGAGAGAGGAACGAATAATGGTATAGTGTTATTTTAAAATAAAAATATAAAATGAAAAATATGCTTAAAGAGGGAAGGCTGGTTTCAGGAAAAGTAAGGAAGAAATGAATGGATGGCCAACGATGTTATTTCCCCTTGTTGACGACGTGACCTTATGGTTCAGCTTTCAACTTGTTTCATCAATGTGTGCGATTCCTGGAATTCTTTATCCATCACTCTACTTCCCAATAAACAAACAAAAGCTTGCATAGAAAGTTGGTGCAGAGGGGTGAATTCAACGATACTTCTCTTTTCTCCTTTGAAAAAAGATTCAGACTCAGTTAATCTTTTGTTTCTTTTTCTTGGCCAGTGTGCTCTTAGGAACCTTAGAATAACAAACTTTGCAGTGATTTTCATTGGTAGAGTGGCCATTATGACAGAATATATGCTCACATTAGGCGAGAAAGAAGATTCAACACAAGAGTGGACTACCGTATCCAACGGATCATCAATTTCTACCTCAACAACTTTGCATGTTTGTCCAATTCAAAGCTCATGTACAAGAATTTCTACAAATGCCAATCTCCATGTTTTTGATTGTAAGATTCTTAGATTAATTTCAAAGCTTTAAGTCATTTTAGCATCAGCTAATTTCCACATGGAACAACTACAAGAAAAAATGAACAAATGTGCCCGGTATTACTAGAAAACTTGGGACAGATGAAGGACTTAACATTTCCATCCCTCGCGCAAAAGAGCAATCTAATGACAAACTCAACTGGTTTGAGTGTGTAACATCCAAATTAGTTTCTTAATCAGTATGCTTCCACGCTTTTGATATTCGATCAGAAAACCTCAAACTGAAATCCTTGATATACAATATGGTTCTCCGGAGAATCTCAAAAGCACCACCAAGTAAATGTGGCCAACAAACCATGACAATGGAGGTGGTTTACCTTACCTAAGTGAACTAACCACCTGAATAAACTCCACTGGTCCAGTCCCTTGAGGTAGTTTTCATTTTTTTGCTAAATCCTCAAGTCTCACGACAACATTTTGAGCTACATCATGGTAAGCTTTGGAGATAACAGAACCAGGTGCTGATACCACTATTGGTATGCCTTCATCACAACCTTTCCTAATGTCCACTTCAATGGGTATCTGAGAAAATAAAGTATCACATATAGTTGCAGCATTAAACATTTATGGAGTAGCTAAATTTCACAATAGCCTGAAGTTTGAATTTGGTCCTTCTACAATTATAATTCAGCAGTTTTAATCCTTCTATTCCAATTTTAATGAATTCAGTCCCTGCCCTTTTTTGAAAGTCCATTTAAGAAAAAATGATAATATCAATGTTAAAATTTACCTTTAAATTGGATGATGTAGCATTTTGGTCTGACTTGGCATTGTTGAAGTGGATCAATTTTTTTGGCTAGACACAGATCAATCTAAAAAAAATCATATTTTATTTTAATTAAATAATCCTTTATATTTTTTAAAATTTAAACCAAATAAGTTTTAGTATTTTTGTTTAAAATAAGTTTTTTACAATATTTTTTAAAATTCCAAAAAAAATTCTAATATTTTTTTATCAAAATTATAATATTTTTTTATCAAAATTAAAATCTTCTGTACTAATGTTTGCCACATGTTAAAAAAAGTTTAGGTTAACATGTCATGTCATCAACAAAACCAGTGTTAACAATTATCCTTAATCAACATTTAATAAAAGTCTGGAGATTAAATTCGTTTAAATTAGGGCAAAGGGACTAAATCCGCAAATTTGAGAGAGTTAGGAGGACCAAATTCAGACTTCAACCTTTTATACTATACATTAGCTATCAGGAAGGCCAAAGAAAGTGCTCAACTGACTACAAGCAAGTAAAAAGCACAAAATTCTTTTTCTTTCCCTCAAATAATCAGTAAAGAAAGCAATAATGTTAATAAGCCCCTCCCTAACTGTTGTGGCCTGACTTTCATCCATTCACATATAAAGTTCCACATCATCATTCATTATCTGCCTCTTCTAGTAATCCTGAAAAGGGAAAAAAATCGCTAGGAACATTTAACTACCATGACCTTAGAACATATCTAAAACGATTCTCTAGTGCTAACAAGCCTAACAAGTATGGTGATTTGAAGCATCATAGGGACCAGCTTTAAAAAATTGACAATCAGTAATTTTATAGCAGAACAATCACAAATCAACAACTTACCTCACCAAGAAGTTGCAAACCCATCTCAGCTGCTGTTTTACGAGCTCCACCCATCCCAAAAATGAATGAAGGTTCACCACAGTGTGGACATTTGAAGCAGCTCATGTTCTCTACTAATCCCAAAATCTATAAAAGCAGTCAGAATTTCAAAACAATCAGGAGAAAACGAGTTGAACTCTGGAAAAAGTAGATAGGGCAGAGGTACCACCATAAATTTCTAGTAATAGCAAAACAACTATACTGCAGTACGAGGAAGATGTGTGAACTGAAAGGGACACATGCAAGAACAGTATTAACAAGCCCAACGAGCTTAGGAATTATGCTTAATGCAGTCATGGCCTTTCATGCAGCAGTTCCATTATGATGTACACCTGCCAAAAAGAATTTCACAAAACCACTAGCTGTCACCATAGGCAGCAACATTTCTAACCTACACGCTGATTTATACTTAAACTACTAAGTAATAATTATTAAATTCTATTAACCCATCAATAAAGAAGGCAAGTTTAACTGACATCTAATACGTTATATCACATGCAGTTGAGGCATCAGTCCTAGGTATTAGGGCAATCATAGTAAAAACCCTTCATATCATCTAGCCCTTCAAAGAATATAGAACAATGCTAAATTTAGGCACCATACAAAATTTTTCAACAAGCTTTGCAGGCATGATAAGAGAATACATGCAAAAGTAATGACTTACAGGAACTTGAACTTTAGAGAACATTCTAACTCCTCTACGAGCATCAATCAAGGCAACATCTTGCGGGGTTGAAACTATCAAAGCACCTAAAAGAAAACCAACAATGATAACAAAGCATCAAAAAGAAGTTTTTGAAGTAAAACAATATACAAAAAATGGAACTCAAAATGTTTTATTTTCCTTTCTTTTTCTCTCTTTTGGAGTGTTGGGTGGTTGGCTAGTTGGGAAGGAAAGAGAGTTGACGAGATGTGATAACCTAAAATTTACACCAGGTCTACATCTTATAGAAATTAAGTTGTTTACGCCTTATATATAGATTAAGCTGCTTATATCTTATAAAAATTTGAGCTGATTATTTCTTATAAAATGTAAACAGCTCATCTATAAGAGGTAAACCTTGTATAAATTTTAGGTTATCACAGGGGATGAGAGAAATTATGATATAGTTTTCCTTTTGAAACTTGATCTTGAAAAACAAAAGTAATTATGATTTTAGCCTCCATTATCCTCATCCCACTCTTATCTCCAGAAAAAAGAATTGAGACAACGTGATGTCTGAAAGCAATAGTAACTGTTCTCATTCAAGTTACTGTTATGTCAAAACAATTCCAACCTTATCAAAGAAATCAAATAAAAAGCATAATACAAGCACAATGCTCTAAGTCATCTAAATGAGGCCTGAGAGAACGAGCACAGGTGAGACTGCTAAACACCAGAACACCTATGAAGCCATTGGGGTACTTTATGTTTTATGACAAGTCCAAGTTCACATTTATCTTGATATGAGGCCAATTTTCAAGCATAGCACCAAATGCCCCTTTCTTCCCAAAAGGGAAAATATAACAAAAACTAAAAGTTAATTATCTACCTGACAACTGAAGCTTCTGGGACATAGTTAGTTGTGCATCACCTGTGCCAGGTGGCATATCCACCACAAGAATATCAAGACTTCCCCAATCGACTTCCCTTGACATTTTCTGAAGAGCACTCATCACCTGAAAGAAACATAAGAACTCATAAAATGCAGAAGTGTCAAAGTCAGCTGAGCTTCAATTTGAAGCTAAGAAGGAGGCGACAAAATCCTTTTTCTCTACTCTGCTGAATTTATGATGACATAGATGAAGGACTGGATCCTAAAATCAAGCCACTTTGTAAGCAGAAGATATTGCGAAAGAGAAGCATAAACCATCATGAATGAAAGAAAATAAGAACAGACAACTAATATAATGTAACATACCATGGGACCTCTCCACACAATCGGTGCATCCTTATCCACCAGAAATCCCATTGACATGCACTTCACTCCATAGTTCTCAATAGGAATCATCTTCAAATCTGTGGAAGATAAAGAGGAGGAAGTTCCATAGTTTATGACTAAAGAATGCAAACATCCTATATCACAATAAATAAATAAATAAAGGAAATGAGCCTCAACCATATGTTAGTTGATCAGTGAAGACCCGATTTATTTTATCAGATTTGTACAAATGAAATCTGCAATGAAACACTTTTAAAACACTCTCAGGTAACACTTTATATTACTTAAAACATTTTGTAACTAAATGGATAAGCAACTGATATACAACTAGACATTTTCGTGTCATCCAACAAAGCAAAAGGGACATTTTCTACGATTGACTAAAGATGTACACTATACTAATTTGTCCTTAGAAGATGGAAAATTACCTCTAGTAACTTCTGGCTTTTGGTTGATTTTCATCATGGTTGGAACTGATGGTCCGTACACATCAGCATCAAGCAAGCCCACCTTCAATTGACACTTGTTAGCTAGTGCAACCGCCAAATTAACTGCAAGGATTGAAAATTCAACTAACATGAATGCATATCCTAAAGACAAGGCTCGTGTATCTGAAAAAATAGATTACCTGCAGTGGTAGACTTGCCAACACCGCCTTTACCAGACGCAACGGCAATAACATCTTTAACCCCATTAATTCTCAGCTGATCATAGCCTAAAACCGAATAACTCCTAACGCCAAGCCTCTGCAAAAAGAGAAAGGAAAACAAAATGAACAACCCATTTTTTGAATCAACCCAAAACAACACTCACTGAATTTCTAAATGAAACTAGTAAAAGCCATATGGAGCACAAAAGGCTTCATCTTACAGCAAAGGGTCGCCAGAAGCCTTTCATTAGGAAACAACCCACAAGTCTTAACTAGCACTTCACTGGGTGTCAGAAACTTGAATAGAAAACCAAATATTCCATCATCACCGAGACATGTAGGTTTATTGTGTATGGTTATTGATCCACACCGCGCAGAATGTGGCGAGTGGGAGGAAGGACTTATAAAATATAAATCAGGGTGTGCGTTTAAACTCACTTGCCAGGACGGGGCGTATAGGCGATGAAGAAGGCCCGTGGCCTAGGTTGGCGGCCCACATTGCACTTGGTGGGTTCGCCAGCTTAACATCTCCCTAAGTGGGAGATTGTACGTCACAATTTGTGGCAGCGGGGGCCTTCGTTCGCGCGCCCCCTGTCGAATCTAGAAATCCGAAGTTTCTTATTGTGGTCTCTTCATCTTAATAAGATAATTTCACTTTGATGTTAAAAATATTTAGCATCTCTCTGTATAATCAATAGAGTAAAAGAAGGCAAAAAAATGAAAAGGAGTATGATTTGTGCGAAAGCTTATTATAGTGAAACCAAAACGTAAAATGTTAAAGCTACCCTTTATTTGGGAAGCAAACAAATCACAACAATTGGTTTCAACGGTCAGTCCTTTTCCCGGACAAAGTACTTTCCATTTTCCTTTTTTTCTTCTTCTTCTTCTTAATCATCGTTCATCTCAATTCACCGTAAGTTATTCTTTTTCTTCTAGTCTCGTTTAAATCAAATGCGCATGTGTTTTTGTATTGAATTCAAGTTTTCAACATGAACCCAATATTTGGAATGGCATTTGTGAATTTGTTCTTAATATTTGGTGATCGATTATAGGGCTTTTTACGGTCATGTTTTGGCTGTGTCTACGGATCTGATGATTGGATTCTCTTTCATTTCATGTGGGTTTTTTTTATTACATGAATGGGTTAGGTCCTTGGTCCTTAATTTCAATTTAATTGAAAAGCTGTCAGCCTATCATTGTTGGTTGATCCCAATCATTGCACTGCATAGTTGGGTTGGTTACAGTTTCCTATCTGATTGAATTCTAAACTGTCGACAGGTCCTCTTTAATTATTTGTTATTAAGAAATTCTCCATTTTTATTTCTTCCTTTGAGTATGATTATTTTTTGAACCATTCAAAGGATTTTAAGAATTTCACTTGATTGCTAGCGTGCAAGAGGGTTTGCTCTGGTTGCAATTTCTTACATTTTAAAAATGGCTTCTGTTTGTTATTGTTATCTTTCTTCGTGTCCAATGAGTTAAAAAGAAGAACACCATCTTGGTGATGGTCTTTGTGCGTGTGAGTTTGGGCACGCGTTTCTGTCAATTTTAATACCTTATGCATTTTTGGTAGCTTAAAAAGTTCGCTTAGCTCTGCATTTATTTATTTTTCATGTGGGCTATTGCTGACTTGATTGATTGTTTCATTTAACCGTGTAATGGAAGCTTACCTTATTGAATTGGGGATGGGATTATCAGCTTTGTATTGCAAGGTTAGGAACTACTTTATGCATCAATTAAGGCTTTTTGGTATTCATCCAGTTCTGAAACTTATGGGATCCTAGAGCAGTTGTTGTGGAAATGGCTACAAACGGTACCTCTCCTCCCAAAGTACAAAGGAACTTGAAGGGGTTTACAACAGTTTTAAGGACTGCTGCTTGTGAATGGCTCCTGATCTTTTTGCTGTTAATTGATGCTGTGTTATCTTACCTGCTGACAAGATTTGCACATTACTGTGAATTGCAAATACCTTGCATTTTGTGCTCTCGGCTTGATCATATTTTCGGAAATGAAAAACCTGGATCTTATCGGAATCTACTCTGCGGCAATCATAGATCAGAGATATCATCGTTGATTTCCTGCAACATTCATGGCAAGCTTGTTGATGGCCAAGGTATGTGCGAGATTTGTCTCTCATCACACATTGAGGAAAACAAATCCAACTCAGATAGGCAGAGGCTCTTTCTAGGAAAATTGGGGTTTGATCTTACAGGTTGTGGAAATTGTAGTTCCCAGAGCTCATATTTCAACCAGGATCTTACTCCTGCTTCTAAAGGCACAAGGTTGTGTCTATGTTGTAATAAACCTTTGATTCCAAGAGCAAATGCCCAAAGATTACTCTCCCTAAAATCACCAGGTATTGTGGTTGCAAAGCCAAATATTCCTTTGCCACGTCGCTTAAGCCGTCGAAATGGCTTGAAGAAGATAAGGGATAAGTTTTCTTCACCAGCAGCATCTCATCTTCTTGGAAAAACTGGATTTGATCCCTTGTCTCATGTAGGATACACTGAGCTGGAAATCACTTCTGGATCAGAGTCTGAGGTTCCTATTTCTGATGATGAGAATGGCAATACTATAGTTTGTGATATAAATGAGAATAGGAATGAATCTGTAGTTCTTTCTGCTCCTGAAGCTCCAGCTAAAAGACTATACAATGTTTTGGCTACAATAAAACAGCCTGATGCTAATGAACCACATGATGTTAGATGTCTGGCTTCAGATGTCCCTGGTGAGAATGATGTCTGTGAGCGTAAAGAGCAGGTGGCTGATCAGAAAGCCAATCCTCCTGTAATGCCTGAGCTTATTTCTCTAGATGATAGTTCTCCATCATCCTGTGTTGTGGAAGTTCCAAGCTTCAGTGCTTCGTTACTGTCTGATCTTATTTCTCTAGTTGATTCTCCCCTATCAGTTGATGTTACTGAAGTTCCTCTTGAAGCATCGTCAGAAAAATGTAAGCTCTCTCTCTCTTTCTCTCTCTTGTATGTGTGTGTGTATTGGTCTTATTCTTATATGACTTAATATCTGAAACCATTGGCAGTGGCAAATGTTTTTGAAGCAAGTAATAGTGAAAATATTTCTATCAACAAGAATGATGAAATTTTGAAGTTGATAAGCACATCAACTGGTTCTGGTTTGAGAACTGATCAAGTTGTAGATGATATTGCCATGGTAAATTCAACTGATGGGGATAGTGCTGTGCATAAGTCACCTGTATGTGGTGAAGAAAATGACACATCTCGGTTTGTCATGAAAGAACCTATGCTGACATGCAGTAATGGAGTTAATGAAGATCTTAAGTCATTGCCTGTGCAGAATTCCTCTGGACAAGGGATTCATTTATCATTGAACAATTTTAGTCCAAGATTACAAGGTCATAGTATTGAGTTGCAAAGAACTAATGAATCCAACCCTGACGAGGCTCAGAATCATCAGAACCCAGTCTTTATGGAAAGAAGTGAATCTGCTGGCCTTGAATCTTTTGACGGAAGCAGCGTCAATGAAATTGAAGGTGAAAATCTAGTTGATAGGCTGAAGCGGCAAGTTGCATATGATAGGAAGTGCATGAATGCATTGTATAGGGAATTAGAGGAAGAAAGAAGTGCTTCTGCAATTGCTGCAAACCAGGCAATGGCTATGATTACAAGGTTGCAAGAAGAGAAGGCAGCGCTCCACATGGAGGCCTTGCAGTACCTAAGGATGATGGAAGAGCAAGCAGAATACGATGTAGATGCGTTGGAGAAAGCTAATGATCTTCTGGCTGAGAAGGAGAAAGAATTACAAGATCTGGAAGCAGAGCTTGAATATTACAGATTAAACTTCCCAGATGAAACATTGGTAGAGACAGTACCTGAGGCAAGCATCAACTTAAAGGAACAGCATGTTTCTGTGGAGAATACAAGTACGTCCTTCCTAAAAGATGATTTAAAATTTCCCTCAAAAACAATGTTTCATGAGGCTTCTGAAGTCAATAATAATCTTGCAGTCATAGCTGCATGGTCGGAATTTGAAGATGAGAAGTTGTACATCTCTCATTGTCTGCACAATTTGGAGAGCAAACTTAAAAGGTTTGCTCATCATGGGAATTCGCCATGCATATCTGATGGTGAATACTTTGATGAAGCAGCAGATGGAGGCCAACATCAACAAGAGTTCCTCGATGAAAAGTATAAACAAGTACCTTGTCAGGTGGAAGGTAATGATTTGTCAGTGCAAAAAGCTTCATCAGTGTCTAATGGAAGCGCTCCTTCTCAGGAAAGGTTGCATACTTCAATAAGCAGAGATCAAGTTGTTAGTAAGGGAAATAGTCATATGGTTTCCAATGGGCAAAAGGATTCTATGGATTGTAGAGAAACTGGTTTGGCTGCTCTTGAAAATGAAATTTCAGACCTTAATGAGAGGTTGGAAGCACTTGAGGCTGATTGTAATTTTCTTGAGCATTCTCTAAATTCTCTTCAAAATGGAAATGAGGGGATGCTTTTTATTCAAGAGATACTTCATCACTTACGAGAATTGAGGAAACTTGGAATAAGGAGTAGGAACATGTCTGTTTCATGAGCTTTATGCGTGTCATTGCAAGGTAAGCATTCTAAAGATATGGTTGCAATTGAAATTAATTCTTTTACTATTAACGTATAAATATCGCTTCCAAAAAGTAGTCTCTTCTTGGTGGAGATTCTGCACATCTAGTATAAACTTGTTACATGTCTTGATTGACTGTCACTGGAAATTGATATTAGGTCTCTCGATTATTAATGATGCTGCATGTATGTTTAGTTTCATGTGAGATGCTCCACCTCAAGCTGATCATTTATTTTGCTTCTGTAAAAATCAGGGTTGTATGGTAATATATCTGCATATATAATCAGGTTAACAAATAAAAATGCCAAATATGTGGAATGTGATTTTTGCTTGACTAGGAATAGACGATAGGAATCAGTGAAAGTAGGTGCCTGACAGATAACTCGAAGTGAAAGTAGGTATCTGTATCTATTTACCGTCTGTAAGAAATTAGGGTTTGTAGTATCATGTCTGAATGTGCTTCAGATGTTCACAACATTTGCCATCTCTGTTCTGAGACTTGCAAGTGATTATGTAATATCCTGTATTCTTTGGCATTTATCAATTTTCCTTTTGGTGAAATCCTAAAGCTTATCATTCACAAATATACATATTTCCAGATACATCCCGGATTGAGGGTAACAAGCTGGAAGCAAAAGTAAAGTATTTCGGCTTGAAATTTGATACAAGAATTGCAGGAGTCAAACTAGTATCTCTTGGCTTACCACGAAATTGTGAATTATCAAAGATCAGGTTTTACAAACTAGGAACCACCTCATGTGATCAGGTATGGGAGTAAAACTGTAAAAGCAATTACTTCCCTGTTCCTTTACTCTCCTGGTGGGTTTCATTCTTTGATCGGTTGGCAGGGGTTACATTTGTGGTATTTTTGGAGCACTGTGCGACTAGGTTGTAAAGTTGATAATTTTTTTTTTTAATCTTATTTACAATTTTTTGAAGCTTTGTTCACGCTTCACGGTAGCCAATCTACATCAATTGTAAATTCAGAGGATCCCAATATAGGTAGCTGGAGGAGTTTACTATTGTTTTTCAGTCACTTGGTGCCATACCCTTTTCTTTGTTTTTTTTTTTTTTTTTTTTTTCATGATAAAGATTAGTTAAGAGAAGATAATTAATAAATCCCTCTATTCCCCTGTTTTATGAAAAGTTGAAAATCTCAGGGCGGGGTGATAATGGTAGTTTGGTGACGACTTTGCTTACGTTATAACACCAAATGTCCTTTCCTGGCCTTTATAATAATAACACATCTAGAAGGAGATGAAGGCTATTGTTCACACATGTGCCTTTGAGACATGAAAGCAAAAAAGAAGCCTGAAACCTTATATAACAGATAAGATTTTAAGAATACTGTCAACCCCTCCTAGCCCTTTGCCAAGTTAAGTTAAAAACATTTTTACAATGTTTATTCAGCTATTGACCTCATTGTTTCTCCTCACTCTCCCGTTTTTCTTCTTAATCATCTCCAAATCCAAGAAACCATCGACACCCCCGTCTCCCTCCATTTTTCCCAAGTCTTATCCGATAATCGGTTCCTATTTAGCCGTCAAATCCAATCGAAGCAATCGCATGCAATGGATGACTCAAATCCTCCAGACCTCTCCCTCTGCAACTTTCACTCTCCACCACTTGTTTGGTCATCGCCAGATCCTGACTGCAAACCCTGCCAACGTCCAGCACATGCTCAAGACCCACTTCAACAACTACCAAAAAGGCCCTTTCTCCATAAGTGTTCTCTTCGATTTTCTTGGCAACGGCATCTTCAACGTCGATGGGGAGTCCTGGAAGTTCCAGAGACAAGTTTCTAGCCACGAGTTCAACACCAAATCTCTTCGTAAGTTTGTCCAAACTGTTGTCGATACCGAGCTTCATGACCGTTTGATTCCGATGTTTTCTGAAGCTGCTTCCGATAAGACCGTGCTTGACTTGCAAGAGATTCTTCAGAGGTTCGCTTTTGATAACGTGTGCAAGATAGCTTTCGGGTTTGACCCTGCCTGCTTGTTGCCTTCTTTACCACAGTCACGGTTTGCAGAGGCTTTTGAAGATGCTACTAACTTAAGTAGCGAGAGGTTCCGTACTTTTCATAATATAGCCTGGAAAATCAAGCGATTTTTCAATATTGGTTCCGAGAAAAGACTCAAAATTGCAGTCTCTCAAGTCCGTGACTTTGCAAAGAAGATTGTAAGAGAAAAGAAACAAGAACTAGCTGACAAGTCCTCTTTGGAATCCGTTGATCTCTTATCAAGGTTCTTGCAATCAGGCCATTCAGACGAGAATTTCGTTACGGATATAGTAATCAGCTTCATACTTGCTGGCCGTGACACGACATCCGCGGCTTTGACATGGTTTTTCTGGCTAGTGTATAAACACCCTGAAGTTGAAAAAGAAATTCTCAAAGAAATCAAAGACAAATCGGCCATGCCAGTGTTTGAGGAAGTTAAAGAGATGGTCTACACTCATGCTTCTCTTTGTGAGTGCATGAGACTGTACCCTCCAGTCCCTGCGGATAGCAAACTGGCAATGGACGACGACGTTTTACCGGACGGGACGGTGGTGAAGAAAGGAACGTTAATGACGTATCATCCTTACGCGATGGGAAGGATGGAGAAAATATGGGGATCGGATTGGGAAGACTTTAAGCCAGAGAGATGGTTGGAGAGAGATGAGGCAGGGAAGTGGAGCTTTGTTGGGAGAGATCCTTATACTTATCCAGTGTTCCAGGCAGGACCAAGGATTTGCATGGGGAAGGAGATGGCTTTTTTGCAGATGAAAAGGGTGGTGGCTGGTGTTCTAAGGCGGTTCAAGGTGGTGCCCGCGGTGGAGGATGGGCTTCAGCCGGAGTTTCTTGTTTATCTGACTTCTAAGATGAAAGGCGGGTTCCCAGTCAGGGTTGAGGACAGGGGACAGCTCGATTAGATGAAAGAGGTCAAAGGAATATATTAATTCTTGATGCGTAGTTCTAGATGATTATTTCATGTCAACGTGGCATTTTACTTTCAAACATTAATATATTTGATTAAATTTGTAAAGTCCAATGATTACTGTTGGATTATATGTTTTATTCGTAGACACGGCTTGGTTGAATAGGATTCATTTCAAATAAGCAAAATAAGTTAGTGTCATTTATTAAAGTTAATTAAAAATTTTTTATTTTCTAAAAATTGTTTTTTTTTATACAAAAGTATTATACTACTCTCAAAGACAAAAGTAAAGGGGAAAAGAGTATAATTAATTAATCATACTGTTTTTAATGTAATGGAAAAGTGGATATTTAAGTTGCGAAAAAGGAGATGTGCTATTACGTTTTTTAATTATAATTAGATGCGCTGAGGGTTATTTATAGTAGAGTTTCTTTTTTTAATTTATATTTAAAAATTATCGTATTATACATTAACGAGGATTTTAAACTTTATGAATAATATAAAATAAAAAAATTATGAAAAATAATTCTCTTTATATGATTTTATTTGATGAATAAAATAATAATTTATAAATAAATTATATTATATTATATTTATCTGTCTAATTATTAGCTTTTATTGAAGTTGAAGACATTTGTAAGACGATTTGCGGGATTAGATGCTTTGCATATGGCCTTGCACATGCCATTATGACTCAAACGTGGATTTCTCCCATTGGCAGATGCACATGACGAGAACATTCTATTTTACATAAAAAATGTCAATTCTTTAAACGAAGATTAAGAGTTTACATCATAATTCATAAAAACTATTAAAAGGTAAAGAACTACAATTAATGATGAATCTTGTTGAGAGTTAACATAATGTATAGGAAATCTTGTAATATTTTCTCGCAACATGATATATAAGCACAATAAACTGAAAATTTGCCATTAGGAAAATCGTGCCAAACCAGCAAACCTGAAGGAGACCTTTTGCTTAAAGGAATTTGGAAATTTTTAACATCATATCATCCTCAACAAATAATTGACTAATCTCATCTTGTTGCTTCCATCTCTTTATAGTATGACTTTTTAAATAAAAAATATATATGCATTTTCACATTTATATTAATAATGGGTTAAAATTGGTAATTCACACTTTGTCGAACAAAATTAACAAGAAACTTAAAATACTAGCACCCTCCTAATACCAACATGTGAGATTTAGACGAAGAAAGTTGTATTGAAGTTGGGAAGAACTTTGTTTTTTCCTTACCTGAAGGTCAATGAAATTTACTTAATTAGTAAAGTCAACTAATGTAAAATCCGACCCTATAAATACATGTTATGACATACATGCATTGAGTAGCATGTTATTACGCTAAAAAAGCACCTAAGAATAGACGAAACCTGATATTGTACCTAACGGTACACTTAAATTGATTTAACCTCGAACTAGTTCAAATAGGAATTGTAGGATAAAATTTAATATTTTATAGTCCAAGAATGACTAAAAATGATTGTTCGGAGTCGAGGGTTCATTTGGGATAAAATTAGAAATTTTGATATTCAATGGTAAAATCGTCATTTTGCCACCTAAGATAATAATTTGATCATGGGGTGAAATTTTTGACCAAGATTAACTATTTGGAGTATAATTTAATGATACGAAGTGAAAAAGTTTAATTCTGGTGATTTTTGGAGTGTAGGGGCAAAATCGTAATTTTATCATCCACAGACAAAATTTGAGATTTTGAGAGAATTTAGATCAAATTTGACAAATTGGAGAATGATATGAGTATAAGGGATGAAAAACATGTCTATGGGCAATTTTTCAATTTTTGGGGTAAAAATGTAATTTTTGACTTTTACGGGGGCAAAAGTGTAAATTTCAAAAATTACTCCACCGAGACTTTGGATGAGTCTGAGAATTTTATCTAAGCTATGAATATATGAGACAAGTGTATGGTGAAAATTTGGAAACAAATGGATGAAATTTTAAAAATGGGCCAATGGGAAAGTGACACGTGGCATTTTTTAATGAAATAATATTATTTTAATGAAAAGTCAGCCATTTAAACCCAAATTTTGAGTGCTGGCCGGCCATAAGGAAGAAAAAGAGAGGAAATAGAGAGGAAAGGAAGAAAAAAAGAAAAACCAAAGAGAAACAAGAAAATTCAAAGGGAAATTCGCGGTTTTCGACCGTTTACGCGTCTAACGGTAAGATTTTTCGATTTTAGCTTGATTTCTACCTTTCCTATGCCTTTATTTCCATTTAGCATGCTTGAGGAGAGAGATCAAAAAGTGATATCAAGGGCTGGACGAAATTCTAGGGGAGAGAAATTGAAATTTTTAGGTTTTGATTTTTAGTTAAATTGATAGTTTTAGTTAGTTAAATGTGTTTAGAAATTAAATTGGGCAAGAAATCATTAAATTTTCACAATACCCACTCTTGGCTGGATGCTCAATGCTGTACAATGATGATGAATTGATTTTATTCTAAGGAAAATGAAGAGAAAATGATGAAAAACGATTAAACGTGATAGAAAAACAAAGTAGAAAATTAACCGAGTTAATGTCCCATTTTTGGCCGAATTTTCCAAGGAAGGGAGTGAGCTGATTTTGTTGTTTTTAGAAGGTTATTGGCTGATATTTAATGGTTAGAAATGTTGGAGAGAGAATGGGATGATTTAGAGCTAAAATGGAGCGCGTTAGCAATTTATCGGGCAAAGTGCCAAAAATAGGTTAATACCGCGTTTAAGCCGTTTTAGGCTATTGCATTTCATACCATGCATTAGTATAGGATTTAAGTTAATTATATAGTGATTTAGCATCAATGTGATGAATTGTGTAAATTTTTGTAATGTGTCTAGGAGGAGAGCCTTCCGGAAAAGGCAAAGAAGTCGTACCCGACGAGTAGTGATCGGGGCGCTTAGAAAGCTTTTAGTTTGTACAAACGGTGAGTAAACTTATTATTATTGTAAATTATCTAGAGTTTATTTTTAAATGCCCTTTATGTATTTTATGAAATGAAAACGAGATTAAAACGGGATTTTTGATGTTTTAGGAATAAATGTGACAAATAAAAATATATTGTATTGATTATGAAATTGAGTAATTGGAGGCTACAAATTGACTTGAAAAATATATATTTTCCTAGGAATGGCTTATGAGAAATGAGTATATGTGGCTATATTTTGTGAATGCATTGGGAAATTTATGTAAGTTGTTTTACTATGCAGGCTGGATAAATAAATAAAAGCCACGTTATACTGTCGAAATTTTATTAAAATTGGTGGGTTAGTCACTGCAGTGACGGGTTTCCGTGGACTGCCTATTAGAGGGGCACGGTAAACCCAGTTATATAGTTACTCCGGTTGTAGAGGCGAGGAGGGTAACTCCTGGGGTAGTATTAGAGCTCACTTCACGTCGAACCCCCACGTGAATGTGTAACTCGGCCAACGCCAAGGAACGGCTGGTTTTAAAAATAAAAATGTGTTTCACGTGTGAATATTTTAACACCCTTGGCGGACTCGGTTAGATGCCTCGGCCAAGGTATCCCCGAGGATTAGTTTTGGCTTGAGCCTTGTTTTAATAAAAGACATAAGCCTTAACAACTGTTTTGGTAAATTACAAATATTTTATGGTTTAAGAAATAAATTGAAAACATTATGAAATGGGTTGAAATTTGTTGTTTAAACTTGCCTCCATTTTACTCGCCTTTAGATATTTATGATAATGTCTGTTTACTCATTGGGATTGCAAAATCTCACCCAACTCCTTTCCACCCATTTCAGGTTCAGTATAGACTGTAGATAGCTGATCTCATCGAGGACTACCATTGGATCTGCATTTTCCAAACCGTAGGTTCACAGTCCTCTTTACTTTTGTTTATTCGGGGGCCCTCTTGTTATTGTAAATTAAATTAAATATTTTGGCTTACTGTATTTCAGTATGTATAAATTTATTTAGCTTTTACGCTATAAAAATTATTCACGTATAACTCTATAAATATTGTTTTATAAGAAAATAGAATATTTTCCTTAATATTTCTTTTATTTTCTTATTATATTCAAATAACCGTAATTTCGTTTTAAATGAAGATTTTAGACTTTTAAACTCATTTTGAATATGAATTATGTGTTTTGTACTTGTATATTACGTTTTAGCCAGTTTCGAAATTTTTGAGAAAAAAATGACCAAAATACCCCTGTGTGGCGAAAATTTTATTTTGATTGTTTTTGATCTAAAATAGTATATATTCTCTAAAAACTCGATATTTAACAATGATTGCTCACAGGAAAGGAAAGAAACTGATATGTAAGCCTTGCGGGGTTCCGGTTGGCATTCCGGATAATGAGTGTCAATCGGGACGTCGCGGCGATTGTCATGGGCCTGAGGGAGGTTCCGGGTCGTGACAATTATATTGGTATCAGAGCTTTTGGTTTTAAAGATAAGAGTTTTTGGTTTTAAAGTGGTTTTAAAAAATTACAATATCAGTGTGGCCCCGGATTAAGTTAAGTTAGGTTGAATAGAATGCATGCATTTTCATATAGAGCCTAAGGTTCCCTAAGCTTGCTCGTTTTCTCTTATAGATTATTATGCCTCCTCGACGCGGACGCCCACCTCTCACTAGATCGGTTGGGAGGGGAAAAGGTCGTTCCCAACGTCGTCAGCTAGATGCAGTAGGGGAAGAATCGGCTGCGTCTACCATTCGGGCAGCACCTACTGCTGAGCAGGCCGATAGTCCTCCACATCCTCCACCTCCTCCGCCACCTACGGGTATTCCCACCATGCCTACTGAGGCAGCACAGGCATTGGCAGCTTTCTTTACCGCAATGGCTGGTGGAGCTCCGACTGGTCAAGTTCCACCTATAGTACCACCAGTTACTCCTTTAGTTCCACCACCGGTACAAGATGTATCCATTTCCAAGAAGCTAAAGGAGGCTAGACAGCTCGGTTGTGTGTCTTTCACGGGTGAGTTGGATGCCACTGTGGCAAAGGACTGGATTAATCAGGTTTCAGAGACTCTCTCTGATATGAGATTAGACGACGACATGAAGCTGATGGTGGCTACGAGATTATTAGAGAAGAGGGCTCGTACTTGGTGGAATTCAGTGAAGTCCCGTTCCACTACTCCTCAGACGTGGTCCGATTTTCTCAGGGAATTCGATGGTCAGTATTTCACTTATTTTCATCAGAAAGAAAAGAAGAGAGAATTTTTGAGTTTGAAACAGGGGAATCTAACTGTAGAGGAGTACGAGACTCGTTTTAACGAGTTGATGTTATATGTGCCGGATCTGGTGAAATCTGAGCAGGATCAGGCCAGTTATTTCGAGGAAGGGCTCCGTAATGAGATTAGAGAGCGGATGACAGTGACTGGTAGGGAGCCGCATAAGGAGGTGGTACAGATGGCTTTACGAGCTGAGAAGCTCGCGACTGAGAATAGGAGGATTCGGACTGAGTTTGCAAAAAGGAGGAATCCTGGTATGTCTTCTAGTCAGCCAGTAAAAAGAGGCAAGGACTCAGCGATTTCAGGGAGTACTACTTCTGTTTCCGTGACATCTCCTCGACCTCCATTTCCACCATCACAACAGAGACCTTCGAGGTTTAGCAGATCTGCTATGACTGGTTCTGGGAAGAGTTTCGGAGGTTCTGACAGATGCAGAAATTGTGGGAATTATCATAGTGGGCTATGTAGAGAGCCAACAAGATGTTTCCAATGTGGACAGACGGGTCATATTAGGAGTAATTGCCCACGGTTAGGACGAGCCACGGTAGTTGCATCATCTTCACCAGCTCGCACTGATATACAGAGGAGAGATTCTTCTGGGTTGCCACCGAGACAGGGAGTGGCCATACGGTCCGGTGTGGAGAGTAATACCCCGGCACATCCACCTTCGAGACCACAGACTCGTACCTCGACAAGAGTTTTCGCTGTGACGGAAGATGAGGCACAGGTCCGACCTGGAGCAGTGACAGGTACTATGTCTTTATTTGATAAAGATGCTTATGTTTTGATAGATTCTGGCTCAGATAGGTCTTATGTGAGCACCACATTTGCATCAATTGCTGATAGAAACTTGTCACCATTAGAGGAAGAAATTGTAATTCACACCCCTTTAGGAGAAAAGCTAGTTAGAAACAGTTGTTATAGAGACTGTGGGGTAAGGGTAGGCGAGGAAGAATTTAGGGGTGACTTAATTCCTCTAGAGATCCTGGATTTTGATCTAATATTGGGTATGGACTGGTTAACTGCACATCGGGCGAACGTGGATTGTTTCCGAAAGGAAGTTGTTCTTCGAAATTCGGAGGGAGCAGAGATTGTGTTTGTAGGGAAACGTCGAGTATTACCGTCCTGTGTAATCTCGGCCATCAAAGCTTCGAAATTAGTGCAGAAAGGGTATCCGACTTATTTGGCATACGTAATTGATACTTCAAAGGGGGAACCTAAGTTAGAGGATGTCCCGATAGTAAGTGAGTTTCCTGATGTATTTCCTGATGATTTACCGGGACTGCCTCCTGATCGAGAGCTTGAGTTCCCTATTGATTTACTTCCGGGTACCGCACCTATTTCTATCCCTCCATATAGAATGGCTCCGGCAGAGTTGAAGGAGTTGAAAGTACAATTGCAAGAGTTGGTGGACAAGGGTTTTATACGCCCTAGTATATCTCCATGGGGAGCACCGGTTTTATTTGTGAAAAAGAAAGACGGTACACTTCGGTTATGTATCGATTACCGACAGCTTAACAGAATGACCATTAAGAACAAGTATCCGTTACCGAGGATTGATGATCTTTTCGATCAATTACAGGGAGCTACAGTGTTTTCCAAGGTTGATCTAAGGTCTGGGTATCATCAGTTGAGGATTAAAGAACAGGATGTACCCAAGACAGCGTTCAGGACTCGGTACGGTCATTATGAGTTCTTGGTCATGCCTTTCGGGTTAACTAACGCACCGGCAGCTTTTATGGATCTCATGAATAGGGTGTTCCACCCTTACTTGGACAAGTTTGTTATTGTGTTCATTGATGACATACTGGTTTACTCGAGAGATAATGATGAGCACGCTGCCCACTTGCGTATAGTATTACAAACTTTGAGGGAAAGACAGTTGTATGCAAAGTTTTCGAAGTGTGAGTTTTGGTTACAGGAAGTGGTATTCTTGGGACACGTAGTATCGAGAACTGGAATATATGTTGATCCTAAGAAAGTAGAGGCAATTTTACAATGGGAGCAACCTAAGACAGTGACGGAGATTCGTAGTTTCCTCGGATTAGCCGGTTATTATCGGAGGTTTGTTCAGGGGTTTTCCTTAATAGCAGCTCCTTTGACCCGTCTAACTCGTAAGGGAGTTAAGTTTGTGTGGGATGATGTTTGTGAGAATCGATTTCAGGAGCTAAAGAACCGGTTAACCTCCGCTCCCGTTTTAACACTTCCTGTTAATGGTAAGGGATTTGTAGTATATAGTGATGCCTCAAAGTTGGGGTTGGGGTGCGTATTGATGCAGGATGAAAAAGTTGTGGCTTATGCTTCTAGACAGCTAAAGAGGCATGAAGCAAATTACCCTACCCATGATTTAGAGTTAGCAGCAGTGGTGTTTGCTTTAAAAATCTGGAGGCATTACTTGTATGGTGAGCATTGTCGGATATTTACGGATCACAAGAGTTTAAAATATTTGCTCACCCAAAAGGAGCTTAATTTGAGGCAAAGGCGATGGTTGGAGTTGATAAAAGATTATGACTTGGTGATAGACTATCATCCGGGAAAGGCGAACGTTGTAGCTGATGCCTTAAGTCGTAAGTCTTCATCGTCTTTAGCAGCACTTCAGAGTTGTTATTTTCCAGCATTAATAGAGATGAAATCTCTTGGGGTCCAGTTGAGAAATGGTGAGGATGGATCCTTATTGGCAAACTTCATTGTGCGACCTTCGTTACTTAATCAGATCAAGGACATTCAGAGGTCTGATGATGAGTTAAGAAAAGAAATTCAAAAACTGACCGATGGGGGAGTCAGTGAGTTCAGATTTGGAGAGGATAACGTCTTGATGTTTAAAGATCGAGTTTGTGTTCCTGAGGGAAACCAGTTGAGACAGGCGATCATGGAAGAAGCCCATTCATCTGCCTATGCATTACATCCCGGAAGCACCAAGATGTATAGGACTATCAGGGAGAATTATTGGTGGCCGGGTATGAAGCGAGACGTAGCAGAATTCGTAGCAAAGTGTCTCGTATGTCAGCAAGTTAAGGCGGAGCATCAGAGGCCAGCAGGTACACTTCAGTCTTTACCTGTTCCCGAGTGGAAATGGGAGCATGTAACTATGGATTTTGTTTTGGGATTGCCGCGGACACAGAGGGGAAAGGATGCGATCTGGGTGATCGTAGATCGGTTGACTAAGTCCGCTCACTTTTTAGCTGTCCATAGTACATACTCTATTGAGAAGCTGGCTCAGCTCTATATAGATGAGATTGTGAGGCTACATGGAGTTCCCGTTTCTATAGTGTCAGACCGAGATCCTCGATTCACTTCTCGATTCTGGCCGAAATTTCAAGAAGCTCTCGGAACCAAATTGAAATTTAGCACTGCTTTTCACCCACAGACGGATGGTCAGTCAGAGAGGACTATCCAGACCTTGGAGGATATGTTACGGGCTTGTGTCATTGACTTTATTGGGAGTTGGGACAGACATTTGCCATTGGTGGAATTTGCTTACAACAATAGCTTTCAGTCTAGCATTGGTATGGCACCATACGAAGCTTTATATGGAAGGAAATGTCGTACTCCACTTTGTTGGGATGAAGTGGGTGAAAGAAAGTTAGTGAGTGTGGAATTGATCGAGCTAACTAATGACAAGATCAAGGTTATACGAGAGAGGCTAAAGGTAGCCCAGGATAGGCAGAAGAGCTATGCAGATAAACGGAGAAAAGACTTGGAGTTTGAGATCGATGATAAAGTTTTTCTTAAGGTTTCTCCTTGGAAAGGTAATAATTTGAATACTTTGAAGTATTAAATCTTATTGATTATACTATCATGATAAATTATGGTGTTTTATTGGATAATGAAAGGTGTGATTCGATTTGCGAAGAGGGGAAAGCTCAACCCGAGATATATTGGACCATTCCGAATCATTGAAAGGATTGGACCAGTGGCTTATCGGTTAGAATTACCTCCGGAGTTAGATCGGATCCACAACGTTTTCCATGTCTCCATGCTTAAGAAATATGTACCAGATCCCTCTCACGTCCTCGAAGCACCTCCGATCGAGTTGCATGACGATTTGAAGTTCGAGGTACAACCTGTGAGTATCTTGGATCGAAAGGATCGAGTACTGAGAAACAAGAGTATTTCAATGGTCAAAGTGTTGTGGAAAAGTGCTCGAATGGAGGAAATGACATGGGAAGTAGAGCATCAGATGAGGAACCAATACCCGCATCTATTTGTCGAATCTGGTAAGTGAAATTTTGAGGTCAAAATTTTATTTTAAGGGGGGTAGAATTGTAAAACCCGACCCTATAAATACATGTCATGACATACATGCATTGAGTAGCATGTTATTACGCTAGAAAAGCACCTAAGAATAGACGAAACCTGATATTGTACCTAACGGTACACTTAAATTGATTTAACCTCGAACTAGTTCAAATAGGAATTGTAGGATGAAATTTAATATTTTATAGTCCAGGAATGACTAAAAATGATTGTTCGGAGTTCGAGGGTTCATTTGGGGTAAAATTAGAAATTTTGATATTCAAGGGCAAAATCGTCATTTTGCCACCTAAGATAATAATTTGATCATGGAGTGAAATTTTTGACCAAGATTAACTATTTGGAGTATAATTTAATGATAGGAAGTGAAAAAGTTTAATTCTGGTGATTTTTGGAGTGTAGGGGCAAAATCGTAATTTTGCCACCCACGGACAAAATTTGAGATTTTGAGAGAATTTAGATCAAATTTGACAAATTGGAGAATGGTATGAGTATAAGGGATGAAAAATATGTCTATGGGCAATTTTTCAATTTTTGGGGCAAAAATGTAATTTTTGACTTTTACGGGGGCAAAAGTGTAAATTTCAAAAATTACTCCACCGAGACTTTGGATGAGTCTGAGAATTTTATCTAAGCTATGAATATATGAGACAAGTGTATGGTGAAAATTTGGAAACAAATGGATGAAATTTTAAAAATGGGCCAATGGGAAAGTGACACGTGGCATTTTTTAATGAAATAATATTATTTTAATGAAAAGTCAGCCATTTAAACCCAAATTTTGAGTGCTGGCCGGCCATAAGGAAGAAAAAGAGAGGAAATAGAGAGGAAAGGAAGAAAAAAAGAAAAACCAAAGAGAAACAAGAAAATTCAAAGGGAAATTCGCGGTTTTCGACCGTTTACGCGTCTAACGGTAAGATTTTTCGATTTTAGCTTGATTTCTACCTTTCCTATGCCTTTATTTCCATTTAGCATGCTTGAGGAGAGAGATCAAAAAGTGATATCAAGGGCTGGACGAAATTCTAGGGGAGAGAAATTGAAATTTTTAGGTTTTGATTTTTAGTTAAATTGATAGTTTTAGTTAGTTAAATGTGTTTAGAAATTAAATTGGGCAAGAAATCATTAAATTTTCACAATACCCACTCTTGGCTGGATGCTCAATGCTGTACAATGATGATGAATTGATTTTATTCTAAGGAAAATGAAGAGAAAATGATGAAAAACGATTAAACGTGATAGAAAAACAAAGTAGAAAATTAACCGAGTTAATGTCCCATTTTTGGCCGAATTTTCCAAGGAAGGGAGTGAGCTGATTTTGTTGTTTTTAGAAGGTTATTGGCTGATATTTAATGGTTAGAAATGTTGGAGAGAGAATGGGATGATTTAGAGCTAAAATGGAGCGCGTTAGCAATTTATCGGGCAAAGTGCCAAAAATAGGTTAATACCGCGTTTAAGCCGTTTTAGGCTATTGCATTTCATACCATGCATTAGTATAGGATTTAAGTTAATTATATAGTGATTTAGCATCAATGTGATGAATTGTGTAAATTTTTGTAATGTGTCTAGGAGGAGAGCCTTCCGGAAAAGGCAAAGAAGTCGTACCCGACGAGTAGTGATCGGGGCGCTTAGAAAGCTTTTAGTTTGTACAAACGGTGAGTAAACTTATTATTATTGTAAATTATCTAGAGTTTATTTTTAAATGCCCTTTATGTATTTTATGAAATGAAAACGAGATTAAAACGGGATTTTTGATGTTTTAGGAATAAATGTGACAAATAAAAATATATTGTATTGATTATGAAATTGAGTAATTGGAGGCTACAAATTGACTTGAAAAATATATATTTTCCTAGGAATGGCTTATGAGAAATGAGTATATGTGGCTATATTTTGTGAATGCATTGGGAAATTTATGTAAGTTGTTTTACTATGCAGGCTGGATAAATAAATAAAAGCCACGTTATACTGTCGAAATTTTATTAAAATTGGTGGGTTAGTCACTGCAGTGACGGGTTTCCGTGGACTGCCTATTAGAGGGGCACGGTAAACCCAGTTATATAGTTACTCCGGTTGTAGAGGCGAGGAGGGTAACTCCTGGGGTAGTATTAGAGCTCACTTCACGTCGAACCCCCACGTGAATGTGTAACTCGGCCAACGCCAAGGAACGGCTGGTTTTAAAAATAAAAATGTGTTTCACGTGTGAATATTTTAACACCCTTGGCGGACTCGGTTAGATGCCTCGGCCAAGGTATCCCCGAGGATTAGTTTTGGCTTGAGCCTTGTTTTAATAAAAGACATAAGCCTTAACAATTGTTTTGGTAAATTACAAATATTTTATGGTTTAAGAAATAAATTGAAAACATTATGAAATGGGTTGAAATTTGTTGTTTAAACTTGCCTCCATTTTACTCGCCTTTAGATATTTATGATAATGTCTGTTTACTCATTGGGATTGCAAAATCTCACCCAACTCCTTTCCACCCATTTCAGGTTCAGTATAGACTGTAGATAGCTGATCTCATCGAGGACTACCATTGGATCTGCATTTTCCAAACCGTAGGTTCACAGTCCTCTTTACTTTTGTTTATTCGGGGGCCCTCTTGTTATTGTAAATTAAATTAAATATTTTGGCTTACTGTATTTCAGTATGTATAAATTTATTTAGCTTTTACGCAATAAAAATTATTCACGTATAACTCTATAAATATTGTTTTATAAGAAAATAGAATATTTTTCTTAATATTTTTTTTATTTTCTTATATATTCAAATAACCATAATTTCTTTTTAAATGAAGATTTTAGACTTTTAAACTCATTTTGAATACGAATTATGTGTTTGTACTTGTATATTACGTTTTAGCCATTTTCGAAATTTTTGAGAAAAAATGACCAAAATACCCTTGGGTGGCGAAAATTTTATTTTGATTGTTTTGATCTAAAATAGTATATATATTCTCTAAAAACTCGATATTTAACACTGATTGCTCACAGGAAAGGAAAGAAACTGATATGTAAGCCTTGCGGGGTTCCGGTTGGGCATTCCGGATAATGAGTGTCATTCGGGACGTCGCGGCGATTTTCATGGGCCTGAGGGAGGTTCCCGGGTCGTGACAACTAATGTACCAACTAAACATATTGCCTGCAAGGTGTCATGGTCTCAACGGAGAATCATTAAATCCCATATCGAAGAGTATGCATGTGATCACGATCTCAATAAAGAATCAATCTAATCCCTCGTCGAGGAGGATGTCATGGTCCTAGTGAAGAGTCATGAATCGCATATCAGGGGATGATTGTCATGGTCTTAACAGGGAGCTATGAATCTTACACTACTTGTGCACTAGAGTAAGGCTAAACATTTAAGGGTTCAAACCATCTTCAACTTGTGATGTGTTTTTTATGGGATAAAACTGTGAAGTTAGTGGGTCAAAGCGAACAATGCCTTATAGGTTGGTGTGGACCATGATAGTTGGTATCAGAGTGTTGTGGACATATTTTGTGAGATAAAATCATGAGACTAGCAGATCAAAGTGAGCAATGCCTCGTAGGTTGGTGTGGGTTGTGACAGTTGGTATTATAGTAGTGTGGGCATGACAAAGGCAAGTGTTATTAACTATACTAAAATGAGCATGTATATTTATAATGCTCATCTTGCTTAACTAAGTCAGCTACAAGCAGCAACCATTGATATGTACTATCAAACCCTGTTCTATAAAATAATTACGACGTCATTTACATGCTCAATAGGATGGTTACATATTTAGGAAGTTTGAGAAAATCGTTGAAAGACGATATTGCCCATAATGGTATCATTAAGTCGATTAAGCCTCGAACTAGTTCAGATAAAAATTTGAAGTTGAAATTAAGAGTTTCATGGTCCAGGGATGACTTAAAATAGTGATTTCGAGTTCGAGGATCAATTTGGAGTCAAACCAGAATTTTTACTATCTAGGGGTAAAATGGTCATTTGCCACTTGGAGACAAAATGGGAATTTTTTTGAAAATATTTTTTTGATCCATTTGACTTATTGGAGTATGATTTGAGGTTTAGAAGTGAAAAAATTTAATTACGGTGATTTTTGGAGTGTAGGGGTAAAATCGTAATTTTTTCAATCATGGACAAAATTTGAGATTTTGAGAGAATTTAGATCACATTTGACAAATTGGAGAATGGTATGAGTATAAGGGATAAAAAATATGTCTATGGGCAATTTTTCAGTTTTTGAGGTAAAAATGTAATTTTTCACTTTATAGGGGCAAAAGTGTAATTTTTAAAAATTTGCTCCACCAAAACTTTGGAAAAGTCTAGAAATTTCATGGAAGACATGGATAAGTGAAGAGGATTGAGTGGTAGGAAAAGAAAGTCAAAAAGATGGCTAGAAAAAAATAAAAT